>NC_140000.1:50856067-51010757 GCF_964263955.1 Coregonus lavaretus
TGAAATGACGTGGAAACAATGTTGATTCAACCAGTGTTTGCCCAGTGGGTAGCTCCCCCCTTGAATTGTAATGTGCAGTCTCTACAGAAATGCTCTGTAGCGAACTAGCTGCTAACATTAGCTAACTAGCCAGCAAGCAATGGAAGTTGGAACTTTGTTTGACAAGTGAGCGCTTAAAACGATATTAAATTAAACGCAAATACTACTTTACTTTGTCATAGTTTGGAGAATAACTAAATAATTGTTCGTATTAATAGAAAATAAATATAACTTGGTGTACCTTTAGCTACCATTATTTCCTCACAGCAATTTTCAGGAGGGACGCGTTGCTTGGAAACGCAAAAACTCACCAGTGACGTATAAACCCAATAACCCAACAGTGACGCTTTGAAGCCACCGGTCGGCCTTATTGACATTCCCCAGAAGGCGCTGTCCTCCATAAGAATGAATGGAATTCTACAGTATTTGTTGTTGTGGACAGCAACATTATAACGATTAGTTACCGGAGTGTAACTCCAGTTCTATGAGTGGAGCGGAGCCCCATAGGGGAGCTCTGCTCCTAGTGGTTTACCCTCTGCCCTAAGGCAGCAACAGCCTGAAGCAAAATTATGCACACACCTGCAGCCAATGGGAGCACAGGTGTCCCTATAAGAGGGGATGCCTCCCCTCAATCAGCCTCCCGAGATATTATCTTCAGCGAGACTAGAGAGGGTCGGCAGGGCCTTAAGTCCTATGGGGCTCCGCTCCACTCATAGAACTGGAGTTACACTCCGGTAACTAATCGTTCTATATCGTGGAGCTCCGCCCCATAGGGGAGCTCTGCTCCTAGTGGTCTAAGGCGGAGCGTAGCGCTCCAAAATGTACTCCCTGCCGAGCCTAACACTTCCCATTAAAAAATGAAAAGGTCAAGCCTAGCAATGGCCGCAACCAATTACCGCAGTACTGCAACTAAAAACCCCTACGGGCGTCACAATATACCGCGTCATCGGTTAAAGACCCGCCCCACCTAGTTCAATGGCAATGCCAATGACTAGTGGGCAGATCACCAGAATAAAAGCTACACTAATCTGTACTAGCAGATAGATGTGCCTCAATATCCTGTGAAAACACCACCGACCACTAATGGAATGACACCAAGTGTCACTCTACATTATGTGCCCAGTAGACCGCCTCACTCACTCAATGGAATCCCAGAGATTAGTAGGCAGAAACAAAATATAAGTCATACTAAACTGAACAATCAGATAGATGACCTCACATTCTGTCAATTCAATACATGCCCCTACTGTACTGACCCTGTCAGTCAAGAGTCATGCCACAAGATATGCTTTCCATCCAAAGCGGACCTGATAGAAACCTGTGTCCATCTTCCTGCTTTTCTCTCTTCTAGCTCAAGATTCCCTTTCAGCTATGCTGAGTACAATCGAGCCAGAGAGATAGAAAGCCTATCTATCAAAAAACATGTTTTCCTAACCAAAGTGGACCTGATGGACACCCATGTCCACAGTCCTGCTTTTTTCCTCTCTTTCTTGCTCAAGATCTCCCTTCAGCCACGCTGAGTACAGATCGAGCCAAAGAGTTAGAATATATATCTAATAGATAGAAACGGATAAATGGAGACGGTGTCGACTGGGTTGGTGGAATAGCCCAAGGCGGGCCCCCCTCGAAAGAGAGAGGAAACATCCGCACGTTCTGAGAGAATCGGAGGCCTTGATACGTCAGTTACGTCTGTAACTCTAGTATTCCGGCCCTCCGTGAACGCAGCACGGTTTTGAGCTGCACTGACTGAGGTATTAACCTGAGACAGAGCGCCCTCCCCGGATAGCAATTGCGTCATCATGTCATTGTCTGACTGAGACTGCTGCTTGTCATGAGATCCGTCCACTGCAGTACTCAACAGAGTCTGGAAAGTGTGGTCTCTAACTGGTACCACAAGGTGGCGCCACAATACCTCTTTTTTACTGGTCTCATGAGGTTGCTCAACAGCACACTCTAGGTGTGGTGAGCTGCACTCAGAGCAGTGGGCATTGTTACGTTCTGAATTAACCGGGGGCGCCCATGCATTGGTTACACCTGTAACTCTAGTATTCCGGCCCTCCGTGAACGTCGCACGGGTCTGAACTGCGCTGGCTGAGGCGTTAGCCTGAAGCAAGGCGTCATTCCCGGCTAGCGGCTGCGTCTTCATGTCATACTTAGACTGAGACAGCTGCCTGCTATGTGAGACCTTTACTACAGAGCTCCTAGGAGTCTAGTAACATATCTTTATTAGGTGAGCTAAGGCTACGCCTTGCTACCTTTTCCTCTTTCCTCTCCTGTGTGTGTTCAACTACGCACCCTCGGTGGGTTGAGCTACACTCAGGATGGTGAGAGAAAATCATAGGACGTGAAGTACTCTGCAATGCGTCATGGAAAAAGGGCTCTTTATTATTCACATAACAACAATAAACATTTCCCTCCATGCCCTGAACAATAGGGTGGGGGGGAACAGTGGGCTCTGTCGCGTCCAGCGCCGAGCCGTCATCCGTCCTCTCCCCCTCGTCCCGTCATTGACGCCGTCGTTTCTGGCTGACCTTCTGGTGTTGCCAGGACGGTTTTGTGACGACCTCTCTCGCCGGCGGATTCGTCGCCACCACCGTCGTCGCTGGGGGGGCCGAGCCCGCTCGCCTGCTGTCGGTGGTAGGCGCCTGGCCCGTCGCCTCCCTGTAGTTCTACTGGGGGCGTTAGAGGTTGACGGGTTAGTTGAGGCCCTGCTAAACTTGCCTGCCAATGGCAGGTGTTTAGCCAGGTGCTTCCTCTCTTCGTCTAGCTTGCCAAAACGTTCCGTCGCCTCCTTAACGGCGACCCCAAAGAGGCCCTCGCTAGAGACGGGAGCGTTTAGCAGCGAGGCTCTGTCCGTCTCCTTCATGACTGTCATTGACAGCCAGAGGTGACGTTCCATGACCACCGAGGTGGCCATGGACCGGCCTGCGCATTTCGCCGACGCCTGTGTCAAATGAAGAATAGCGCCAGAAATCCTGGACGCCTCTTCAATCTCCTCGCTGGTCAACTCAGACCTACCCGTTGTTAGACGGGATAGGGAGGCCGCGAGGAGGGCAATGTTGTTAGCCGCTGACACAGCCTGGGCTCCCAGCGTAAAGGACTTCTCAGCCAGCTGTGCTGTGAGTCTGTCCTTTTGTGCTGGCAAGGTGGCTTTCTTGGAGGCCGCCCAGGGACTCGAACCCGGCACTAGATACGCCGCCATGGCGCTCTCGAGCCTAGGGATTCCCTTAGCAGCCCACTCACGTCCAGCCACTCTCGTGAATGGGGTGTACACTTTGGCCGGCGAACGCGCCACCAGGGGTGTATCCCACGAGCCCTCGACATATTTTCCGAAGGAAGGCATAGCAGGAGCCATCGGCTCAGCTGCCTTTCTCGGTCTAGAGTAGGGGCCACCCTCCATCATGTCGACCTCCACAGGGGGGGGAGCAGGGGGCAGCGCTATCTCAAGTCGATTGGCGGCTCTCTCAATGAGTTCGGGAAAGTCCGCACGCAGAGAGGCCGCTGCGAAGGACAGGGCTGCTGACGTAACAGAGCCCGTGTCGTCATCACACAAGGAGCCTTCAGATCTCACACTCCCCAAAGGGAAGGGGGTCTTGAAGGTTGGCGCCAGAGGGTCGGATTGTTCCATTGGAACATCCATCTCTGCGTCTCTCTCCTTGTCATCCCCTGAGCCAGCACTGTCCGACGACGCCTCTGAAGCAGAGGCGAGAAGAGACAGTACATCCTCTAGGGGGATATCCTCCCTAAAGAACGCCCAACGCTGCTTCCTCACCTTCATAGGAAGGAGGGCGCAGGAGGCGCAATTAGGGGGATTGCCGGTCCCTTCCTTGGCATGCTGCGGCCCCAAACACACGAAACAAAGGTCGTGGGGGTCCGCAGATGGAGGAGCATCGGCACTGAGCCCTGAAAAGGGCTTTTGGGGGTGGAAAATCTCCTGGCGTGCTCATTTTAGAAGACGTCAATGGCTGGCTCATCGACGGCGATTTCTTCCTGAGTCTTCTTACTTCTTACTTCTTGGCTTCTTCAGTCTAGTCGTCCAGTCGCTGAAGATAATGGGAGGCTGATTGAGGGGAGGCATCCCCTCTTATAGGGACACCTGTGCTCCCATTGGCTGCAGGTGTGTGCATAATTTTGCTTCAGGCTGTTGCTGCCTTAGGGCAGAGGGTAAACCACTAGGAGCAGAGCTCCCCTATGGGGCGGAGCTCCACGATATAGAACCTTTTTTTTTTTTTTTTAAAGACACTAGGACTTAAAAATATATATTTATGTTTAGCTCACATATAATTTTAAAGTATGCATTAAGCTGTCTGTAATTGAGTAAACGTGGCAAAAACAAAATGTAGACATTAATAAATGCATTTCTAATGTTTCCTAAATATTTTCTACAACGTAGGGCAGCCAAGATGGAGGTGGCTTCAAAACAGCGCCCCCTGGGAGTCATCTGGTGGATATATCGCTCTTGATAAGAGCGTCTGCTAAATGACTAATTATTATATTATATATATATATATATATATATGAATCATTGGTACTCATACACCCCCCAGCCACTGCAGAAGAAAAGGGGTACAATACTTGTCAGGCAGCTGATTTCTCAGGTCACAGAGTTCTTCTTACATTCCTTGTCTGATTGTAATCTATACCCTGTCTTTGACTGTTGTGTCTGTATGTAGACAACTATTTTCAATAAGCCCACACACACAGGTCACTGCAAGACAAATTAGGTAACGCATTTGAGGGTTTATTGTATTATAGCTGCATTACATGAGAAGATAATGTATTTATTCAAGTGAACTTTAAAAGCTAACAACATACAATGTTTATTCTGCATCAAAAAGTTCCATCGTGGGAAGTTTTAGACATTTCTAAACACCCATCTTCAGCACCTCTCATGACTTGACTTATCTAAACCAAAGATAGATATTACATAAAATGTCCAGCTGTTGCATAGCTTTTAAGGAAATATAGGTATAGAAGGACAACTAATACTGATACCTTGAACATATCAAGCAAGTGACTTTATAAATCCACTGATACAAAATAACAAAACAAACACTACATTAAATCAACACATTCAAACAGCCCAACAAAAGTACTGAATACTATCCAAGGGCTAACATAGCATTTTCCAACAAATGTTAAACACAAAATAAAACATGCATTATATATCTCCAAAAGGTCAAAGGTCAGAATCCAGAATGCCATAACAATATCAATTAATCAGTCCCTAAATAAAATAAAATATATATATTAATTAGTCTCCTAATTTAGCTCAAGTGATTTAAACATGTTCGACATGCTGGAAAGCAACAATTAAAACAAGTGTCTTGTTTTCATTCAAGATGACATTTCCTGAGCCCTAACCAGTTTAATGGCGAGTCATCACAAGACGACATCAGTTTAAAACATTTTTTTAAATATTTCTATTCAAATGGTGGCACTTCAATGAATAGGCTAATGGCATGAATAATATAGCATTTTATGTTCTGGATTTGTCAACCTCAACGTGTAACAAACAGTTACAGATCAACTTTATTTAACCTGCTCTGCACAGCATAAAGCTTATGAAATGTGATGTTATAAAAATGGGCAATTATATGATTATAAATATATAGGCCTTTCCCTTTTATGTCATAAAGTCTATGAAATGTGTATAAATGTTCTTTGTAACAGTAGCATTTCATGAACGTTCTACCCTTTTCCGATGACACTCTCCAAAATAACAGGACAACGGATGTCGAGCACTCCCTTCCATGCGAACGCAGATTCACAACGTACCCTAATCTAACTAAAAAGGACCTTGGGAAAGATTCCTCACATAAAACACTAGGGTCAGTTTTTAGGTATGAATCTACACAAAATCTCACTAACAGATCAGATCAGGTGTCACAAAGTGGATGTCGCAATACAAGACAGTGGAAGGTGGATTAGTCAAAGCTTGTACGTGCACCACAATCGCTTGTTGTCATTTTCCTGAAGCACCTCTAATGCACGTACCCCGACATTCTAGACAAAACGTAGCTGTGATACTACTTCATCTAAAGCCTAAGGGAAGGAGGGTTAGGGATAGGGGGGCGATTGCAGTCTCAAGGAATTACAACAACCACTGGGGGGGGGGGGGGGGGGGGGAGGAGTGGATTTAGCTAGCTGCTAAGTCTTTCCTTTCTTCGCCCCTTTTTCAAATAAGGTGTCATCAGCTCCAGCTTTGTATTGCTCCTGGCTCGGTAGGTAGGTTGGCGGTCCTAGTTGGAGCTCACAGGGTTCTGTATGCTGGGGTCCTGGGGAGCGGTGGCCACCGGTGGAGGCGCCGCGTTACTGAAGAGCAGGGTCTTGAGGATCATCATGTAGAAGGGGCTGTATACCTGCTTGTTGAAGTTGACCAGGCTGACGAAGGTGACCGCCAAGGAGGTGAGCTCCGGTTGGATCAGCGCCAGGCCTCCGGGCGTCGGGGGCGGGTTCACGTGAGAGTTGGGCGTGGCGAGGAGCACCCGGAAGTACTGCTGGACCCTTCCCTCTGGAGAGGAACGGAGAAGAGGCACAGAACAAACAGAGTGGTCAGAAAAACAAGCACGTAGCAACTGAGCTCATCAAGCAATTCAATGAATTAACTGTAGCAAGATTTCACACAATGTGCTTGGCTAAGAACATTGCATGAAATATATACAATTAAATAGTTAGTGAGCTATGTCAGGCCCTCAGGTGTCGTGTTGCTTACCCACAAGACTGCGGATAGGGTTGTTTTCCTGGGTGATGCTGGTGATCTGGCCCTTGAGGGTGACCTGGAGTTCTGGGGGCAAGGCTGGGTAGTTCCTCTCAGTCAGGGACTTGTTGAGCTCACAGCAGATCTGAGCACTGACGTTCCCCAGAGCCTCTGACAGGTTAAAGTCCCTGCAGAGTGGAGGAAGAGAGGAGAGGAAGTAGTCAGTCTCAATTTGCACATTGACATTGATGTATCTGTATCTTATGTAGAACCTACGTGCTGTGCATGCCCTCCAGGAGCACGCTGGTCATCCTTTTGAGGCGCTCGGCCAGCGCGGGCAGCCCCGAGATGGGCCCTCCGATGGCGCTGTAGACAATGAGCAGCACGGAGGCCACAGCCTTTAGCAGCTGGAGCCTGCGCTGGAGCTCCTGCAGACGCACCTCGTCTGTCATCAGGGTCTGAGGGGGTTAAAACACACACACACACAGAGAGACTAGACTTTAGACAATGGTTGTTTAACACACAAATGGCCATCACATATCGGGATGAATGATCAATTTAAGCCATATTTTTACTTAGTCTCCCATTGACATCAATGCATGACTAAATGAACATTTGACATTAGTGGAAGTTAGGATTCGCCCCATGGAGACTAGATTTTAGACAATGGTCATTTAATAGACTTGTGGTTGTAAGTTGTTTGAACGCAATGGTACCTCTTTCAGACGCTTGTATCATATGGAATTCACACAAATTTCAGACACAAACAAACATTGTAGGTAATAGTCTATATGCAAATACACACCACAACTTCATTTGACCAAGTATAATACACAGAAACAGAAGCTAACACCTGTCAACATCCTTGTCGCCTCTTTACACAAACACACCCATTTCCCCTGTGAACATTCATCAACACCCTCGTCACTTGACAAACACACTGAATGTCACCTTTTCTTAATAACAAAAGACGAGTAATCCAATGGCAATCAAGGCATGTCTTGAATAAGCAAATAATGATTTTGAAACGGTCTGTGTACTAAGACACGCACAGCCCAACCCACCTCAGGCAGTGGGCTCTTGTGGTAGTCCCAGGTGAGGATGCGGATGAATCCACTGTTGATGACCAGGAGGGGACTTGGCAGGGCTTTCCCCACCTTCCCATGGCTGTTGGGCTGCTCCATGGTTGGCATGGAGAAAAGCACCTCCTCCAGAGAGGACTTGATCCACTCAGTGGTATGGTCCAACGCACCTGAGGAAGTTAGGGCATCAGTCATTTGTATGGCATTTAATAGTGATCGTCATCTTTCATTTAATGGCGTAAAGAAATCACACCCATGCTTCACATGCTGTACATACCACAAATCAAACATCCCCTAATACCATAAAGCAGTACAGGCACCTAATTGCCTTCTTTTTGGAAGAAGGCCAGCTGGAACTAAACATTGCACAGGAGCACACCCTGTTCAAACAATGAATGAATACTAAGCTGGCCTTTAAGGACTCAACTGTATTTGTAAAGGATCAGGGAAATGATCCAAAGGCAAACGAAGACCAGCATGAAACAAACTCAATATATACTTTATAATGACTAAAACCAAATCAAAACTGTGTAGAAATGATAATGGACATCTATTCATACAGTTTATTGACTGTCCAGCTTGTTAATAATCATCGAAAGCTAGACTGTTAGGGAGAATAAAAAATTCCCCAAACTATGGATAGAGGACTACTTTTAGCAAATTTGGACAGAGAGGAAATATAACCAATTTTCAGTGCGGCCCTTCGGACCTCGTTGAAGACTGAAAGCAGCCTCCGGGGCAAAATTAATTTGACACCACTGGACTAGGCTATTACCTAAGCGCATCTTTCATTTTAGTGCTGTGCGGAACGGCGGTGTCATGTTCACATGGCACGATTGTAATAACTAGCATACACTTTTTCTTTCTTCTGGGGGAGGTTGCCCCCGGACCCCCCACTAGGGTTCCCAGAGTTATGAACCCCTGTTATAACCTCATTCATATCAGAAAGGAGCAGTAGGTTAATAATAACAACGCAGACTCACTGGGAGTCTTCTCCACGATGCTCTGGAACTTGGCCCTCTCGTACTCCACTGACTGCCTCTGCAGATCGGGCCGCAGGCTCTGGATGGTGAAGTTCACCATGTCCATCTTCATCAGGTCCAGCACCCGGAAGATCTCCCTGTTCAATGTAATAACATTCTTAAAACATATGCTTTGGATTTGACCTGCTCCAGAAGAAATACCTAGTGACTTGCTGTCATCAAACCCATGCCTCAACATCTGTACTTCAGCCCCCAACCATCTAGCTTTGAAGATCTAAAAGGATCAAATGGGTGCCAGCCATATATAGGGATGGCTACAATTAGTCAAATAAATATTCACAAGGGTTGTAAACAAAATTTGTCGCAAACGTACTTGAACATTGACACAACGTTGTCGGGGTTCTCGCGGAGCTTTTTGACCTCGTCGTCGCGGACGGGGGCGCACAGCTTTCCCATGATGGTGACGATGTAAGAGGCCAGGCCCTGTATGTCCACCGCTTCCTTGTCCGCCTGCTGGCGAATCAGATCCATGTCCAGCACCTCCAGGATCTGAGTCCGCAGCCGATTGGCTCCCAGACTCAGGAACGACAGCAGGATCTGTTCATAGTAAATCGTTTTTTAAAAATGAAGGAAAGAAACAATATATAGCTAGAAGATAATAATCTTAAAAGCTATTAGCCCATTTTAAATACATCCTTCTTGCGTACATTCCTTGAAGTAATCATTGACCTAACACAATTGGACAGGTGAAAGAATGGATTCCACTACATAACTGTTGCTGGTCAGTTATTACAGCTCAGGGAGTTAGAAAGGATACATTTTCAAAGTCTTCCAACAGGGTCATCTTACTGAAAAGATCACCTTTCCAACCATGGATTTCTCAAGTTTGATAGAGGGAAAAAGGGCCAAAGCTCACCTCTCTGATCTCCTCCAGCAGTTTGATGGAGTGCTCATACTCTGGTGGGTCATTATTCAGCTCAGACTCCAGGCTATCCCAGAACGCCTTGTGAACTATATCTTTGACTTGCTTCTCCAAACTGAAAAGGAGAATTGAATATCATCAGTTGTCAATTGGCATTTGAGTAGCCCAAGTGATGGCCATGTTCACTGGGTGTCCATTTCGAGGTGGTAGGTAGCTACCTGTTCTGAGGTAGGTAGGGCTGCTCCACATGGAAGTCACGGTTGACGATGATCTCGTGGGCCAGGGTCAGGTTGGACAGGTCCCGGGCAGAAGACATGACTTCATCCAGTGTTATAGTTTTGGGCGGGCTGGCTATAAATAGGGGGCATTCAAATACAAAAAAACAAGTGTTGAGAATAGCCATTTTGGCATTTGAAAGCTCAACCTAAGTGGGGAGAGGGCACACAGTGTTGCATTCCGATTCTCCATTCTACTCCAAAAGTGATAACACCAATCCAATGCCTTTAAAATCAATGACGGGAAGTGTGCAGGTGCACACTTTTGGGAAAAGGGTAAGAAATCAAAATGCAACTTTTAGGGTGGCATTTTGACAAGCCCAAGAAGCTGTCCTACTAGACAGGGAGGAAGGACATCTACTCACAGGAGGGCGAGCTGTGCTTGCTGCTGGAGCAGTCACTGGTGAAGCTCTGGCGGGAGCAGTCCAAGTCACTGGCAGACATGATGCTGTCATAGCGGTCCGACGACGACTCAGCGTCGCTGCTGGCGTCCTCGCTGCCAGTGGTGGACATGGAGGTGGGCCGCTCGTCATTCCCAGGCATGGCGGGCTAGCGCTGCACGCGGGCACAGCAGTCATATGTTTAGCGTTATTTAAGCCTACATGAGTACTGTAACATGTGGTTTGAATGCACTGGAATGTACCCACAAGTTTCTCTTATGGAAAAATAAGGGCTTTCTAAGTCTTGTGTACTGGGGGTCAGGCAGTTGTAACCAGAGCCTTGAGTTTGACCTTAAATTCACATTCACTGGCCATGAGCTAGTTAAACCTAGCTTAGCCTCCCTTTCCCAAGTCTGAGGTCCCCCAAGAAAAAATGGCACTACCTTACTGAAGACACTACTCCAATCTTTCAACTGCTTCTTTTTGGTTTGGTGTGTTACCACTAGGTCAAAATGTAAGTGTGTGTTGTGTCTGTGTTCCCGTTGCTAGGAGAGGCGGCATGTAAAACACCACATGACAGTATGTTAGGCCAGCTGTTAGGCCAGAGAGGCCATGGCAACAGGAGGAGGGCCATCCACTTGTACCCCAGTCAAGAGAGATCAAAGGATCAACACACACACAGTTTCCAAAACGATTCGGACATTAGTTTTGACTTTAAAGTGTGTGCTGATTTAAAAGAGGGATATTATCACCATAGTTCAGTCCGTACAGCCTACTTCTCCAATAACAAAACAAAGGGACAGTGTTAGGAATGGGATCGCATGCGTCTCCAGGGTAGCGTGATAACAGTGGGCTTCTCAACAGCCAACTGTCCACAGATCCAGTTACACTTCACTGCTTAGATTAACAGGGAAATCATTATCGTGTCTACCTCACATCGGTCCAAGCAACATAAAGGCAGTGCCAGCCATCCCATCATTGAGATCCCAAGTAAACAACTTGGCCTACACTTTTTAGAAAAATAAGTGTTGTTGATGCAAAACAATTGAATTTAAGACCTAGGCCAATAGTTAAAATATTCCTTAAAACATTCCCATACAATTCACTATGTTGAACTACCTGGCCAAAGTGCCATACACATGACACATTATCAGACATGTTCAGCCCTTTTGGGCTATCTGGCAAAGAAAACACCAACATCTTGAGTCCAGAGATACAGTTAGGTGGTGCTTCCTTCTTATGGAGGTAGGCTGTGATTTTATAGTCTCAGCCATGGCCTTACATTCATTATCTAGCTATGTAAGGCACTGCATCTCAGTGCTAGAGGCATCACTACAGACCCTGGCTGTATCACAATCCGGCCGTGATTGGGAGTCCCATAGAGCGGCGCACAATTGGCCCAGCGTCGTCCGGGTTTGGCCGGGGTAGGCCGTCATTGTAAATAAGAATTTGTTCTTAACTGACTTGCCTAGTTATTCTCCAGTCAGACATGGCAAGGTCATAACCCATATCTCAGCAGTCATAAGAGAAAGGTAATGTCTGAAGTTGTTTGATACAGTAATATATTTGCTTGCCAGATCAGCCCATGTCTACTGTGGTGTCTGAAGTGATGTGCCCAGTCCTACCCATGAAGGATAAACAGGCAGGTCATTCAGAGATAATTCCAAATGCAAATGAAAGTCAAAACCATTCAAAATGACTGCATCCGATTAGGTTGCTTTGACACAGAGGCATTCATAAGGCAACCCAGGACAGGGCTCTACGCTTACTTTTTTTTCTTCAAGGAGCATGTGTGCGCCTAAGTTGAAAAATGTAGGGGCACACAAAGACATTTAGGAACACAATGAAAGTAAAAATGTTACCCTAGACAAGAACCAGGGAAACTAGAAAGGCCAGACAACTGGAATTCTTAGCATTTTGGTTGTTGACTGTAAAAAAAATATCACATGCACATTGGGGCATCCTTAATGTAAATCCCTGCAGAGCAACTGACACTTCACCACCACTTGACACTGCACAGTGGATAATATAAATAGCCTAGGATATGTCTATTACTGTAGTTAGGAGAGTTAGTTCGATATGATCACATTACAATCACAAAGCGTTCCGTATCCACATGAAGACAAAATAGCTACCTTGTGTGTGCAGTGCACAGACTATTTCAGTGAACAACAGTGGGGAAAATAGCTTTTCATGGCAACACCCTGTCCTTGGTTGATTCCCCATCGCTTTGTCTAAACAGACTGTTACAATGGTTATCAGTCTGACCGAAGTTTCCCTAAAAAGATGCAATAGTCTCTACAAGCCAGAATGTTGAATAAAATTATATTTACACTTACTTTACCAGTTGTACATGCGGTTGGTCCTTTTGGAGGTAGGAGGGATGTGGTGCCGGGAGGTTCTGTCACTTGTATTTTCAATATTTTCAGGCATTGCACAATATGTCAACAATAGCCTAATGTAACCGAAGGTATTTGACCAAAGCACGTTTCCTTGCGATCAGCTGTGGTTCGGTTAGGCTCAGACATATTGTGCAAGTGTTTGTCACGTACGAAAAGTCCGCCACAGTGGATGCGTCATAATACCCATAATAACACGCAAATAGTTCCAATGGTTTTTCCGTCATTAATTTTTCACATCGTGAAATCTAATTAATTGTGTGTTTGTTTTAGGCTGACCTTAGCATTACTTTTTGATAGCCGTGTAATTCTCTCTTTTACAAGGTGAGTTTTATCAATATATTCGCCTCAATGTACTATCAATAGTTAGCATTGCACATTTTTTAAAGTTATCTTGTCCGAGAGAGATTTGCGCGGTTATCAAAACAATGGAACGAATGGCATCAAACACATGGAAAACATGTGTTTGATGTATTTTATACTATTCCGCACCAGCCATTACCACGAGCCCGTCCTCCCCAATTAAAGTGCCACTAACCTCCTGTGCTAAAATCCCAGATGGAAAAATGAATGGTGAAAAAACGATTGGAACCATTTCCGGGTTTTATGACTCATACTCAATTGCATCAGTATTGAAAATAAAAACCGGAAATACCAACCATATAGACCATTGTACTGAAATTCGGGCTAAGAACACTTCCCTGCGGATACTTTGTGTCAGATTACCTCCTACATAAGGACAAAAATCAGCAGACAAGGGGTAAATGTATGCACTCACTAACTGTAAGTCGCTCTGGATAAGAGCGTCTGCTAAATGACAAAAATGTAAATGAGTAAAGTACGTTCAAATGAAGTTTATTCAACCGTCTGACTTGTGATGGGACTTCAAAAATTGAGCCTACATGTTAGAGACGAGTCTTCCACTCTCAGATTCGTCGCTCAGCCCTACAGGATTTGTTACAGCAAATTGAATTTTCAGTTAAACTGCAGTGCACTGTACGAGCTGCACACACAAAACAATATATCCACACACGCGTCACTGATAAGTACACGTGATCCTGCAGCACCAAAACAAGAGAGCTGGACAAGACCGAGAAGAGATCTGCTTGTCCCAAAAGAAACGCAAGACAATAATGTCGCTGAAAGAGTTCGCATTGATAGCTAACGTTAGATTAATCAGATAAGGAGCAAATGGCTTTTTAATAACTAGATTATATAAATTGTTATTCGTGTGTTTGTAAACAATAATGCTAACGCCAACTCGCCAATTTCTAGTGGGTTCAGGTTTGTAACGTTACGGTTACATACATCCAGCTCAATCACGCCAACATGGATAAACATGACCCCAACAAGACATTGGTAAATAGCAACATAGCATAGGTGATTGTTGACAAGCTTAAAGGGTTTCGCTATCTAGCTAAATTACAAACTAGCATGTGTTACTGATAACAACAAATATACGTCGAAATATAGCTATGTTTTACCTTTTTCACGTCTCCTCGGGGGGAGATTAGGTCATACACCAAAAAATGTGTAGTTTGTAAAGGAGGTTGAGTCTAGTCAACTTACTGTGCTTGAGTATTTTTAAAGGTCCAAGTCCTCAGCTGGCTTGCTGTTCGATTTGGGCTAAACCGTTCCGTGGGGGGGGGGGGGTACTTTGTTGGGTAACGTTAATACAAACCTAGACCGTATAAACGAACAGCAATTTATGGATAGATGGCTATCATTATATAATGAATATATATTTTATTCATCTCAATATATGGTATTATCCCCGGATATAGCTCACTGAAAGAAAACATCCACTTCGATATATGAAACGTCCATTGTTTAAAGTAGACACACCTCCCTTTCCTTCTCGATGAATGGTAGGCTCCGCTTCACATGGGACTTCTTTGTTTACGGATGTGACGTTTGTGAAATATTAATTACATTTTTACAAAACATTAAACAATACACAATGATTACAGACATTGTTTTTGATAATTAGTATCTAGTACATGACATCTCGAACGTCTCACAACTATTTTCATTTTGTGTCGAGAGAGTGTGGAAAAAGGTTAGTGCTATCTGCGGTCCTTGGGGCGTCCCTACCCTAAAAACAAATATTTTTTTTAACTAACCGCTGACCAGGGATCCCAGAGAGCAAGAACCGTGTGGAAAATTCCTCTCACAACTTGTACTTGTCCCCTCCCCCTTTCAAATGAGACTGAAAGGCACCGGAAGGTCACAGCTAATTTATCTTTGTGTCTGTGCTGTGCAATAAGGTTGTATGGTATCCTTTGTTCTGTGTTGGTAGGTAAACGATGCAAAACAAATACATGCAAAAGGACTGCTCTGTTTGACCCAACAGAGCAATCTCCGATATGGGAAGTGGAGTGAATGAGAGCATATTCTGAACTGATCAACCAGGTGGAAATGATGTGGCTGCTGTGAGGCTGTCAACATTAAAAAGACTTTAAAACATATTTTTATTGCATTTACCGTATTTATTGCATTTATTTTTTCTCACATCCATTCCAATTATCTAAAAAAATTTGAGAACAGTATCATAATGATAATGGACAGTATTTTACATTACATGATGTATGTGGGTATCGTTTACATTACATGATGTATGTGGACAGCATTTCACATTACATGATGTATGTGGGTAGCATTTTACATTACATTATGTAGGTGGGTAGCATATTACATTACATGATGTATGTGGGTAGCGTTTTACATTACATTATTTGGTAACAAGTTATATTTTCATAACACTATTTGCTCAGAAACACCTTCAGCATTGTTTCATGGTAATACATTTACATTTACGTCATTTAGCAGACGCTCTTATCCAGAGCGACTTACAAATTGGTGCATTCACCTTATATTTTTTTAATTTTGGTGAAGTTTTTTTCATAAATTCATCAATTTTGGTGAAGTTTTTTCATAAAATCATCATTAAAAAAAATAAAAAATACCACCTTCTTTGTGCTAGAGGGTTAACAATACAAGAACACCATGATAACAGGGTCCCTCTTTTTCATCCCTCATTCTCAAACCCTGTTCAGTGCAATTTACCATTGTTCTTGTGTTGTCAGTTTATTACCCTGAAACAATAACAGAATCACTGGAATCAGCGGGTATCTGGGCAAATAATGAATTAATTGTGAGTAACTATAACTTGTTATCATATTATTATCTGGACTATTACCCGCCCCACCACCCCATCTTTTTACGCTGCTGCTACTCTGTTAATTATTTATGCATAGTCACTTTAACTCTACCCACATGTACATATTACTTCAACTACCTCAACTAGCCGGTGCCCCCGTACATTGACTCTGCACCGGTACCCCCCTGTATATATAGCCTCCCTACTGTTTTTTTATTTTACTTCTGCTCTTTTTTTCTCAACACTTTTTTGTTGTTTTATTCTACTTTTTTATTAAAAATAAATGCACTGTTGGTTAAGGGCTGTAAGTAAGCATTTCACTGTAATGTCTGCACCTGTTGTATTCGGCGCATGTGTCCAATAAAATGTTATTTTATTTGATTATCTTATTACCAATTTTTGCTGTCATGACAAGACATGGGTATGATAGACATTTATATTATATTTCACATTTGTAATCGTAGTATATTCTGTCCAAACAATGAAACAACTATTGAAACAGTGTGCAAAAACAGGACATTCAACAGTCAGGTTTGGTCTCATTTGTTTGCCAATACAATATACAAACATTTCTGTGAGTACATTAGTACCGATGTCTTCCACAGTGGCATTTTCAAGCCTCCTTTTAGGTTTACCACAGGGGTGGAATTGGAGAAAAGGCACTCTGGGAACTGACCTAAAATCCTATGACTTTATGTTAAAATTAAAATGTATTACATGTTAAAATTAATTCATCTTGGGAACTCTCAAAACTCCCACACATTCCCCCTCTATTTTGTATTTTATGTGGACCCCAGGAAGAGTAGCTGCTGCATGTAAAACAGCTAATGGGGATCCTACCATCCCAATTCCATGGTTACAGAATGATGCTGAGACTCAGATATTTCACTTTTAAATGTATGCCAAACAAAAACCATTGATTGCAAAGTTAAACTATACAGCTGTATGCACAAGGACACCTTTTGACCATTTCCACTGAACATTGTATAAAAACACATTTACTTGATGGTCAAATCTCCCTCTGTTTTTTGTGACCAAGTTTTCCAAAAACTCTAAAAATATCTACTCTGAATAAAGATTCAAAGTTGTCTGCAGAAAGAATGGGGTGTCAGCAATGACCTGAATTGTGAAAAACTGAGTTTAAATGTATCTGGCTAAGGTGTATGTAAACTTCCGACTTCAACTGTACCATCTAGGTGTAGAGATCAGTGAGTGACTCATGCTAAGCTACTCTCGGAGATGGCAGGTTAGGTAGAAAGGTGTGGCTGCTATTTATGTTTCCACATCACCTGGTTGTCTGATGCAGGCAGGAAGTTTATCAAAGTACTTGTGTACTTTTATCATAGTTGTATAGGCCTAACTCCACATTCAAAAGGTGAACTTGGAGCATAGTTTATTCTCTCTAATGATTTCTAATCATTTTAAATTATCGTAGAAGGCTGTCAGAGACAGTGTATATAATAAAAGAGGGAGCAGTTAAATGGTTGGTCCACACCCCCTCGACAATGAGTAGCCTTAATGGCCATGTACTCTTATAATCTCCACCCGGCACAGCCAGAAGAGGACTGGCCACCTGAGGTTTTAGGCTTGGTTTCTGTATAACCACTTTGTGACAACTGCAGATGTAAAAAGGGTATTATAATACATTTGATTGATTGAACTTCACATGTTGGTGCTTATGGGTCCTTGCACATGGAAATGCCCCACTACAAATGAGTCACTTAGCCCCAAAACCATTTATTCAGATTATGAAAAGTTCTGTATTCTTTATTTTTTCGAATGTAATCACATGAGCGACAGGCATGCTCAAGTCCAAACCACCATCCCTGGACTTTAAAGTTATTTCGCCAGTTGAAGTACCTCATGTATTCTTCATTATTCTGGTCGAGAAAGAGAAGCTGCTTTGCCAGCTCCTCTGTAGAGGAGAAGTCATTCACATGGATGAAAGAATCCCTTGGGATAAATTGCTCGTAGTTGTCCCTGGATGGACCTAGAACAATGGGCACTGCTCCCAACTTCATAGCGTTGAACAGCTTCTCTGTAGCATAGTCTTTGTAGATGGAGTTTTCAAATGCCAGGTAGAATTTACAGCTGGACAGAGTCTTTGAGTAGTCTTCGTTTTCTAGGTATCTACTAAAATGTCGCCCATAGGCCTCTACTTTGACATGCCTACTGAGCTCGTTGAACACCTGTACCCTCTTGTAGTTTGGGTTCCAGTTGCTCACTACCCAGCAGACTAATTTGTCCTTCTTGGGCAGCTCAAAGCTCTTATCCTCACTGGTTACCTCGACAAGCGACCCATAAGGAACCTTAATGTCAGAATCCAGTCGATAACTTGCAGTCAAATTGAACAAGTTGTCAACACCAGGAATCCTGTTTGTGTTAGCTGGTGATTCTGCATTCCACCACACCCATTTCTGGAACCATGGCCGTTGCTCTTGGGGCATGTTCTTCAGGTCTCCATGGATGTCTCTATGGTGGAAGATGACACCGTGCGCCTTGCTGTAAAGGTTTTTATCTACTGTTAGGTGACAGCCTTTGATGTTAAAGTAGGCACAGGAGTCTATGTCAAAGGCGTGACCAAATGGCCACATCCAGATCAAAATGATAGTATCTGTGTCTGTGTCTCCGTCATCATCGGCCTGAATGGCTGTCTGGGCATGGTGTGTATTCTGCCCTGTGTTGTTCCCTGCCCTACAGACTTGAGGGCAAGCAGGACAACCAGCCTTCCCCTCGTGGGATGCCTGGTCAGTAGGGCATGAGAGGAACTTGATCTGGGGTTTGTAGTAAATGAAGAATATGCCCACGAAGCACAGCATTAAAAAAAAGCCAATCAGAACAGGCCGTAGAACCCCCTGGGAAGCCGGAGTGGACATACCTTGACCCTTTGGAAGAGAAAAGAGACCAATCAAAACCACTCTAGAATATCAACAACAACTAGAAAAGTACATTTCCCACCCCCAATCACACACACACACACAAAATGAGTGTGCTTACTAGCATGTTCTAAAGTATTTATGGTTGTGAAATACGTTTTAGTATTGGTAGTGACTGATTATTGCTGAAAAGTAGGTAGATAGAAAGATTGATTGAAATGTATTGAATAGCCTGAGCATGTGAAGGTTGGGTTGGTGTCTCTATAAAGTTTTGAAAATGTCACATTTGAAATGTCTTCCATTGGGTTCTTGTAGCCTGAAGTAGGGTCTAGAATTTTAAATGTTTTGCCATTTTAATGCATTGAGTTTTATGCAAATATGGCTATAGTATGAAAAGTACTGAAATGCTGCACATTTCAAAGACGACTTAGTGTTGATAGCTCAACCGGTTTAACACTAGGAGAGCCGAAAGTGTCATGTTGACTCAAAACAAAAACTTCTTAAATTCATGATGCTCCTTAAGACCTGTCCTTAACAAATTAATAATATTTGTGACTGCATTTATTTAATTGATTTTAACACTTGAATTGTGGGGTTTTAGTGGTTTTTCCTTAGTACCTGTAGCCTACAGTTACATAAAGAAATTAAAATGCTATTGTGTTCATTCATATACATTTTATTTCATATTCTAATGTTACCTAAGACCTTCATAAACACAATTAAAATGATAGGATATATTAAAATGTATTCATTATGTTGACTTTCAAAGGATGGCCGAGGGGGGGGGGGGGGTCCAAGGATGCCAGGCTTTTCTAGTGTTAAGTGCTAGAGCGGGTGGAATATTAATTCATTTCAGCAAGCACATTAACTATCTTATATGACAATACACCAGAGAACAAAGAATGTAAAATGCATCACTAGTGAAACTAAGGCCAACATCAGGTGTCATTCAGTGCTGTTGATAAATTCAGCATTCATGAGGACAGTCTGATTATCCTGTATAACGATGTAAACAGTATGTACATCAAACACAGTGTACACCAGGGATGGACAACTGCAGTCCTCGGGGGCCTGATGATTGGTGGCACACTTTTGCCCCAACACTAGCTGACACACTCCTGACTCTAATCATCAACTAATCATGATGTCCAGTTTAGAATACTGTGGACGTGTTTAAAGAAGCTCATACCAAGGATCATTTAGCGATTTGATTTAGACGACCCCTTAAAGTATAAAAATATGTATTAACAACAAAGATTTACAAAATTGTACTCGCCCTTACTGCTATTAGCCCATACAAACGCGTTCACTATGTGGAAGAGAGAGTCCCCAAAACAATCTAAAAGGAAGTTTGTTCTGAAGTGTCCTATATCTGAGAGATATGTAAGATCGGGAAATATTTGTTTGGTTTCTTGACATGTATTTAACCCCTTAGTTTTGGAACGAAACAGTCTCCATATATACTTCCATTCATTTTTTTCAACTGGTACCGGGGGACCTTCAGAAGAGTCTTGTGAGGCCGGTGGGCGTCCTAGAGCAAAACAACCGAAAAGTACGTGCTCGTGGTAAGATTTTGTGAGAAGACGGATTTTCGGGATGTATCATGGTCTGACAAACACCGCTCTAGCTCTGTCACCTTTCACTGCAGATGCGGAAAGGCGACATCTGCGGATGTGTGGATTGAGACGTATCCAATACCGATATCTCTAGTTTAAATTGACAGATTTATACGCTGATTTTTTATTTTTATTTTACTATAACATAGATATGTGGTTAGCTGATAAAAAAATCCCTATCCAGGTGTTGTACGATCTGGCATTCGCCAGCAACGGCTGGGCAGAGGAAAGCACCCACTAAGTTTAAGAAGGTGTGTTATGCTGCGTTCACAAAATCCCGTGATTTGGAAATACCTGCATACGACTGGGAAACAATCAACCGGTAATTTTTTATTTTATTTTTTATTTAACCAGGTAAGCCAGTTGAGAACAAGTTCTCATTTACAACTGCGACCTGGCCAAGATAAAGCAAAGCAGTGTGATAAAAACAACACAGAGTTACATATGGGGTAAAAACATAAAGTCAAAAATACAACAGAAAATATATATACAGTGTGTGCAAATGTAGCAAGTTATGGAGGTAAGGCAATAAATAGGCTATAGTGCAAAATAATTACAATAGTATTAAACACTGGAATGCTAGATGTGCAAGAGATTATGTGCAAATAGAGATACTGGGGTGCAAAAGAGCAAAATAAATAACAATATAGGGATGAGGTAGTTGGGTGGGCTAATTTCAGATGGGCTGTGTACAGGTGCAGTGATCGGTAAGGTGCTCTGACAACTGATGCTTAAAGTTAGTGAGGGAGATAAGAGTCTCCAGCTTCAGAGATTTTTGCAATTCGTTCCAGTCATTGGCAGCAGAGAACTGGAAGGAATGGTGGCCAAAGGAGGTGTTGGCTTTGGGAATGACCAGTGAGATATACCTGCTGGAGCGCAGACTACGGGTGGGTGCTGCTATGGTGACCAATGAGCTAAGATAAGGCGGGGATTTGCCTAGCAGTGATTTATAGATGGCCTGGAGCCAGTGGGTTTGACGACGAACATGTAGTGAGGACCAGCCAACAAGAGCGTACAGGTCACAGTGGTGGGTAGCGTATGGGGCTTTGGAGACAAAACGGATGGCACTGTGATAGACTACATCCAATTTGCTGAGTAGAGTGTTGGAGGCTATTTTGTAAATGACATCGCCGAAGTCAAGGATCGGTAGGATAGTCAGTTTTACGAGGGCATGTTTGGCAGCATGAGTGAAGGAGGCTTTGTTGCGAAATAGGAAGCCGATTCTAGATTTAACTTTGGATTGGAGATTCTTTATGTGAGTCTGGAAGGAGAGAGATTACTAGTTGGAAACTCGTCTATCATCCCTGTGAGTTCCCCACTTGCACCTCTCTGACGTCATTTGTCAACAAAAACACACTGAAGCATGGCAGCATCTTCAGCAGTTGTTTATGGTAAGAACAAGATACAAATTGTTGATACTAAATTCAATCTATTCATCTTCCTTTTGATTTAGAATGCATCTCTGGGTGTACTTTTTATGGGCAAAAAATAGTAAACCAATCACAAGCCTTCTGATGACCTCCATGTTTGATTGTATTTCCTAGTTCGAAATGTGAATTCACCCGACTCGTATTTACTGCTACACAATTGGTAATTACCACCTTCCCACTTAGCCATGAACGCAGCATTAGCTAACGCTGGGGGAAAAGGATGACACCAATCAGGCCTCCCTATGACTGGAATTGCCCATCCCTGCTGTACGCAAAACTACCTGGAACTAAGTTACTGAACATTTCTAAACTGGCACTTGAGGGCTTTGTTGGGAGTTACTGTGTGTGATCCGTCTGTGGAATGTTCCAGAAGTGTATTTACCGGTTTTATTTTAAACCAATATTTTATAAAATCAAATTTTCCTCATTGCGTTTACAATGAGTTTACATTTTCCAGGCTCTGTCGTAGCCGGCCGCGACCGGGAGACCCATGGGGCGGCGCGCAATTGGCCCAGCGTCGTCCAGGGTAGGGGAGGGAATGGCCGGCAGGGATGTAGCTCAGTTGATAGAGCATGGCGTTTGCAACGCCAGGGTTGTGGGTTCGATTCCCACAGGGGGTATGAAAAAATTATAATGTATGCACTAACTAACTGTAAGTCGCTCTGGATAAGAGCGTCTGCTAAATGACGTAAATGTAAATTTTATAAACATAATTATAGATGCAATACTTTTAAAATTTCCCCCTCTTTTTGAGCAAAGTGCACTTGTGCTACGCTGTGAATACGTCAAGCGCACGTTCAGCAATATGTCTCAAACAAGGACCAACAATGCCTTGGACAAGACCAAACCATACAACCATGTTATCACATAAAACTCATATCAAATTCTTAAATCCTACCAATCATTAACTAGGACTCATGCCTCATTAACTTTCTATTCTTTAGCCTTGCAGTCTAAAAAAAAATAGGAGGAAGTTGTCACAAAAAGATCTCTGGTCACTTATTAAACTATATTATAATATGCAAAGTCATCTTTAAATCAAATAATACTAAAATAAAAGTAACATAAGAAATAGTTTATGAATGTGAAGTACAAGATTCCTTATGATTTTGATGATTACTCACAATGCTCTTATTTAGAGTAACAGTTACATATCTTATTCATAACCAGTCAAAACGTAATTATTACTTCTATTACAATGAATAGTTCCTCATTATAATGAATAGTTCCTCCTCCAAGCCAAGTTATCAAACTTACCTTTGTATCCAAAATGCCAGGAGAAGGTGAAGAATTGTATTACACTGCCTCCATATACAATCTAGGTGTAGAGATCAGTGAGTGACTCATGCCAAGCTACTCTCGGAGACATCACGTTAGGTAGAAAGGTGTGGCTGCGATTTGAAAAGCAACCTATGAAAATTATATTTTACATAGTGACATCCTGTGACCGTGTACACCCGATATGATCGCTTTCTGTATAAACCTATTAGGGAAAACAATACTTCACAATAGGATTTATGGGATGAGTTATGGGATAGTATATTCTTGTTTTTCCTGTTTGAATGTTTCAGTTGGATTGTGAACCTGGCACACCATAAACTCCATGGTCATTCCCCTAAGGTTAAAACCAGTTTGATGAGATCTTAATCTGACAGTAGAAGAAAAGGTATTTATTATTGTATTCCCAAGTGACCTTACCTCTTTCAATTTGTCTGACTTTGTGGTTATGCCCACAAAGAGAACCTGATTTTAGAAGATCAAAAATATAAAACAATAAATAAGAATTAAGTATTTTAAATAACTTTAGATTTTTTTAAACTAAATTGTGATATTATGTGTAACAAAAGAGCATTCCCACTGAGAACGCACTGGTTGAGTCAACATTGTTTCCACGTCATTTCAATGATGTTGGTTCAACGTGGAATAGATGTTGAATTGACATATGTGCCCAGTAGGTTAGTCTCTTCCTCTCTAAACTGGTTCCACCAAGTATCTTATAAAACCAACAGTGAAACTGAACATAACAACACCACCACCACCTATACTGTAATTTACTATATTTGATAGACAAATGATATTCATTATTGGGTTATCACCCTAAAGAAATTAATAATTTTCTCTACCTTAAAACAAGCTTGAGTGTTGAAGGTATGCGTGTTGGATAGTTGTTCGATAAGCAGTATGTCACCAAATGTTTCCCCCACTGTCTGGTGACATTCTGCTTCTGGTTTAGTCTAGTAGGAACCACATACGTTTGTGGTCTAGACTAGTCTAGCATTGTTGGTACAGGAACTACGTAGATATGGTCAAGTGAACCGTGCCTCATCACTGAAAGCAAAACTACTGTGGATTCTATTGCATTTCAAATTAATTAACTTAAACTTTACTTTTCAACTAAAGCTTTTCAAAATAAAACATCATACAATTTCAAAGAAGAACCATTTAATCAATCTACCAACTAATACAACAAAGGCCCTCAAACTGTTTATTAATTCAGCATTCATGTGGCCCACGTGTCAAACTCATTCCACAGAGGGCCGAGTGTCTGCGGGTTTATGTTACTCCCTTAGTGGCGGCTCCTGAAAAAATTCTCAGGGGGGGCAATTTTTCTGATGATTTAGGTGACCTACACACATTTAAAAAAAGATATGTCCAGCAACAACATGAAGACAGGGGCAGCATATAAGTCAATACCAGAAGCATTTATTGACTGATCTCAAAAGTGTTGGCTTACAAAAGCAAAAAAAATAATCAAGGGTGTTCTTTCCCATTCCTCAACACTGCATAAACAATATGCATTTCCATAAATCTATCTATGTACCTCAGCACAAGCACCAGCTGTGTCTGTGTAGAAACGTCCGTGGTCTCGTCAGCTTGGATAGCTACGAAGTTCGCCGACTTCACCTCCTCCACAATATGTTCCCTCATGACCGCTAGCATACACTCCAGTAGCTCGTTTTGAATGGTCTTTGATGTGCCCTTGAAAACTTTAGCATTTTTAAGATGGTCATCAAACACCTCATCTAATTGTGCCACAAAGTTGACAAGTCCAAGAAAAATACCAGGGTTGGTGGAGCCCTCAGTTTCATCTTTGCCTCGCAAAGCTAACTCAAACACTCCGCAAAACTTCACACACTGGATTAGCCGGCTGAGGATGTGGCGGTTCTTGCTAACCTCATCGTTGTGGCGGCGGACAGCTAGCCTGTATCCCTCATCCAGTTGAGTGGCAATGTTCACTCTCCCCAAAGCAGACAATCTCAAACAGCTATCCATGTGGGTCTTTGACAGCTCATGTTTCTTAATCTTTTCTGAAAGATGGTGCATGTCGGTTACACCAGTCGCTGTCCAAGCGGTGCTGTCTGCCGTGCCGCCTTCAGGGTGAAAGAGTAAGAAGGGGTAGCAGAAAACTGCATTAGCTACATCGCAGCCTGCTAGCCAGATTTTTCGTTCGTACCAATTTTTGGAAAATCCTCGGGTGTAGGACTTTCCCCCTTTAGTAGAAACCTGTTGAATTATTAAATTTGGTCTGGGAGGTCCTAATTGTTTCGTTGCCAATTTATCTTGATTTGTTCGCCGACAAAAAGGAACTTCTTTCAAAGAGACAATCGAGTTGCACTGAACGCTAGCCATCTTGACAGTAGTACGTGAATTGATTGACGCTGCTACCCGCTCTTTTCTTAGTTACGTTCATGGTTATGTTACGTATGACGAAAGCGCTTAAGTGCAAGCCCTCCCGGAACCCATAGAGATTGTATTGAAAGCTCTGATAAAAGATTTTACATGAGAGTCTATGAGAGACTTCTGGGGCGATTTTCAACCTGACTGAAATCGCCCCAAAAGGGGCGGGGCCATTTGAAGCACGACTTTAGCCTGATTGGACATTTAGTGGCAGATCAGACGTCTAGATTAGAACACTGATAACTACTGTTGCCGTGATATAATTGATTAGAAAAAAAATCCCTTCCTTCTCCCGTTTGGCAGTGTGTCGCCCATATCGCCCTAATGAACACACCGCCCCTGTCCCTTATACTTGATTAATGAATGAGTAAGGAATTCCTCTCACCTGGTTGTCTAGGTCTTAATTGAAAGGATAAACCCGCAGACACTCAACCCTCCGTAGAATGAGTTTGACACCCCTGATGTGGACTTTCTGGTTGTCCTATATGGATGACGTATACACTACAACCCTCAAATGCAACTCTGGACCTCGAAGCCAGTTCCACTGCATTCTTTTATTGTTCCCTTCTAATAAGGGACTGATTTAGACCTGGGACACCAGGTGGGTGCAATTACTTATCAGGTAGAACAGAAAACCAGCAGGCTCTTGACCTCGTAGGGTAAACGTTGAATACCCCTGCACAATACATAACAGTACTTTTGTACATTTCTAGATTGGCCCTTGAGGGCATTGTTGGGAGTTACTGTGTGTGATCAATCTGGAATGTTCCAGAAATACATCAGTTTCTGGTTTTACATTTTTAAAATACTTTTATCATAACATTGTCCTGTGTTTACATTTTAAAATCAATTAAACATTTTGAAGAAAGTCCACTTGTGTTATCCTGTGAATACGGCAAGCATACATTCAGCAGTCTCATTCAAGGTACAACAAGGCCTTAGACAATACCAAACCATGACTTGCACATGGAAATCATATCAAGCATTACCTAGGACTCTCTCCCCTCCCCTATTGCGCCACCTACTGTACAGGGTGGTAAAAAAAAACATATTTAGTCAAGTACACTTTAGTTTAAAAAGACAGAGCAGCATCAAATAGAACATGATTAGAGTTTCTACTTATAGTCATTTGGAAGAATGAAAGCATGGGTGAGTAGCAGGCCAATTATCTAACTCACCACACCTGGCTGCAACCTGAGCAATCAACTTGGTAGCAAACAATTAAGGTCAGGCACACCTAAAATGGTGGATAACTATGCATGGCAATATATACTTTTAAGCATTTTAGATTATAATATTAAAATATAATGGGCCAGGCTAAGGCTGCATCGTCACATCCCCAAGCCAAGTTACCAAACTTACCTTGGTATCCACAATGACAGGAGAAGTTGAAAATTGTATCACACTGTCTACATATACCATCCAGGTGTAGAGATCAGTGAGTGACTGAGTGAAATGCCTTATCAAAACCCCTAATGCTTAACTTTCAGAGAGGGGGCCGGGTCAGGTGAAAAGGCACCTGACCCGGGCCCCTGGCTGTCTCATCACCTGGGGTGTGTTCAGTTCGCCTCAACGGTTGCGTGATGGTTTGTACTGAATGACATGTTTCCCCCAAAATGGTGCGCACCGTTCTTTAGCAACTTTTGAAGTACATTTCCTACGGTTTGGTGGTTGTGGCGAGGTCTGGCCTGATCAATACAGGTGTGAAATGGAAGTGAATAAGGGTGAACTATCGGAGGTGGCACGTTCTCAGAGCTTGCACAGGATAAAGATGAGTCTGTGACGGTAGGAGTGACATTTTTTGAGAAAGTGAACCCCTGCCTTTTGGCTGATCCAGATCTGGTTTCAGGGTGGGTGAAATCAAAGTTGGGTGCAGTGGAATCGGTGAAGGTAACCCGACGTGGTCTTGTGGAAATTGTTTGTATTTCTGCCGGTCAGAGGGAGCTGGCGCTCCACACCACATGATAAGGGACAAGAGATTTAACTTGTTTTGCTCTCAGGAAAAGGGCACCATTGAAAGGAGTGATTACTGGGGTAGCTGTAAATGTGAAAGTTGACCAACTGAAGGGGAAGATTCCCGGTGTTTGTGATGCTCGTCGTTTGGTGCGACTCAAACAGGGTGGCATGAATGGAGAAACAGTAATTGTCTGTTGTTTTGATGTTAAGTATTTGCCCGACAAAGTGATGTTAGGATATTTAAGTTTTCCCGTACGAGCCTTTGTGCCGAATCCATTACGTTGTTACGTGTGAAGCTTATGGGCATTTGGCACCAGTGTATAGGAGGAAGGTTCCTAGGTGTGAGAAGTATGCAGAAGGGCATGAAACAAAGGAATGTGTAATATTGGGGAAAGAAGTGGTATGTGTTAATTGTATGGGTGCCCATGGGGCTGGGGATCAGAAGTCTCTGGTGAGAGTCAGGTTGAGGTTACCAGGGTTAGAGTAGTGATGAGGCAGAGAAGAAAGTAGAGGAAGATGGGTTAAGGGGGAGGGATCCTGAGAGGAGTCATGTGAGTAGTAGATCTGTGCCAGCACAGAGGGATAGGCCATTGAGTGATATATGCTTCAGTAAGACTGGCCTTTTATGGCTCATATCAATGGTTATCAACTGTACCGCAGAGATGGAATGTAAGTCGCAGAAAAGAGGGGGTGGTGGTGGCAGCAGCAGAGAAGTATGTGGGTGTATGAGATTTGACGTCAGAAGAGTTACAGGGTGTGTTGAGTGGTGGTGTCCGTCTTCCTAGGCCATTGGCCTGAGGTAGGATCAGATAGGTTTGAATAGGGTGGTGGGGGTTTTTAATGTGTAGGGTTAGATGGCAGAGTATTTCTATTTGTAATTTTTTTCATTTTCCCACTTAAAGTATAAGGGATTTATACCCTAGTTGTTGGCGGTAAGGCAACATTTATTGAATGCCAACCGCCGATAAACCTCATCCGGAAGAAGAAGCTACGTCACATCCTATTTCACGATGGCGGTTGATTTGACTCCGAGGTTTAGACGATTGAACAGTCAAACACGGAGCCTTCGTGAAAATGTTAAACCAGGTGAGAAATTGACATGTACATCCTTAAGGTTATAAACCGTAACATGCTTTCAACTTTTTGTTTTCCTATCCAAAAACCCAGCCAGCGTACAAAGCTGTGTTGGCTTTGCTGGCTAGGCTAGCTAGTTAACCTCGTTAGCTTAACTGCTAGCTAAGCCATTAAACACATGACATTCTAGCTAGCTGTCATGTTTTTATGGCTTATAGCCACAACCCTTATCTTTTACACAACTGTGAGTAAACTGAAGTTAAACGACCATACTAGAGGCTAGTTATTAATATAATTGAAGTGAGTGGTAGCTAACTAACAAGGTGACGTCGTCACACAGCGGGGCGACATCCCACACAAATCATTAACCCAAAAAAAAATCAGAACTGACGAGCCAACAGTGGCTGTATTGGCAGATTTTTTACTCTGTCGTGGTGTTTTTTGTTGTTGCATGCAGTCGCCATACTGTTAATTATATATTAATGTACTACCTTGAATGTGTCATCACATAGGATTCTCGGGGCCCTTCCACGCTACACAGCTGTGGCACAACATTATCCAGGCGCTGCAGACACAGGTGGAGGTGCGACGACGGCGGCGCCACCTGCGTGTCCACCCTGACTGCTTCACGGGCTCAGATGCTGTAGATGCTGTGCTCAACTACCTGATGCAGAACGTCGTCTTCTGCGCCAGCGAGGTGTCCCGCCTCAAGGCCGCCAGGCTCTGCCAGGCGCTCATGGAGGCCAAGGTGTTTGAGGCGGTGGGGACCAAGCTGTTCCGACGGGACAAGGAGGTCACTTTCGAGGACACGGGCTGCAGCCTCTACCGTTTCCAGGACTGCGGCTCGCTGCCCGGCTCAGCCAGGAAGGATGGGGACACAGAGAATATGGCCCCCGAGGACTTCGTGGGCAAGAGGAAAAAAGGCTCCAGGTTTGTCTGAGTCACAAACATGCACACACACACTCTTATTCTTTCTGTGTTTCTCTCTTACGCACAAACACGAACACACACACTTGCTTTTACTATACCTCACTACATCATCACTGCCCTTGATGTCGATGATAATCTCTCCCTCTCTCTGCAGACTGAATGAGCTGAGGATCATCTCCAACCCCCTGGCGCTGGGCCCCTCTGACCGGAGGGTGGAGAGGCTGCTGAAGACAATCAACCTACAGCTCTTCCTCCCTAAGGCCATGACCAAAGCCCCCACCGCCACCTTCCTCTCAAAGACGGGTGAGATGGCAAAGCCTGGCTGTCTTCACCTGGCCATGTTGGAAATTACTATATTGAAAAAGGAAAAGTTCATGTACTTGCTCACTAGTCCTGTCCCCTTTTCCCCTCTTTCCTTCCCTCTTTTCCATTCTTTGTATCTCTCCATCCCTCCCCCCCCCCCCCCTTCTCTCTTCCTATTTTTTCTCACTCCATTTTTTTCTTTCCCACTCTTGCTTCTCATTCTACCCCCCTCTCTCTCCCTTCCCCTCTGTCAGTGGTGGAGGAGGTGTGGAAGCAGCAGACGCTGCTCCAGCTGCTGCAGACGGTGGAGCTGCCCGTGCTGGACTGCATCCTGGCGTCCCCGACCCGGGGGGCTCAACCTCACCCCCAGGCTGGAGCCCTGCAGCCGCTGCAGAGCCATCACCAGGACCTGGTCATCTCCAACACCTGCCTGGACCGCGAGCTGCCCCAGAGCCTCAACCTCCCAGAGTTAGTACCTAACCAGCCGCCATAGAATGACTGACATATTGAGCGTACCCATGAAGGTGCAGTCAAATTGCTGTGGTGTGAGGGCCTTTTGCCGTTCAAGTTATTCTGTTTATATGCTACCTGCCTCTACATGGCATGGATCAGGAGTGGTTGACCCTTCTCCTGGAGAGGATTTTGTTCCAACCTTTCTCTAACACCTGATTCCGTTGTGTAATGCTGTGATGAGCAGCTGATTAGGTGAATCAGCTGTGTTGGTGCTGGAACAAGGCCTGAACCCCTAAACACATTCCAGTTCATGTCATGATGCTCAGCGCTTCAAGCCAAGCTTGAAGACTGTAACAGAACGAAAAAATATGAGGGTTCGGTCAAAACGCTAACAACCTCCCATTGAATTATATTAAAGCTCTTTTGACATTAAAAGAATGCCCTGACGTTTGCTTCCTCTCCCTGTGATACTGTAGGCTGGACGCGTGGCTGGTGGCAGCCGCCGACTGCCTGGAGCTCTTCCCTGACCAGCTGATCGTATTGGCGGGGGAGCACCTCCTCCAGCAGGGCGGTACCACGGGGGCAGAGAGGATGGCCAGCCAGAAGAGACTGCTGTTTGACACCATGGCTAAGCACTACGGAGGCCAGGAGAGGTCCCCGCTGCTCACCGGACGCTACCTGGACATCCACACGGCCATACTGGACCTGCTGGGTGAGACTGGCTGGTTGAGGAAGTATGGTGGGGTGTAGCGTTAGTGTGTTTTCTACATGTAGATCCGTGTGTGCCTACGTGTCTCTTTGACACACCCACTCACTGTCTCTCCCTATTTTTCCTCTTCGTGTTGTTCTCAGACGGTGGGAAGGTGGATGATGCTATCAGGGCCTATCAGCTGTGTCTGCGTCTGCTGGAGCCTGCTGGGAGAGATGAGCTGAGGAGACTCCTGGCCTTCATGGCCACAGCAGCCCATCCGGATGCATGCCGCCTGCACAAACAGGTAATCTCACTCCATACACACACTATTTTAAAACGATTGTTTCTCAAATAATGGGTCAGGGCCCAATGATAAATACTATATACATCAGTGGTGGGCAATCATACCCTGCGACGTGGCTGTGGGTGCAGGCTTTTGCATCAGCCAAAGTGGTAACACTGGTGGTCCACTGTGTGACTGAGCACTCTGTATGTCCCAACAGACAGACAACAGGTCCCTGGTCAGCAGGACATTTCTGAAGGCCATCGTGCAGAATAAAGAGCTATCTCGTACCCAGAGCGAGAGGCTGCTGCTGTTTCTGATGGACAACCACACTCAGCTCTTCAAGGTAAGCACATGAAATCCCTGATCCTCTTCCCTGGCCCTCTTCTGTCTTCACCTGGCCAATACCAAAATAAACAAGTTGTAGGGCCGCATTGTTGAACGGAAATAGTAGCTACAGAGGGAGGAGGCTTTAAAATCAGGATTTGGACACCTTGCCTTTTTAAAGTCGGGCATCTGAAGGCTTAATACTGCACTCTATTCTCAAGGGTGTAATCTGTACTACAGTAGGGAGGAGGTACTACAGTAGTTTCAAGCTCTTTTGTTGTCTTCAATTTGTTTGCTGTATTTCTGACATTACCTGATGCATTAAGTGCAGCATGTATATGATTTGTTTATGTGAATGAAATAACCTTTTTATCAACCCTTCTCTATCTATAATGGAAATAGACCCCCACATCGCTGATTGAAGCTGTGAGGAGGACACTGCAAATCCTGCAGCAAGGAAGAGATCCGGACAACATTGCGAGTGAGTTCAATCCAACTTGAGTAAATTCGGTCCCACTTGATACATAATTTTAGGACTTGGTGATATACAGTATATGCCTTTCTGTGCTGATGCTATTATCATAACAGTACTACATGAGCTCCCGAGTGGCGCAGCGGTCTAAGGCACTGCATCTCAGTGCTTGAGGCGTCACTACAGACCCCCTGGTTCGATTCCAGGCTGTATCACAACCGGCCGTGATTGGGAGTCCCATAGGGCGGCGCACAATTGGCCCAGCGTCGTCCGGGTTTGGCCGGTATAGGCCGTCATTGTAAATAAGAATTTGTTCTTAACTGACTTGCCTAGTTAAATAAAGGTTAAATAAAAAAATTATAAGAATGAGTCATCCTCAATAATGGAATAAACCACCATCAGTGTCATGTTCACTAGGCACGAAATGAAAGAAAACCGACTGAAACAGGCAGGGACTACCAATGAGAAGCTAATTTCCGTTTTCCGTTGCAAAATGTTTTCTGATGTGTTCCCTAATAAATACACCCCCTGTATTGACTCCCTTCTCCTCCTCCGTTGCAGTGTTCACGTTCTGCCAGCAGGTGTCGCTGCAGCAGTACGAGGACCAGCGCGAGGCAGCCACCCTGGAGAGCTTGACGCAGCTGATCAGAGACATCAGCCTGAGCGAGGCCCTGTCTATCAAGGAGAGGAGGCGGCGGGTCAAGGACTTCCAGAAACACCATCCCATAGTCTTTCTCCAGCACTTCTCCTCCACCTTCTAGGGGGAAAGAAATGTAATGAGTGGTGGGAGACCCAATCCAAAATCAAGCCTTACCTCTGCCATGCATTTGTAGATTTGAAAGGATTGGATCAGTTATAAGCAATTCAAGGTATTAAGTATTCCACTTACCCAATCAGAGGGTAAGGTCATTCCAGGGCCATGTTCAGTTGCAGATTGAAATGAGCCGATGTGATTCCTTATTCTACATGTCAGAGGCATGTTTGATCTACATAGTGTATTTATATCTGAACGTTCTAAACTTTCAACCTGCTGAACGTGCCTCTGGTCTACACAAGGGCATACTGCATAGGGGATGGGCCTAGGGGTTGATTTTTTTGGAATTGGGCAGTAAGGGATCCTTGTCGCCTTAAGAAGTGCTTTGGTTCTTTGTTATGCAAACAGTTGTCACAGTGCTGTGCGCGTTACGTGGGATGAAATATCTATTTTGATTTGATGTAGGCCTAGTTTGTGTCATATTTTAGTGTTGTTACTCTTACGAGGCTTTGCTTTTCAAGAGGTCTTATGCATCCGGCTTCGGAATGCATTTGCACTAGTTCCTAGGCCATAGTAAGTTCTCATCAACACTAGATGCTAGTGGTATGATAGTAGCAATTGTTTTGTTCTAACACGAAGAGATGCACTTACCCAAGTGCCTCGAGTTTATTTCTGGGGAATGAGAGCATTCTCTGCTTTCCTTAGCTGATGCCTGTCAGGGAAAACTCTTGATTTCGTTGAAATCTACATCTAATGTTGGTAACACATTTGCACATGTATTTGTTTCCAACTAACAGGCATAGGATCTGGGAATCAATTCAGGGGTTGTTTTGGTATCAAGTAGCTAGTTTTCTCAGGTAGTTTTTTTTATTTAGGTACTGTGAATAGAAGTTTACTGTAGATTAAGCTTGAAGAGAAATCGCTTTAGACGAATAAGCATTACACTATTTCTTTACCTTAATTGAAATTTAACACACTTGTGTTTTTAAGACCGTCATTTAGCAAATTACTTATTGTTTTGAATTTCGTCAATTGCATCTTAAAACTGGTAAGGGAATAATGCTGGTAGCACTACTTTTATATTTGTACATTTTCTGTAGGGGACAGTTCTGTTGCAATGGTATTTATCTACTGTAGTTATTTGTGGAACTGTTTCCCACACTTATCAATAACCTATTACATATCTGTTAATCACATAGTTGACACTAACTATTTTAATATATTGACTTGTAATAGGTTTTGAGCATATGGGTTTGTAAGTTTAATCATAAATTGGTAAATGGTGGAATGTTGAAAATGCAGCCAAGCTTCAAGTCTTTACGTTTGTAGTTTATTGGTGGTCTTACAAATGGATGATTTGTCTCTAAGTGCCATATATTTTTAGCTCAACTTGAAGGTTGAGTGAATTAACTTGTTGAAATGAGTGTAAATCATAGAATCCAGGGGTGTATTCATTAGTTGCACACCCTAGCAAAAAGTTGTGCAACAGAGAACTTTTCGCAACGAAAATGAGTTTCTATTGGACAAATTGAAATAGGTCCCTCCCTGTTTAGTTCTGTTTGGTTCTTAGTGAATACACCCCAAGTTACTTGTTGTGAATGTTACATTGTTAATTAAGTTGTTGCATCATTGGTACTATGTTTTAAATTCAAGAGCATTTACTGTACTGTGCATGTTGCTGCCTCCTTTGATGTTTACATATCTTAGTCAACAGAATAGTACACATGACATGATCTGTAACGTTGCCAAGTGAGGTTTTATGGTTAATTCATTGAATTTTGAAATGCACTTTGTTGAATACAGTACAATAAAGTACTTTTATTGAACATCATTGGAAGTTCCAGTAGTCATTTGAGCAACCATTGGACGTATGGATATGCATGAAATATACAATATTCAAACACTATACAGAACAGAAATGGGCTATACAGAAGGGTATAATCATGAAGTACTCTTAAATCAACACGCAGCACATGACTTATCTGCTAGAGTAGCCGGAAGTGACGCTACCAGTAAGTGGCAGGCTAGCTTAGCAAAGAAGCCAAGCAGAAATTTAGACTCTGGAAGAGATGGAGGCTGTGTACCACAGCAATCAATGACAGCTGTGTTGGTATTCAACCGCGACTTGGAATCATAAAACCACTTCCATCTCCTTCGTGACACAGGTAAGCGTGATATAGTTGGTTTCAGACCCAGAAACGCCACACGGCATTTCAACAAACATGTCAAAAGTGTCGTCCCCCTTTTACTAGTCTACTGCTACGCGATAGCTAACTGGGTAGCCACATGAATAAAAACAATTTGGAAGTCGGGTGAGGCCCAAACCGGTTAAACAAACAGGACAGGTATTGGTTTAGCCAATACGGTAGCTAGCTAAATTATATGGTGTAGCAAGCTAGCTAACCATGTCACACAACCGTGTTCCTCCTTCCGCAATTGCTCAACTGGCCGTCGGCAGACACTGGTATGGATACCCTATCATAGGAGCCAGCTAACGTTTGCTAGCTGCTTGTGTTAGTTCAGCTACCCTACCAGAGTCACGTGTACTGTCTACTTAGCCTGCTACACAGACGGTGAGGTGCGGAAGGGGAAACCCACTGTGATTGGCTCTTTCACATTTCCAGTAGGAAATGCATCCAACAAATTGTAACAGCTTATTGATTCCACTTTTATAAATAAAAGGACCATATTGAAACGGAGAATGTTACATGTAGACTAACCTATGCAATAGCCAGAGACCGAGAGAGATATACTTTGGTAATATCATATTCCAACTTTACATTGCATTTTGCTGAGGATCTAGCTAGGTCTCGCAGTTTGCAGACATACATTTTGGGCTAATTCATAAATTAATTGAGCGCTATTTCAATATCTGTCATCAATGTGAGAATCTCAAAAGCACAGTGCTGGTTGAATACAATCGGTCAGCTCTTCTTGCCACTTGAATAAGGGCCAGCCATTTGTATTCCCAGTCATTTTTCTTATCTCACTTGCTCGCCTGCTTGTAAGGAGAGATTCTGGAAATTGAAATACTGTGTATTTAAATGACAGGACTGCATACAGGAATAATACTGTATGATTCATTTCTCAGCAGACAGACAGAGACTTTGATACTTTTTAGGCTACATCAATCTTGATTAAGGAGGGGATTGAATGTCTCTGCTCTAACCAAGAAGCTTGATCTTGACATCTAGCCACTTTGCTAGCAAGTTAGCAAACTAAATCCATAGCAGGAGCCCTGAGCTGGACATCATTTATTTGATTTCTTATAGTTTATATTTAACTTAGTTAGTTATAAGCAGTGGCGTAGCACCCCCCCCCCCCACATAAAAAAAAAAATTGTAAGCAGTATTTTAAATGATACTGTCTGTATTTCAAAATACCTTGGTATACGGTATATCGCCCAACCCTAGTCCACATACATTTTGTTTGGCACTGAACTTTCATTTCTTTGTAATGGCAACCGATGTGTGAATCATCAGTTTGTTTGTTCAACAATTTGTCAGGAGGGATTTGGCAGCAATGAGAGAGAGACAGAAAGTCAGACACACAGAGAGAGGAACAGACTGATTAAGTAATGGGTTTTATGGACCGGTTGGTTTCCTCCCTGCTCAAACCCTTTGCTTTGTCCACATCCAGCAGTGTCCACTGACTCAATTATGGCTGTTGGCAACTACATCAGTGCTAGGCCCAGGTGTTGAGGAAAGCAATGACATTATACCCTGCCTGCAGGAGACCGACTTGTACAGATATAGGCTTCAGACAGTGACTCAATGAGGTTTATAATTAAACATGAGATCAATGGCTTCCTCACTAGTCTGTTGTTTGGGGTGCGAACCCACATCTCCAGGCTGCGTCCCAAATGGCATCCTATTCCCTATATAGCGCACTACTTTTGTCCAGGGCCAATAGTGCACTAAATAGGGAATAGGGTGCCATTTGGGACGCAGGCCCACTGCTTGATATGCTAATAGGATATTATGTCTGAATGTGTTCATTCACTCTGATTCTATTGTTGCCGTGCCGGAGTTTGGACAGCGCTTGTCGGGATTTGTCAGACGCGAGTGCAGACAATGCATACTAATAATACAGAAATATTGACTCTGTTTCGGATCTGTCTCTCTCACTTCTAAGTCACTGTGATTTAGGAGATTTGTTTGTTTGTGTGTGCGTCCGTGTGTGTGATTGCACTTGCCCACTGTGTGTACTCTGTAGTACTGTGTAGGTGGATGTGCATATTGTGTGTGTGTGTGTGTGTGTGTGTGGCACACATCAGACACCACGACAGCTCTGTCTACAGCCATTACAGGACACTTTCATGTGTGATTTTGCTCTATGTGGCAATCTGGCAGGTGCGTCAATATGTGTTGCTAATAGACTAGTTTTTTTCCCATACGAAAGTTGTGTGTGTTTGCAGCCTCTATTTCAGTACACCATATAGCTGAACCCTCTGTGACCTCTTTCTCTCTCTTCCCCCCCAGGGGTCAAAGGTCAGGCTGAGTCACCATGGAGTCCATGCTAAACAAGCTCAAGAGCACTGTCACCAAGGTGACGGCCGACATGACCAGTGCCGTCATGGGCAACCCGGTGACGCGGGAATTTGAGGTGGGCTGCCACATCGCCAGCGGCGGGCCCGGCATGTGCTGGAGGATCTACAACGGAACCAAGAAGTCAACCAAACAGGTGAGGCTGCCTGAGGGCTTCATGGACTGATAAGTATAGGTCTGTTCTATACTTAACTTGCTTAACTAGAGCAGTGTCTACCAACCCAGTCCTGAGGACTTACACATGTTTGTTTTCCACAATTTGTTCAAAGGATGGATGGGACTCATTTTACCATCTCCAACTGACACAAACTGTCAGTGGTTGTCCTGATGCAGGTGGTCATTCCTGTTTTATTCTTTGTTCTTCCAGGAGGTGGCTGTGTTTGTGTTTGAGAAGAAGATGGTGGATAAGTATCAGAAGTTTGACAAGGACCAGATCATTGACTCTCTGAAGAGAGGCGTGCAGCAGCTCACCAGATTGCGCCACCCTCGTCTGCTCACTGTCCAGCACCCGCTGGAGGAGTCGAGGTAGGTTAAGATTACCGTATGCTTCCCAGTCGAAACAGTTGGCGCGTATATTCAGACTACGTTTTTGTTCGTTTTGGTGTTCGGCAACGTTCTGCAGTTTTTTTTTCGTCAGTTCGAGCACATTATTTTCTTTCTTGAGGCTTGTCCAAGTTCGGTAGCCGAAGTCTACGCCCTTTCGTCTGTAATTGGTCAACAGTAGGGATTCTTCAATGAAGTGTTTATTGTCATTCGACAGATGACTCGTTTTCATGCAAATTCTTTCACTTGAGAAATACTGCACCAAACATCTTGGTTAGATGTAAAATTGCGCGACTAAGACCGCCTCTGCAAAAACATAACATTTATAATTACAGACCTCTTGACTAATCTTAGATGAATTCAGACTATTTTAAGCACGTGTACTAGTTGCTACGGTGTCTCAAGAGGGACAAACAGTAATATTGCTGCTTTTTTTTCAAGTTTTTCAAGCGAGCACAGACGTTCACTTTGCCTAGCTGAGTTCTGCTAGGAGCCTTTACACACAGTCACACACGCATAACACACACACACACACACAAACAAACACACACACGCACGCAAGTCATACATACACACTCTGAGGCATATATCTGTACCTGGTGCAAAGACTTTGTGTTTTCCTGGGGCAAAAGTTCAGGATATCACTGGGTTGCTTCCCGAGGCTGTGAGTCAGTCACCGGGGGCTGATACTGTCATGGTTCATATGGGGTCAAATTACATTATGAAGGGCAGCTCAGAACAGCTGAATATGGATTTCAAATCAAATCAAATTTTATTGGTCACATGCGCCGAATACAACAGGTGCAGACATTACAGTGAAATGCTTACTTACAGCCCTTAACCAACAGTGCATTTATTTTAAACAAAAAAGTAAGAATAAAACAACAACAAAAAAGTGTTGAGAAAAAAAAAAAAAAAAAAAAAAAAAAAAAAAAAAAAAAAAAAAAAAAAAAGAACTGATTGGGTCTCTACTTGACACCAACAAACGCCCCATAATATCTGGCCCTCTGCCCTCCCTAAATCGTGGCATTTAACGGTTCAGCAGACTTTTAGCCCTCCTTCACTGGCTACGAGACTATTGCAGCTCTGTGGGTTTAACATTTATTGACAATTTTGATACCTTATGGAAACAAAGCTTGTATAATAAGGAGGATGGGATCCACACAAATATTTTGGGTTCCTGGATCCTTTCACAGCATTATAAGGCTGTGTTGAGTCAATGACTCAAGTCCAGGTCATTTAATCCCTACCATTGTGTCGCTGAGTTGTCATAATGAATCAGCAAATGTACATTATCCTAGGGGCGTTGGAAGACACAATGTAAATAACCTAATTTATGTCCATCTTTCTGCCCGGAATGCCTCTGCTCATCCTACAGCATGCAGTAATCATATGCCTATGAACCAGAGTAATACTGTTAGCACTGAGGTGGTGTGCCCTAGTAGGAAGTCCACTGTGTGCAGCTCACCCTGCACTAATAAAAATAACCTGAGTATGTTTACCTCTGCTAAGCTTCCCAGTAAAGCAAGACAAAGCATCCCAGAAAAGTGTTAGAAATAGCCCACGTTAACATATGTAGCTAAAGAAACAAGGTTCATGAAATCAATAATTTGCTAGTAACAGATAACATTCATATTCTATATCTCTGAAACTCACTTAAATAATACCTTTGATACAGTGGTAGCAATACAAGGTTATAACAGTTACAGAAAATACAATGGGGGCGGTGTTGCGGTCTATATTCAGAACCACATTCTTGTAAAGCTTAGAGAGGATCTCATGTTAAATACTGTTGAAGTAAGATGGCTACAGGTTCACCTGCCTCACCTAAAGCCCATTCTGGTGGGAAGCCGCTATAGACCACCAAGTGCTAACAGTCAGTATCTGGATAACATGTGTGAAATGCTTGATAATATATGTGATATCAATAGAGAGGTATACTTTCTGGGTGATTTTAAATATTGACTAGCTTTCATCAGGATGCCCATTCAAGAGAAAGCTTCAAACTGTAACTAGTGCCTTCAACCTGGTTCAGGTTATCAATCATCAGCCTACTAGGGTAGTTACAAACTGTACAGGAATGAAATCTTCAACATGTATTGATCATATCTTTACTAATGCTGCATACATTTGTTTGTAAGCAGTATCCAAATCCATCGGATGTAGTGATCACAATATAGTAGCCATATCTAGGAAAACTAAAGTTCCAAAGGCTGGGCCTAATATTGTATATAAGAGGTCATACAAGAAGTTCTGTAATGATTCCTATGTTGTTGATGTGAAGAATATTTGTTGGTCTGTGGTGTGTAATGATGAGGAACCAGACGCTACTCTTGACACATTTTATGAAATTGCTTATCCCAGTTACTAATAAGCATGCACCCATTAAGAAAATTACTGTAAAAACTGTTAAATCCCAGTGGATTGATGAGGAATTGAAAAATTGTATGGTTGAGAGGGATGAGGCAAAAGAGATGGCAAATAGGTCTGGCTGTACAACTGATTGGCAAACATACTGCAAATTGAGAAATCATGTGACTAAACTGAATAAAAAGAAGAAGAAACTACACTATGAAACAAAGATAAATGACATGAAGAATGATAGTAAAAAGATTTGGAGCACCTTAAATTAAATTTTGGGCAAAAAGGCAAACCCCGCTCAATCATTAATTGAATCAGATGGCACATTCATCAAAAACCCACTGATATTGCCAACTACATTAATGGTTTTTTTCATTGGCAAGATCAGCAAACGTAGGCATGACATGCCAGCAACAAACGCTGACACTACACATCCAAGTATATCTGACCAAATTATGAAAGACAAGCATTGTAATTTTGAATTCTGTAAAGTAAGTGTTGATAAGGTGAAAAAATTATTATTGTCGATCAACAATGACAAGCCACCGGGGTCTGACAACTTGGATGGAACATTACTGAGGATAATAGTGGAGGATATTGCCCCTCCTATTTGCCATATTTTCAATTTAAGCCTACTAGAAAGTGTGTGCCCCAGGCTTGGAGGGAAGCAAAAGTCATTCCGCTACCTAAGAATAGTAAAGCCCCCTTAACTGGCTCAAATAGCCAACCAATCAGCCTGTTACCAACCCTTAATAAACTTTTGGAAAAAATAGTGTTTAACCAGATAAAGTGCTATTTTACGGTAAACAAATTGACAGCAGACTTTCAGCACGCTTATAGGGAAGGACATTCAACAAGCACAGCACTTACACATATGACTGACTGATTGGCTGAGAGAAATTGATGATAAAAAGATTGTGGGGGCTGTTTTCATAGACTTCAGTGACATTATCAATCATAGTCTGTTGCTGGAAAAACGTATGTGTTATGGCTTTACACCCCCTGCTATATTGTGGATAAAGAGTTACCTGGGCCCCATGTAGCTCAGTTGGTAGAGCATGGTGCTTGCAACGCCAGGGTTGTGGTTCGTTTCCCACGGGGGGCCAGTATGAAAAAAAAGAAACAAAATGTATGCACTCACTAACCGTAAGTCGCTCTGGATAAGAGCGTCTGCTAAATGACTAAAACGTAAACCTGTCTAACAGAACACAGAGGGTATTCTTTAATAGAAGCCTCTCCAACAAAATCCAGGTAGAATCAGGAATTCCCCAGGGTAGCTGTTTAGGCCCCTTACTTTTTTCAATCTTTACTAACGACATGCCACTGGCTTTGAGTAAAGCCTAAAACCAAATCTTGTAATGAATAATGTGGAAATTGAGCAGGTTGAAGAGACTAAATTGCTTGGAGTAACCCTGGATTGTAAACTGTCATGGTCAAAACATATTGATACAACAGTAGCTAGGATGGGGAGAAGTCTGTCTATAATAAAGCGCTGCTCTGCATTCTTAACAGCACTATCAACAAGGCAGGTCCTACAGGCTTTAGTTTTGTCGCACCTGGACTACTGTTCTGTCGTGTGGTCCGGTGCCACAAAGAGGGAAAATTGCAATTGGCTCAGACCAGGGCAGCACGGCTGACCCTAGGATGTACCCAGAGAGCTAACATTAATAATATCCATGTCAATCTCTCCTGGCTCAAAGTGGAGGAGAGATTGACTTCATCACTACTTGTATTTGTGAGAGGTATTGACATGTTGAATGAACTGAGCTGTCTGTTTGAACTACTGGCACACAGCTCAGACACCCATGCATACCCCACAAGACGTTCCACCAGAGGTCAAGAACACACTATGGGAGGCGCACAGTACTACATAGAACCATGACTACATGGAACTCTATTCCACATCAGGTAACTGATGCAAGCAGTAGAATCAGATACAAAAAAAAGATACAAATACAACTTATAGAACAGCGGGACTGTGAAGAGACACACAGGCACAGACACATGCATACACACACATGATAACATACACACGTACACATGGCTTTTGTGTTATAGATATGTGGTAGTGGAGTAGGGGCCTGAGGGCACACACTTAATGTGTTGTGAAATCTGTTATGAATGTATTGTAATATTTTTAAAATGTATAACTGCCTTAATTTTGATGGACCCCAGGAAGAGTAGCTGCTGCCTTGGCAGCAGCTAATGGGGATCCATAATAAATACAAATGAATGCACACACACTACCTCTTTCAATTTCAATTCAAAGGGCTTTATTGGCATGGGAAACATGTTTACATTGCCAAAGCAAGTGAAAAAGATAATAAACATTACACCCACAAAAGTGTCATTATGTCTATATACAGTGTTGTAATGATGTGCAAATAGTTAAATTTACATAAATATGGTGTTTGTTCTTGTTGCTGTGATTGCACACTGGTATTTCATCCAATAGATATGGGAGTTTATCAAAATGTGATTATTTTTTTAGAATTCTTTGTGGGTCTGTAATCTGAGAGAAATATGTGTCTAATATGGTGATACATTTGGCAAGCGGTTAGGAAGTGCAGCTCAGTCTTCTCTTGAGAGCCAGGTCTGCCTACGGCGGCCTCTCTCAATAGCAAGGCTATGCTCACTGAGTCTGTACAAAGTCAAAGCTTTCCTTCATTTTACATTGCTCTGTTTTTTTGTTAATTCTTTCCAATGTGTCAAGTAATTCTCATTTAGTTTTCTCATGATTTGGTTGGGTCTAATTGTGTTGTTGTTGTCCTGGGGCTCTGTGGGGTCTGTTTGTGTTTGTGAACAGAGCTCCAGGACCAGCTTGCTTAAGGGACTCTTCTCCAGGTTGATATCTCTGTAGGTGATGGCTTTGTAATGGAAGGTTTGGGAATCGCTTCCTTTTACAGTGAGGAAAAAAAGTATTTGATCCCCTGCTGATTTTGTACGTTTTCCCACTGACAAAGACATGATCAGTCTATAATTTTAATGGTAGGTTTGTTTGAACAGTGAGAGACAGAATAACAACAAAAAAATCCAGAAAACACATGTCAAAAATGTTATAAATTGATTTGCATTTTAATGAGGGAAATAAGTATTTGACCCCTCTGCAAAACATGACTTAGTACTTGTTGTACGTGACTTAGTACTTGATTGTTGGCAATCACAGACGGCAGACGTTTCTTGTAGTTGGCCACCAGGTTTGCACACATCTCAGGAGGGATTTTGTCCCACTCCTCTTTGCAGATCTTCTCCAAGTCATTAAGGTTTTGAGGCTGACGTTTGGCAACTCGAACCTTCAGCTCCCTCCACAGATTTTCTATGGGATTAAGGTCTGGAGACTGGCTAGGCCACTCCAGGACCTTAATGTGCTTCTTGTTGAGCCACTCCTTTGTTGCCTTGGTCGTGTGTTTTGGGTCATTGTCATGCTGGAATACCCATCCACGACCCATTTTCAATGCCCTGGAGGTTCTCACCCAAGATTTGACGGTACATGGCCCGTCCATCGTCCCTTTGATGCGGTGAAGTTGTCCTGTCCCCTTAGCAGAAAAACACCCCCAAAGCATAATGTTTCCACCTCCATGTTTGACGGTGGGGATGGTGTTCATAGGCAGCATTCCTCCTCCTCCAAACACGGCGAGTTGAGTTGATGCCAAAGAGCTCAATTTTGATCTCACCTGACCACAACAGTTTCACCCAGTTCTCCTCTGAATCATTCAGATGTTCATTGGCAAACTTCAGACGGGCCTGTATATGTGCTTTCTTGAGCAGGGGGACCTTCCGGGCGCTGCAGGATTTCAGTCCTTCACGGCGTAGTGTGTTACAAATTGTTTTCTTGGTGACTATGGTCTCAGCTGCCTTGAGATCATTGACAAGATTCTCCTGTGTAGTTCTGGGCCGATTTCTCACCGTTCTCATGATCATTGCAACTCCACGAGGTGAGATCTTGCATGGAGCCCCAGGCCGAGGGAGATTGACAGTTCTTTTGTGTTTCTTCCATTTGCGAATAATCGCACCAACTATTGTCACCTTCTCACCAAGCTGCTTGGCGATGGTCTTGTAGCACATTCCAGCCTTGTGTAGGTCTACAATCTTGTCCCTGACATCCTTGGAGAGCTCTTTGGTCTTGGCCATGGTGGAGATTTTGGAATCTGATTGATTGATTGCTTCTGTGGACAGGTGTCTTTTATACAGGTAACAAGCTGAGATTAGGAGCACTCCCTTTAAGAGTGTGCTCCTAATCTCAGCTCGTTACCTGTATAAAAGACACCTGGGAGCCAGAAATCTTTCTGATTGAGAGGGGGTCAAATACTTATTTCCCTCATTAAAATGCAAATCAATTTATAACATCTTTGACATGTGTTTTTCTGGATTTTTTCGTTGTTATTCTGTCTCTCACTGTTCAAATAAACCTACCATTAAAATTATAGACTGATCATTTCTTTGTCAGTGGGCAAACGTACAAAATCAGCAGGGGATCAAATACTTTTTTCCCTCACTGTAGGTGGTTGTAGGATTTAACGGCTCTTTTCTGGATTTTGATAATTTGTGGGTATCGGCCTAATTCTGCTCTGCATGCAATTTGGTGTTTTATATTGTACACTGACGATATTTTTGCAGAATTCTGTATGCAGAGTCTCAATTTGGTGTTTGTCCCATTTTGTGAATCATGGTTGGTGAGCAGACCTCACAATCATAAAGGGCAATGGGTTCTATAACTGATTCAAGTATTTTTAGCCAGATCCTAATTGCTCGCTCTCTCTCTACCTTCTTTTATTACTCAATCCTTCCTCTAGTTCACCATCATCCCCGTCTCTCTTTCTTCATCTAACTGTTCCTCTTCTCCTTTTCTCTGTCATTCTGAACACACTCCTTCTTTCTTCATCTTTCTCTGTTTTGTAATAATTGACACACTAATGTGAGCATTGAAGTTGAATTCTCTCTCCCTTCCTCCTTCAGGGACTGCCTGGCGTTCTGTACAGAGCCAGTGTTTGCCAGTCTGTCCAACGTGCTGGGCCAGTGGGACAACCTGCCCAGCCCCGTGCCCACAGACATCAAGGACTACAAGCTGTACGACGTGGAGACCAAGTATGGCCTGTTGCAGGTGAGACCCAATACACACGCAAGTGTGTAGATACACATTCACACACATGTCTTGTTGCTATGTGTATTGCTTGGCAGATGTTTCAAACCCAATTGAACTAACCACACCTCTCTTTCTGTTTATTAAGTTGTGTCCCAGGCATATTTTTGGGGGGATAATTGATTAGATTGTGCTCCCATGCCAAGTCACACAGCTACTTAAAAGGGCAATCTGTGATTGCTACTTCAATTTTTGGACTTTTAAATTAATTATATGTACCCATTGATTCTTGAAGAATATAACTTAATGCCTCATGAGCTTAGTTCAACTGTCGTACACCTTCAGAACCCAAAGCTTGTTTTACTCAGTTGTTTGTAAACAATGTTATTGTAAACAAACACTTGCCTCAAAACATGGTTCAAACTATAATGTTGATTTTTTATGGATGGTCAGTTCTTGCATCCATAGCTCTGTCTAGGAATTTGGGAGTGGTAAAAAAAAAATCAAGCCCCACCCTTCAGCTTTTTACCAAAACATTGGTGGGGTTTCACTGTTATTGTTTGAATTGCAGATTGCCCCTTTTTAAGGAGGAATGCTGTGAAATGTCACTGCTGCATAATTGATCTGGGTTGAAAAAAAACCTAAAGTACAGCTTGAATTTGTGTGTTATGTTGTGAATGTTTTTCTTTGTAAGTGTTATAAAATGCCTGGAACAAGCGAGATGAGATGAAATAATTAGACTTTATTAATCCCCAAGGGGAAATGAGTTTGTCAGTAGTTAGTATCACAGATTGTCTTTCTGTTTCTCTTGTCACTGTTTTACCTCTCCTGTCTTTTATCCTCTGACTACTCTCCTCTCTCTTCTCCCTCCCTCTCTCCCCCTCCTTCTTTCCCTCTCTCCCTCAGATCTCGGAGGGCTTGTCGTTCCTCCACAGCGGGGTGAAGATGGTCCATGGGAACTTGTGTCTGGAGAACGTCATCCTCAACAAGAGCGGAGCCTGGAAGATCATGGGCTTTGACTTCAGCATCTCCTCCACCAACCCCTCAGACGCCGAGGTGAGATGGTCAGCACAGTACAGAGAGAGGGAGATTGTGTTGGTGTGTGTGTGTGTGTGTCTGTTGACCTCTGTAGTTGAGTGGGTGTGCATCTCTCTGTGTGTGTGTGTGTGGCCTGTGAGCACCTGTATGTATCTCTTCCTCTGTGTGTGTGTGTGTGTGTGTGTGTACAGTTGAAGGCGGAAGTTTACATACACTTAGGTTGGAGTCATTAAAACTTGTTTTTCAACCACTCCACACATTTCTTGTTAACAAAATATAGTTTTGGTAAGTCGGTTAGGACATCTACTTTGTGCTTGACACAAGTAATTTTTCCAACAATTGTTTACAGACAGATTATTTCACTTATAATTCACTGCATCACAATTCCAGTGGGTCAGAAGTTTACATACACTAAGTTGACTGCCTTTAAACAGCTTGGAAAATTCCAGAAAATGATGTCTTGGCTTTAGAAGCTTCTGATAGGCTAATTTACATCATTTGAGTCAATTGGAGGTGTACCTGTGGATGTATTTCAAGGCCTACCTTCAAACTCAGTGCCTCTTTGCTTGACATCATGGGAAAATCAAAAGAAATCAGCCAAGACCTCAGAAAAAAAATGGTAGACCTTCACAAGTCTGGTTCATCCTTGGGAGCAATTTCCAAACGCCAGAAGGTACCACGTTCATCTGTACAAACAATAGTACGCAAGTATAAACACCATGGGACCACGTAGCCGTCATACCGCTCAGGAAGGAGACGCGTTCTGTCTCCTAGAGATGAACATACTTTGGTGTGAAAAGTGCAAATCAATCCTAGAACAACAGCAAAGGACCTTGTGAAGATGCTGGAGGAAACAGGTACAAAAGTATATACAGTAAAACGAGTCCTATATCGACATAACCTGAAAGGCCGCTCAGCAAGGAAGAAGCCACTGCTCCAAAACCGCCATAAAAAAGCCAGACTACGGTTTGCAACTGCACATGGGGACAAAGATTGTACTTTTTTGAGAAATGTCCTCTGGTCTGATGAAACAAAAATAGAACTGTTTGGCCATAATGACCATTGTTATGTTTGGAGGAAAAAGGGGGTTGCTTGCAAGCCGAAGAACACCATCCCAACCGTGAAGCACGGGGGTGGCAGCATCATGCTGTGGGGGTGCTTTGCTGCAGGAGGGACTGGTGCACTTCACAAAATAGATGGAATCATGAGGAAGGAAAATGATGTGGATATATTGAAGCAACATCTCAAGACATCAGTCAGGAAGTTAAAGCTTGGTCGCAAATGGGTCTTCCAAATGGACAATGACCCCAAGCATACTTCCAAAGTTGTGGCAAAATGGCTTAAGGACAACAAAGTCAAGGTATTGGAGTGGCCATCACAAATCCATGACCTCAATCCTATATAAAATATGTGGGCAGAACTGAAAAAGCGTGTGCGAGCAAGGAGGCCTACAAACCTGACTCAGTTACACCAGCTCTGTCAGGAGGAATGGGCAAAATTCACCCAACTTATTGTGGAAGCTTGTGGAAGGCTACCCAATACGTTTGACCCAAGTTAAACAATTTAAAGACAATGCTACCAAATACTAATCGAGTGTATGTAAACTTCTGACCCACTGGGAATGTGATGAAATAAATAAAAGCTGAAATAAATCATTCTCTCTACTATTATTCTGACATTTCACATTTTTAAAATAAAGTTGCGATCCTAACTGACCTAAGACAGGGAATTTTTACTAGGATTAAATGTCAGGAATTGTGAAAAACTGAGTTTAAATGTATTTGGCTAAGGTGTATGTAAACTTCAGACTTCAACTGTATCTGTATCTATCCTTACATACCTGTCTCCACCCCCTTCCCCGTCCCTCCCTCTCTCCCCCAGCCCAAGTATTCCTGTAAGGAGTGGGAGCCCAACCTGCCTCCGCTCTGCCTGCCCAACCCAGAGTATCTGGCCCCCGAGTACATCCTGTCGGTGAGCTGCGACGCTGCCTCGGACATGTACTCGCTGGGCGTGGTGATGCATGCCGTCTTCAACGAGGGCAAGCCTGTGTTCCAGGTCAACAAGCACGACATCTTCAAGAGCTTCAGCCGACAGCTGGACCAGGTGAGGGGAGGGGGGGAGAGATAAAGGCTTGATGGCCAAAACATGTCGACGTGACTTCTGATCAAAATACAAATAAATCAAAGTTAAAATGAAGTTGTGAGTGCTGGCCCTCTTCATAAAGTTAGATTTCTCTTGAGTGACAGCACAAAGGACTCATTCAGGCGACAGACCTTAGTTAGAATGTATCACGTCTAATTTAGCTTTGTTAAGAGAAAGGGACCGAGGGAGAGATATTAACGCCATAGTTCACTGCAATATTTGTAATGCATAATTGATTCCATACCTTTTTGAATTAGTAGATCTCACCCTCTCCCCCCCCCTCCCCATCCCCTGTCTGTCTGTCTGTCTGTCTGTCTGTCTGTCTGTCTGTCTGTCTGTCCATAGCTCAGCAGACTGAGCCCCACCATGTTGAATAAGATTCCTGAGGAGGTGAGGGAGCACGTCAAGATGCTGCTGAGTGTCACGCCCAACGTCCGGCCTGACGCTGACCAGATGACCAAGGTCAGATCACTCCCTGTGTCACCACATATGACCTTTTGTCACTAATACAACAGGATACACTTTACTTTTCACATATATTAAAGCAGGATCACCAAGTCAGCTAGCTAACTTTGATAAATATTTAGAAATACCTTTTAGATTTTCTGATTCATTTAATAAAGCTAAATTTGAATATGGGCTTTTGGTTGAATCAATCCATGCCCGTTTCAAGTTATTTCAGAGCATTTAAGCAATATTAACTCTTTTATCCTGCTTTATGACATACCACCCTGTTCAGTTTAATAATCCCTTCTCTCCGTCTGGGTGCTTCAGATCCCCTTCTTTGATGACGTGGGGGCGGTGACGCTGGCCTACTTTGATTCCCTCTTCCAGAGGGACAACCTGCAGAAGTCCCAGTTCTACAAAAACCTGCCCAAGGTCTTGCCCAAGCTACCCAAGGTTAGTGTTCACTGTGTGTGTTGCTCTTACAGTGCATTTTAGAGTGGCCTAGCAGTACATTCCTACAGTAGAATGCTTCATGCTCAGTGTACAGGTAGTTTGGAACGCGGTCTTCAATAATCCAGTCAAATTGGGATTGGCCATTTCTTTGTTGTCCACTTTATTCAACCCCAAATATGTGCTCAAAAGTGACCTAATACAAATCATTCTGATCAAAGCCACTATTCCTAAACCCTTTGCGTCCTGTCTCTTCCTCTCGACCCCAGAGAGTGGTGGTTTACCGTATCCTCCCAGCCCTCACCTCAGAGTTCGTGAACCCAGACATGGTGCCGTTCGTCCTGCCCAACGTGCTGCTGATCGCAGAGGAGTGTACCAAGGACGAGTACGTCAGACTCATCCTGCCGGACCTCAGCCCTGTGTTCAAGCAGCAGGAGCCTGTCCAGGTACACACACACACACACACACACACATACATACGCACAGTGTATCCCCATACCCAGTTTTTAGGCCTACCTTCTATGTTGGCTTGATGTGTGTTACAGGGATGGCATGGTTAGATAACAGACTAGAGAATGCTGTAAGCTTTATCTGGTGACAGGGCTGTATGTATCATACTGTTTCTCTCTGTCTCCTTTCCATGCCTTCAGGCAAGCAATATGGTGAGTGGTCTTTGCTAAGCGTAGTTGCTAAGACATTGCTTGTGCGTCGCGCGTGCGTGTGTGTTTGTGTGCGTGCGTGCGTGTGTGTGTGTGTTTGTGTGCGTGCGTGTGTGTGTTTGTGTGCGTGTGTGTGTGTGTGTGTGTGACACCCTAATGCTTAAAAAAAGAGCTCACTTTATTCCTAGTTTCAATTCACTGGTAGTTACACATCTCTCTTTGTATCTATCACTCTCCCATCATTAACCCTGGATGAGCCGCGTTTAACCCTCTGTGTTAACCCTCTGTGTTAACCCTCTGTATCAGATCCTGCTGATCTTCCTGCAAAAGATGGACCTGCTGCTGACCAAGACCCCACCAGAGGACATTAAGAACAGCGTTCTGCCCATGGTCTACAGAGCCCTGGAGGCACCCTCCATCCAGATACAGGTACCACAGACAACCACATGATGATTGTACGACGTGTTTATTCCACCGGCAGAAAGACAACTGCAATACAAATGAAATAAGGTTAGGTTTAGGATTGAGGTTAAGGTTAGGCTTAGTTTGAGTGTGATTAAGGTAAGGGTACATTAGCATACTGTTGTCCGTTGCCATTCATTTTCTGCCGGTTAAATATACACTGCCTTGATTTAATGATAATTTGTTGGCCGGGTACTGTGCATTGTAAAAGAGAGAGATCTCTATTTACCTATCCAAATGAGTCAGTGATGTAGTGAAGGAAGTAAAGGGAGGTCAATTGCGGCGTTAACGACTAACCACTGACCCCAAATCCTGAACGTACACTACCGTTCAAAAGTTTGGGGTCACTTAGAAATGTCCTTGTTTTCAAAAGAAAAGCAACTTTTTTTGTCCATTCAAATAACATAAAATTGATCAGAAATACAGTGTAGACATTGTTAATGTTGTAAATGGCTTTTGTAGCTGGAAACGGCTGATTTTTAATGGAATATCTACATAGGTATACAGAGGCCCCTTATCAGCAACCATCAGTCCTGTGTTCCAATGGCACGTTGTGTTTGCTAATCCAAGTTTATCATTTTAAAAGGCTAAACCCTTTTGCAATTATGTTAGCACAGCTGAAAACTGTTGTGCTGATTAAAGAAGCAATAAAACTGGCCTTCTTGAGACTAGTTGAGTATCTGGCGCATTAGCAATTGTGGGTTCAATTACAGGATCAAAATGGCCAGAAACAAAGAACTCTTCTGAAACTCGTCAGTCTATTCTTGTTCTGAGAAATGAAGGCTATTCCATGCGAGAAATTGCCAAGAAACTGAAGATCTCGTACAACGCTGTGTACTACTCCCTTCACAGAACAGCGCAAACGGGCTCTAACCAGAATAGAAAGAGGAGTGGGAGGCCCCGATGCACAACTGAGCAAGAGGACAAATACATTAGTGTCTAGTTTGAGAAACAGACGCCTCACAGGTCCTCAACTGGCAGCTTCAATAAATAGTACCCGCAAAACACCAGTCTCAACGTCAACAGTGAAGAGGCGACTCCGGGATGCTGACCTTCTAGGCAGAGTTGCAAAGAAAAAGCCATATCTCAGACTGGCCAATAAAAATAAAATATTAAGATGGGCAAAAGAACACAGACACTGGACAGAGGAAGATTGGAAAAAAGTGTTACGGACAGACTAATCGAAGTTTGAGGTGTTCGGATCACAAGAAGAACATTTTGTGAGACGTAGACCAAATGAAAAGATGCTGGAGGAGTGCTTGATGCCATCTGTCAAGCATGGTGGAGGCAATGTGATGGTCTGGTGGTGGTAAAGTGGGAGATTTGTACAGGGTAAAAGGGATCTTGAAGAAGGAAGGCTATCACTCCATTTTGCAACGCCATGCCATACCCTGTGGACGGCGCTTGATTGGAGCCAATTTCCTCCAACAGGACAATGACCCAAAGCACAGCTCCAAACTATGCAAGAACTATTTAGGGAAGAAGCAGTCAGCTGGTATTCTGTCTATAATGGAGTGGCCAGCACAGTCACCGGATCTCAACCCTATTGAGCTGTTGTGGGAGCAGCTTGACCGTATGGTATGTAAGAAGTGCCCATCAAGCCAATCCAACTTGTGGGAGGTGCTTCAGGAAGCATGGGGTGAAATCTCTTCAGATTACCTCAACAAATTGACAACTAGAATGCCAAAGGTCTGCAAGGCTGTAATTGCTGCAAATGGAGGATTATTTGACGAAAGCAAAGTTTGAAGGACACAATTATTATTTATATTAAAAATCATTATTTCTAACCTTGTCAATGACTACATTTCCTATTCATTTAGCTATATTTCCTATTCAAACTCATTTCATGTATGTTTTCATGGAAAACAAGGACATCTCTAAGTGACCCCAAACTTTTGAATGGTAGTGTATAACTTACCATTGAGAGGATAAGAAAAACCTGACCCTGGACCAGCGGTTAGCAGCAAATTCAACCAACTCTGTAAAGCTCACATGGGAACCACCATAGAGATTCTATAATACGCCTGACCAAGACAGACAATATTTTGGCGTTGCTATGATCCCAATGTCCATTCGAGAGTTCTAGGCTATATGTGATTCTATGGAAACCGCTGCCATTAAGTCATCACCAATGCTGTGCCCTATATTTGTGTGCCCCCCCCCCCCCCAGGAGCTGTGTTTGAACATAATCCCCACGTTCGCCAACCTGATCGAGTATCCCTCCATGAAGAACGCACTCATCCCCCGCATCAAGTCTGCCTGTCTACAGACCTCCTCTCTTGCAGTCAGTCTCTCGCTCTCATTTGACTCTCTCTCTCTCTCTCTCTCTCTCTCTCTCTCTCTCTGTCTCTGTCACTCTCTCTCTCTGTCTCTCTCACTCTCTCCCTCTGTCTCTCTCTGTCTCTCTCTCTCCCTCTGTCTCTCTCTGTCTCTCTCTCTCTCTCTCTCTGTCTCTCTGTCTCTCTCTCTCTCTCTCTCTCTCTCTCTCTCTCTCTCTCTCTCTCTCTCTCTCTCCCTCTCCCTCTGTCTCTCTCTGTTGATCAAATGCACATGGTTGTTTTTGACTGACCATTGATTGCCAGTTAACTGTACAGAAATATTCTGATTGCGTATGTTTGACCTGTGTGTGTAGGTGAGGGTCAACTCCCTGGTGTGCCTGGGGAAGATTCTGGAGTACCTGGACAAGTGGTACGTCATTGACGAGATCCTGCCCTTCCTGCAACAGATACCCTCCAGAGAACCAGCCGTACTCATGGGGGTTCTAGGTAACGGAACATCTAGAACGTTTTAGAATCTAGATGATAGTCCTAGGGATAGTTCTAGGCTAACACTTAAAAACATGAACTATCCATTTAACAATATTGATAAATTTTCTGTTGATGTTTGTTGTGGCTCTGATCTATTGTGGAATGGTTGTATGATTGTTTCCACCCATAGGGATCTATAAGTGTACCTTCTCCCATAAGAAACTGGGCATCCCCAAAGAGCACCTAGCCGCCAAGAGTCTGCCTCACCTAGTCTCGCTCAGTATAGACAACAACCTCAACCTCAACCAGGTAGGTAGATGCGCACACACACACACACACACACACACACAAACACACACACAGACAAAGGTTTTATTCGAACCCTCTCTCTGTGTGTTTCAGTTTAACTCCTTCATGGCTGTGATCAAAGACATGCTGACTCGTATGGAGGCAGAACACAAGACCAAACTGGAGCAGCTACACAGCATGCAGGAACAACAGAGGTATCAATCAAATCACTCTTTCCCTCCTGTCTTCCCCCTCATGTTTTAATGTCAGGTGGACAACTACAGTGAAATGCCTTTCTTGCAGCTCTAACCCCAACAAAGCAGTAATCAATAACAATGTAATACTCAAAATAACAAGGTAGAACAAAAACACACGAGATATAAAAATAAGAAAAAAACATGATAAAGTAAGTAAGCATACTATATACAGGGTTAGTCAGTTCCAGTACCATATTTACAATGTGCAGGGATACTGGTTCAATAGAGGTATATCTGTATGGTGGTAAGGTGACTAGGCATCAGGATATATGATAAACAGAGTAGCAGCAGTGTATATGATGATTGTATGTGAGTGGGTGTGTGTAGAGTCAGTATAAATGTATGTGCATATTATGTGTGTGTGAGTAAATGATGGAGTGTGTGTTGGAGGATCAGTGTGTGTAGTGTGGAAGGCCCTGTGAGTGCATAGAGACAGTACAACCTTTTGTATTTTTGCACTGTCTATGCACACTCACAGGGCCTTGCACACGTTATAATGTTTTAGACTGTTCTGTTCTTTCTGTATTTACTATATCTTCCTACTTCTCCTTTTCTTAGTCAACAATGACTCAGGAAATACTGTCTGATGCAAGTTAATGTTCAGAATCTGATGGGTTGAGTAATGTTTGATTCTGTTTGTGCGAGACAAATTCCCTTGAATGCAATAGTTTGAGCTATTCTGTCTGTCCTCATCAGGAGTATGAATATCAATACCAGTCAGACGAACCAATCAGAAGAGACAAAGCACACCCCCAGCCCTGGCAACCAGGTGAGAGGTCATTTCCTTGACAACAAGGGGAGAGGCGATTGCCCAGATGAGGCAAAAACGTGTGCATGAAGGCTTGATGTATGTGATTTCATACACTTGTAGGGCCAAATTTATAATAAGAATTTATCTTGGCATGGGTTATTGTTATGGCTTATTGAAACCGTTGTCTTTTTCCAGATTGATGATGTCTTTGGAGGGAGTTCTGGGAGTGCAGGGGTTAATGGGAAAGTGAATGGAAGCTATGCACCAGCTCCCCAACTCAACAGAGTACGTACTCAGCATCTTATTCAGTAGGCACAGACCGGAGCAAACGTATTGCAATGGAAGTCAGTTAACATTCTTATTAAATAAGCTTGGGTGGTGCATGTTCTGTTTTACCTTCTTTTTGTGATTGAATGTTACCAAACCCATCTTATCTATCCTGACCTTGTATAGCTGCTAGTGTATATTTCTGTTCTCTCTCTCTCTCTCTCTCTCTCTCTCTCTCTCTCTCTCTCTCTCTCTCGATGTCTCTGTCTATAGATGTCTCTGTCTCTCTCTCTCTCTATAGATGTCTCTGACTCTCTCTTTCTCTCTCTATAGATGTCTCTGACTCTCTCTTTCTCTCTCTATAGATGTCTCTGACTCTCTCTTTCTCTCTCTATAGATGTCTCTGACTCTGGAGGAGAAGCAGCGGTTAGCCAAGGAGCAGGAACAGGCAGCCAAACTAAGAAACCAGCCAGCACTAGCCCCCCAGAGTATCAAACCAACTACTCCTTCTACCCAGGTAGTAGACACACACATACATACATACTCGTGTGAAAATGTATAGTTTCTTACTTGGTAGCCATCCATGGTTACACTTTTTTAACTCCTCATATAGAACAGTCACAATTACATCTGCATCATTTATTAGTTTGATGTTTAGATCGATGTAATCTGCTTTAGTTTCCACTTCAAACCTGCCACCTATTTGTCATTGAGATGATAAGCTGATTTGACCTGATGTGTTTGGCAGGCCAAGGACCTGACCAGCAGCCTGCTGAACAATATGACACCCCTGGGCAGCCTGTCCCTCACCTCTCCCCCCAGACCAGGCCCCGTCCAGGGCAGCACCATCTCCTCCTCAGCCTACCCCTCCACCACCCCCATGGGCTCTATGGTCAGCAACGGTTACAACCCAACCATGGGCTTCCAGACAGGGGGGATGGGCATGCGGCCCCCCGGCCTCGGCCTCTACGGAGGAATGGCCACCACCACCAGCACCCCTAACTTTGGTGCCCTGACCCAGAACCAAGGGTGCACCAAGACCCCTGACATGTCTGCCTTGGACTCCTTATTCACTTCCAACAAGCCCAAAGTCGGCCTCAACCAAATGGCTCCTCCCAAGCCCACCCCCGGGACCACCGCCATCCCCTGGCTTAATCAGTTTGGTTCGGCCCAGCCCAGTCAGACTGCCCCGATGCAGGGAGCACCATTAGCCATGGGAGGGGTGGCCAGTGGGTTCGGGATGCAGGCCAACCCTTTCTTCAGCCCGCAGAACTTCTCTCAGCCCACGGCCGCTCCCGGAATGAATGCGGATGGTGGGCTCAGACATAGTGCGTCCGTCAACAACGACTTGAAAGACATATTTGGCTGAAAACAACTTTCCCCACTTTTAATGACGACAGACTGATGGAAGGGGAGTTGGACTTTTGAACTGCAAACAAGAAGAAAGAAAAATATACTTTTTGGACCAACTGTGAAAATGATGATGAATCCACTTGATATTTGTTGCTATTTGTATTTTAATCTGCTGTGGTTTGGGTTGCAGTGTGGTTCTTCTAAGCTCCCATCGGACTGGACACTGAAGACCCAGCTTTTCGATCTGCACACGGATACCAAACCTTCTTGATTGGAGAGGGAGGGAAAAGACTCACGTTGTGTGCTGCTCTCAGTAATGCTTATGGGGGTTTCATATCGTTTCTTACCTGAGACACTGGGGTGAAAGGTTTATTGTAGAATACATATCTTCTCCATAATCCCTATTCTATGTGATGGGATGAGCAGTGGCATAGAGAGCAGTCTTTCTCAATCCATTCCTTTTTAGCCCAGCACTAACACATCTGTTATTCATGCTGCACATCTCAGCAGCCTGCTATATCATATCAATGTGGTTCCTGAGACATTCAACACTTCTCCAGAGCGGACTGCAAAAAAACAGTACCCAAAATTCCACTCTTGATTCGTTGAATCAGTTATTAGTGCTGGTCTAAGTCTAAAATGTGTGGGACCTTTTAGTGGGGTCCTGTTGTCGCTTTGAGGACGACAATCCAAAAGAGCGGTAGAATCGCCGGCTAAACCGCACGGCCGGAAAGGCCAAGTCTCCATGGAAACGGTCTCCGCAGTAACACCCTGCTCCATTTTGGGATTTTTAGTACCTATGCTTTCTGTTCTCTGCCTCGAATGAGATTATGAATAAGGATTCGACAGTGATGTCATAAATGTCAAGATTCTTAAAGTATAAATTAATCCAAATAAAACTGGATGGAAGTGAAAATCAAATCAAAGTTTATTGGTTGCGTACACAGTTTAGCAGATGTTATAGCGGGTGCAGCGAAATTTTACTAGCGCTTCTGAAGTCTCTACATCTGACCTAAAGAAAGGGTATTTTCCGAGCAGAAATCCAATTCAACGAACAGTTTGAAAAGGGAGGGGTTGATTGTGTTTAGGCAATTCGTCTGGTTAGGGATTGCTGTCCACACAGAATTCTGTGCGTGAATACTGTGAGGGTGACCGTTATATACGGCTATCTTCTTAATTGAATGAAGTAACTCACCTGTATATGTACTGAATGGTTTGCTGTAAGTGAGTGATTGGTCAATATATATACTGGGAATTGTGAATGAATGTGAAGGAGTATACGTAAATTGGTACATAATGAAATGTCAGTGCAATCATAATCCATTTAGTTTGTTTGCCCGGTGTCTGGTAACTTTAACCTTACGTGTCCCTGTCTTGTAACAGCCCCTCTTTCCTTCCATCATGTTACTGACCTGACCAAGATGGGAGACCACAAACGATTCGTTTTATCCATTGACTGCACTGCTAAATCAGTGATTCTGTTGAAATGTAGTGAATTTAGTAATTCATGATTTTATTCCACACATCAAACCAGGCTGCTTTCAACAAAGCAAGCAGACCATGCATTTTAAGTTAATCGTTGGACATATCAAATGTACTATCAAATGAAGGTATATCAGTCCTTTTTTATATATATATATATTATGAGTTGAGCACTTTTTCATTAAAGGGGACCTGTCCTGCATTGTTGATATATAAAGCTATTTAAAATGGGAGCGCTCTTAAAGGGGCACTTGTATTGTTGTGCTTTTGTGATGTTGAATGAGAGGCCTTAGAGGAGTGCTGTGTGCAATAATAATCCATGGGGGTGGAACTAAGTCTGGGGCTGCATCTCATTAGTAAAGAAGTAGCCTCCTTTCCTCGTACCCTTTGCTTATCTCCTTCCCTTCATCTGCACTGATCTGAAATCCCAGGATAGGTGAAAGCCCTATGGGCCAAATGGGACAGGAAAGTGTCATCTCACCTGTCCACCTGTTGCAGACTAGTGCAGGTGAAGGAAGGAGACTAGGAAAGGACGCCGTTGTAGACTTTTGAGACCAACCCCCTTGTGTGAATCCTCACTGAATGCTGTTTGCTGACTGGGGGATGTAGGTTTCGTTAACAGAACACATGCTAACTTATATTCACAGGCCTTTGTCGGATAGTAAAAAATAAAAAGCTTACTGTCCATGACTAGGTGAGCTGTCACGGAGTTGGCACAATGATAATGTCATTGGCTAGTGTATAACAAAAAAGTGGGCCTTCTGGGTTCTAAACCTCTTTCTATTGGACACAAGTGATGGAGGTCTGTCCTGTTTGGGCAAAGACCTCTCTGACACCCATCTTTCACGAAAGGTAGCCGCAATGTTCATGTGATTGTAACTATGATGACGGAAGCTTTTTGAGGGCGAGAACTGGATTACATTTCCTGTCATCGTGACTTGGACGCGAGGACAAAAAACGAAAGCCTATTCTTCTACAAGAGTTCTGATCCTTTGTATACTACTGCTGTCATATGTGTAGTGTGGCCTCTATGAACTTTGTATTGTGTGGTGTTTTCTGAGGTGGTTCAAAGAAAATCTATACATATATATGAAAATACACAATCTAATATTCTCTATGATGTCTGTGTATTTGAGTCTGAGCCAGAGATTTGAAGAGTAACTTTGACTTCTGGAATAAGATGACCTCAATCAGTAGATACTCAAAAAGCACCTTTATTCGAAATAGAGAATGGCAATGAAAATGTACATGGCAGAACAGGCTCAAAAGGCTTGTTGCTTTTGTACCATTGGCAGTGATAGGGTGGAGTGTTCTTTCCAGTTCACATTTCAAAAAATATTGTCAGAAGCTACTTTTATAATAATAGTATTGGTTTTTAAGTATATGCACAATGTCGAAAAAATTACAGTAATTCCATGAATACATATGTAAACACTTTATTTATTTTATTTTTTCAGTATCTCATCTTTAGGAGGAAGTGGAATAGAAGGGGTTCCATCTCAGTACTCTAAAGTGACTTCATCTTCACTGTGCACATGAAGAAATGGAGTTGAGAGGAAGCCACTTTAGACAATTGAGATTCACCCAGGGTACAGTGGAGGCTGGTGGGAGAAGCTATAGGAGGATGGGCTCATTCTAATGGCTGGAATGGAATTATGGAACGGAATCATGTGGTTTCTATATGTTTGAGTTTGATACCATTCCAATGATCCCATTCCAGCCATTACAATAAGCTCGCCCTCCTACAGCTCCTCCCACCAGCCTCCACTGCCAGGGTATTGGACAGAGACAGAGGATTAGGTCAGTTAGGAAAAGAGGAGTGTAAGGTTGAGGTCAGAGGTCACCCACTACGCCCATCATCATAATAGCAGGCTGTGTCTCTACATTCTAAAGTGGTCTCCTCTCCTCTATGTAGTTGTACTGATCCAGAGGGCCTGGACAGCCAAAAACACACCCACCTGTAGTTCTCTGCATTTCTCATTATAAAAGAAAGGAAGCTACTTTAGTGTATTGTGATACAGCCGCAAAGCAGTTCTTGGCTGAGTGGGACAATCTCAGTCGTCATGTCATACAGGGAATCTTCTCCCCTGACAGAGGACAGTGTCGTGGGCAGTGATAAGTTCAGACGTCGAACAGATCGGGTGGTCTGAGTGGACAGGTTTCTTTGGGTCAGGGCTGCAAAAGACAACAAATCAAACCAACCAACTGTTAGGTCCTGACAATAATGTTCTCCAATACAGGAAACTTTATTGGTTTGGAGTTTGGATTCATCAAATCAATGAAACTACTCCTGAATCTTCAATCAACCGCTATCCTTTACCCGCTAGGCCCTTGTCAAACTCGTTCCTCGGAGGGCCGAGTGTCGGCGGGATTTCGCTCCTCCCTTGTACTTGATTGATGAATTAAGGTCACTGATTAGAAAGGAAGTCCCCTTACCTGGTCGTCTAGGTCTTAATTGAAAGGAAAAAACAGCAGACACTAGGCCCTCCATGGAATGAGTTTGACACCCCTGCCCTAGGCCCATGTGACGTTCTGAGAAGATTACATATTTACCCGAGAAGTCCAGTTGATAGCTGAAGCTCCTGGTAGTGAAGTTCATAGTTCCATTTGGGTTCTGCTGGTACTGGGCTTCAATGTCCTGGCTGGATACACTGCAGGTGCCTCTTCTCTACAGGATTAAGTCAACACACACACTGCTTGGTCATACAATGTGTTTTTAATGTAGTGGTATGAAGACCACTCATATGGAGTCTGATGAGAGAGAGCAGTAAAACGGTTCATCTTACTTTGGCAAAGTCTTTCCAGCTTCCGTCCACGTCTTGAAATTACCAACGGGACTGTAAACCCATACCTCCACTGTGAGAGGAGGACAGGAATTAGACATTGAGTTTTTCATTATTTGTCATATTGCACAGTTGTTACACATGGGTTCTCTAGCATGTCAGAAAGGCCTTGACTAATGGCCAGGACTTCTTCCTGACCACATGACCAGACCAGGAAAAACTCTTGGCCCTAACCTATAGGGACAATACTTTTTCCTGGTTAGGTCACATGGTCAGTAAAACTCCTTGCTCTAGGTTCCCAGCCTGTTTTATCCATACCTGCTCATTTGTTGAGCTTCACATTGAGTTCTCCTCACAGTTCTTTTGGTCCCGATGCGAACGTTGGTCTGACACATGCCTGGAAGAGACAGAGAAAACTTCAGGAGTGTTCCTAGACAGGTCACATGTTATGGTACACCTGTATTTAACTCTGTCTTACCTGAGAAGTCGAGGGTGTAGGAATATCTCCCAGCTTTGAAGCGTATCTGTCCCTTGGGGTTCTGCTGGTAGTGTCTCTCAATCCCAGCGCTGTCCAGTGAGCAACTCTGGAAATAGCCACAGATTACATGCTGCTATACCATGATTGTCTCCCTCCTCCTTTCTCACCTTAATGAGGGGCTGAGTTGAACATATACAATCTGTCTTGTAGTGTGCTATTTGCAAGGGTTCAAGGAATAAAGTAATGTCCCACTCACTGGAGTCTGGTATTCTGTCCACACTCCCTCCACGCCCATGAATTCCCAGGTGTAGCCAGCAGAGGGAGGTGGTGAGGCAATTACGGTGGGGGCTGATGGGGCAATGGATACACTGCAAAGAAATAGACACACAAATACTGAATTACACTTCAATGTTGCTGTGACAAGAAACTAGGTATGAAACTATAGATGATCACACTTGCATATGTCAGGAATGTATGTAAAGTTATCTTGACACTGAGTTGAGGTCAAAGGGGAAACCAATCACACTAGAGAGAAGCTGGAGTTTTTTTGTTGTAAATAATGTTTATTTAATGCTATTATTATGTTGTGGCTATTTTGTTTTTGGTGTTTGTAATTTTTTCTGTAAAGATTTGAAGATTTCTATTTAATAACATCTACAAGATTCCTATAGGCCAGTTTGTATACAGAAAGGCTGCGTTCCAGGCTGACTACATTGCAGACGCCTGCCAGATCTCACAACACCTGGATGGGTGTTTAAATAATCAGCTAACCACATCATATAATACAGCTGCCTGACTGCGCAGTCGATGATGCAATACAACGAATGCAATGAAGTTGGCCTGGAACTCACCCATTCAAACAACTTTGGCAACACTACCATCACACAGGTGAAATTAATGAGGCAAGTGCCTAACGGTGTATATAGATGAGGCATCATAATAACTGCTGTTCACCATAGGTCCTAGGGGCAGAGGCTAGGGGCCAATATACCTGCTGTTCACCGTAGGCCCTAGGGGCAGAGGCTAGGGGCCAATATACCTGCTGTTCACCGTAGGCCCTAGGGGCAGAGGCTAGGGGCCAATATACCTGCTGTTCACCTTAGGTCCTAGGGGCAGAGGCTAGGGGCCAATATACCTGCTGTTCACCGTAGGCCCTAGGGGCAGAGGCTAGGGGCCAATATACCTGCTGTTCACCGTAGGTCCTAGGGGCAGAGGCTAGGGGCCAATATACCTGCTGTTCACCGTAGGCCCTAGGGGCAGAGGCTAGGGGCCAATATACCTGCTGTTCACCATAGGCCCTAGGGGCAGAGGCTAGGGGCCAAAATACCTGCTGTTCACCGTAGGTTCTAGGGGCAGAGGCTAGGGGCCAATATACCTGCTGTTCACCGTAGGCCCTAGGGGCAGAGGCTAGGGGCCAAAATACCTGCTGTTCACCATAGGTCCTAGGGGCAGAGGCTAGGGGCCAATATACCTGCTGTTCACCATAGGTCCTAGGGGCAGAGGCTAGGGGCCAATATACCTGCTGTTCACCATAGGTCCTAGGGGCAGAGGCTAGGGGCCAAAATACCTGCTGTTCACCATAGGTCCTAGGGGCAGAGGCTAGGGGCCAATATACCTGCTGTTCACCATAGGTCCTAGGGGCAGAGGCTAGGGGCCAAAATACCTGCTGTTCACCGTAGGCCCTAGGGGCAGAGGCTAGGGGCCAAAATGGAATAAGGCTGTGGATGAAGCCTCATACCTGCCATTCCCTGAGACAATGGAGTTGAACTTTGGACGCCGCCGGACGTTTCTCTGTACCCGGGTGGCTGAATTGGTCTGTGTCATAGCTGAAGAAGACATACATATGGTAAGAGAAACCTTTGTATTGTAAGGGAAAATGCTGTCTGGCAGGATATGCAGAGTATTGTCGATTGCCACTTTAAGCTTTCTTTTTTTTTTGTAGAGCAATCAGCTGTTGAAACAATAACAAATCATTCTCCACGCCCCTGTTTTGGTAAAAAGGTAAGGGAGGAAGCTGGAGAAATGTAACCAATCTCAAATTCATAGACAGCTATGATATCAAAATTATAGTTTTAACCATGTTTTGAGGCTATTAAATGTTTGTTTACATTTCATTTGTTTACAAACATTGGAGTAAAGCAAGCTTATATTGTGGGTTCTGATGGGGAACAGCAGCTGAACTAAGCTCATGAGGCATTTATAAGTCATAGTGGGAAAAAAAAAGTATTTAGTCAGCCACCAATTGTGCAAGTTCTCCCACTTAAAAAGATGAGAGAGGCCTGTAATTTTCATCATAGGTACACGTCAACTATGACAGACAAAATGAGAAAAAAAACCCCAGAAAATCACATTGTAGGATTTTTAATGAATTTATTTGCAAATTATGGTGGAAAATAAGTATTTGGTCAATAACAAAAGTTTCTCAATACTTTGTTATATACCCTTTGTTGGCAATGACACAGGGCAAACGTTTTCTGTAAGTCTTCACAAGGTTTTCACACACTGTTGCTGGTATTTTGGCCCATTCCTCCATGCAGATCTCCTCTAGAGCAGTGATGTTTTGGGGCTGTCGCTGGGCAACACAGACTTTCAACTCCCTCCAAAGATTTTCTATGGGGTTGAGATCTGGAGACTGGCTAGGCCACTCCAGGACCTTGAAATGCTTCTTACGAAGCCACTCCTTCGTTGCCCGGGCGGTGTGTTTGAGATCATTGTCATGCTGAAAGACCCAGCCACGTTTCATCTTCATTTACATTTTTACATTCTTCAATGCCCTTACTGATGGAAGGAGGTTTTCACTCAAAATCTCACGATACATGACCCCATTCATTCTTTCCTTTACACGGATCAGTTGTCCTGGTCCCTTTGCAGAAAAACAGCCCCAAAGCATGATGTTTCCACCCCAATGCTTCACAGTAGGTATGGTGTTCTTTGGATGCAACTCAGCATTCTTTGTCCTCCAAACATGACGAGTTGAGTTTTTACCAAAAAGTTCTATTTTGGTTTCATCTGACCATATGACATTCTCCCAATCCTCTTCTGGATCATCCAAATGCACTCTAGCAAACTTCAGACGGGCCTGGACATGTACTGGCTTAAGCAGGGGGACACGTCTGGCACTGCAGGATTTTAGTCCCTGGCGGCGTAGTGTGTTACTGATGGTAGGCTTTGTTACTTTGGTCCCAGCTCTCTGCAGGTCATTCACTAGGTCCCCCCGTGTGGTTCTGGGATTTTTGCTCACCATTCTTGTGATCATTTTGACCCCACGGGGTGAGATCTTGCGTGGAGCCCCAGATCGAGGGAGATTATCAGTGGTCTTGTATGTCTTCCATTTCCTAATAATTGCTCCCACAGTTGATTTCTTCAAACCAAGCTGCTTACCTATTGCAGATTCAGTCTTCCCAGCCTGGTGCAGGTCTACAATTTTGTTTCTGGTGTCCTTTGACAGCTCTTTGGTCTTGGCCATAGTGGAGTTTGGAGTGTGACTGTTTGAGGTTGTGGACAGGTGTCTTTTATACTGATAACAAGTTCAAACAGGTGCCATTAATATAGGTAACGAGTGGAGGACAGAGGAGCCTCTTAAAGAAGAAGTTACAGGTCTGTGAGAGCCAGAAATCTTGCTTGTTTGTAGGTGACCAAATACTTATTTTCCACCATAATTTGCAAATAAATTCATTAAAAATCCTACAATGTGATTTTCTGGAATTTTATTTCTCAATTTGTCTGTCATAGTTGACATGTACCTATGATGAAAATTACAGGCCTCTCTCATCTTTTTAAGTGGGAGAACTTGCACAATTGGTGGCTGACTAAATACTTTTTTTCCCCACTGTATATTCTTCAAGAGTCAATAGGTACATATCATTAAGTCCAAAAATGGATGTAGCAACTGCAGATGTACCCTTTAAGGGCTCGATTCAATCCATAGTGCGGAAGACCTGCCTTGTAGCGCGGTTGACATTTAAAGGTAATTTATGATTGAGCCAAAATATGCAGTGTTTACCGTGAATGCAGTCTCCGCGAATGTGGTAACATTGCCTTTAAATGTCAATCGCGCTAAAACACAGATCTTCCACGCTATGGATTGAATCAAGCCCCAAGTGACAAGGGGTGGGTGAAAGAAGAGAGAGAGAGAGAGAGAGAGAGAGAGAGAGAGAGAGAGAGAGATGAAATATGCAGGGGGAATTTCATTTTTATTTAATTCCAATTTAAAACTTTGTGTTATAGGACCATTTGGGAACTTTCAGATTCACTCACCAAAGAACCGTATTCACGCCATATCCGATTGTCTTTGAAATACCACCCGATGTCTTCACTTTGACCCTGAGGTAGGAACGTGAGTCGCCGTACGCCCATGGCAGCATTTTGAGCCTCAATCTGATCAAAATCTATATAGACCTGCCTAGAATAGACAAAGCAGAAAGGCTACACACACAATCCACCTGTGTTTGTTCAAAAACGTATAAGTCAGACCTTAAGTTATTGAACTATTGTATAACATACAGTATAACAAATAAGTCATCAGATCCTAGGTTAGTCTTAATACTCTTAAAATGCTTCCTCTCCTGTTTTTAATTTTTAATTTTTTAATTTAACCTTTATTTAACCAGGTAAGCCAGTTGAGAACAAGTTGTCATTTACAACTGCGACCTGGCCAAGATAAAGCAAAGCAGTGCGATAAAAACAACAACACAGAGTTACATATGGGTTAAAACAAAACATAAAGTCAAAAAATACAACAGAAAATATATATACAGTATGTGCAAATGTAGCAAGTTATGGAAGTAAGGCAATAAATAGGCTATAGTGCAAAATAATTACAACTAGTATTAACACTGGAATGATAGATGTGCAAGAGATGATGTGCAAATAGAGATACTGGGGTGCAAATGAGCAAAATAAATAACAATATAGGGATGAGGTAGTTGGGTGGGCTAATTTCAAATGGGCTGTGTACAGGTGCAGTGATCGGTAAGGTGCTCTGACAACTGATGCTTAAAGTTAGTAAAGGAGATAAGAGTCTCCAGCTTCAGAGATTTTTGCAATTTGTTCCAGTCATTGGCAGCAGAGAACTGGAAGGAATGGCGGCCAAAGGAGGTGTTGGCTTTGGGGATGACCAGTGAGATATACCTGCTGGAGCGCATACTACGGGTGGGTGTTGCTATGGTGACCAATGAGCTAAGATAAGGCGGGGATTTGCCTAGCAGTGATTTATAGATGGCCTGGAGCCAGTGGGTTTGGCGACGAATATGTAGTGAGGACCAGCCAACAAGAGCGTACAGGTCACAGTGGTAGGTAGTATATGGGGCTTTGGAGACAAAACGGATGGCACTGTGATAGACTACATCCAATTTGCTGAGTAGAGTGTTGGAGGCTATTTTGTAAATGACATCGCCGAAGTCAAGGATCGGTAGGATAGTCAGTTTTACGAGGGCATGTTTGGCAGCATGAGTGAAGGAGGCTTTGTTGCGAAATAGGAAACCGATTCTAGATCTAACTTTGGATTGGAGATTCTTAATGTGAGTCTGGAAGGAGAGTTTACAGTCTAACCAGACACCTAGGTATTTGTAGTTGTCCACATACTCTAGGTCAGACCCGTCGAGAGTAGTGATTCTAGTCGGGTGGGCGGGTGCCAGCAGCGTTCGATTGAAGAGCATGCATTTAGTTTTACTAGTGTTTAAGAGCAGTTGGAGGCTACTGAAGGAGTGTTGTATGGCATTGAAGCTCGTTTGGAGGTTTGTTAACAGTGTCCAATGAAGGGCCAGATGTATACAAAATGGTGTCGTCTGCGTAGAGGTGGATCTGAGAGTCACCAGCAGCAAGAGCGACATCATTGATATACACGGAGAAAAGAGTCGGCCCAAGAATTGAACCCTGTGGCACCCCCATAGAGACTGCCATAGTTCCAGACAACAGACCCTCCGATTTGACACATTGAACTCTATCTGAGAAGTAGTTGGTGAACCAGGCGAGGCAGTCATTTGAGAAACCAAGGCTATTAGTCTGTCAATAAGAATGCGGTGGTTGACAGAGTCGAAAGCCAGCTGTTCACCTCCTTGAACCAATATTATCTATCAAGGAAAGGGGACAAGGAAAGAACACCATTGACTATTGGGATGCAGCCGTATACATTTTTATGCCACTAAACGCCTACAGTACACTGACCCCATGTGTGATGGGTAGATGTTCATTCCTTTGGCCCCAGGCAGGCAGTAGTGGGTCTCGATCACATGGTCATTGTCAATACGCAGCCACCGCTGTCCTTCATACAGCTGCCACTCAAAAGTGGCTCCCCCTGGCAGTCAAAATTAGGAATAGCAATTGTGCATCATCTGTTGCAGTAGAAGTAAGTTGCCCCTTTGCACTGATCTAAGGTCAGTTTCTGTAGCTCTTGCCCTTTAACTTACCTGAGGCAGACTGGCTAGGTGTGCTCTGCCCATAGAAGTCCTCTTCCTCCTCCTCCTCCTCCTCATATTCCTTCAATAAGGATTAGACTGGTAAGTCTGAAACTATTTCCTATACATAATGTACATGTACAGAATGATATACCGGCAGGCCTATGGGTTCCTATTAATTCAATACTTGATTAGATATTTTTGCTGTGGCCTATTTATTGCTCAAGTAGTCAGCGGTGACATCAGCATTAGGCATACGACAAGAAAGTGTTTTGTTGGTGTGTTATTGACAATCGCCTATGCAAGCAGTAATGTAGATAATAAGGTGCAACTGAAAAACTTTTGTCAATCCAATTGATAACTGAGTAATTTTGACCTGTAATGCTCGTGAACATACCAACCCCCTTAACAATACTGTAATTAACAGATACAAAAAATAAAATGTATCATTATAACAAACAAAGTGAAAAATCATGTAGTCAATTTAAAGTGATGAGCATTCAAATGAACATTTCAGATTCTATTCTGCTATTGATCAAAAACATATTTTATGGAAACATACAGTTTATCTTTATTCATTGTGTACAGTAACAATATGGCAGTTTAAGCTTTCAATCATATTGAGGTACATACGACAAGCGTCAATCCCCTTTTAGGAACATTTTAAGGCATTACATCGATTTTTATAAAACACATGTAAAATATTTGTCTTCAATGAATCAATTCATCATTGCTAAAAGTCAAACTGTTCGTAACAGGATTTGTTTACTCACAGTTCTTCTGAGCATTTATTATTGCACCAATACATTTTACTCATCTAGGGGTATTTAGAACAGCCATGTAAGAAATTAACACAAGCGAGATGACCTATGACTACCGTTCAAAAGTTTGTCACTAAGACATTTTCTTGTTTTTGAAAGAAAAGCTATTTTTTTGTCCATTAAAATAACATCCAATCCAGTGTAGACATTGTTAATGTTGTAAATGGCTATTATAGCTGGAAACAGCTGATTTTTAAATGGAATATCTACATAGGCGTACAGAGGCCCATTAACAGCAACCATCAGTCCTGTGTTCCAATGGCACGTTGTGTTTGCTAATCCAAGTTTATCATTTTAAAAAGGCTAATTGATCACTAGAAAACCCTTTTGCAATTATGTTAGCACAGCTGAAAACTGTTGTGCTGATTAAAGAAACAATAAAACTGTCCTTCTTGAGACTAGTTGAGTATCTGGAGCATCAGCAATTGTGGGTTTGATTACAGGCTCAAAATGGCCAGAAACAAATAACTTTCTTCTGAAACTCGTCAGTCTATTCTTGTTCTGAGAAATGAAGGCTATTCCATGCGAGAAATTGCCAAGAAACTGAAGATCTCGTACAATGCTGTGTACTACTCCCTTCACAGAACAGCGCAAACTGTCTCTAACCAGAATAGAAAGAGGAGTGGGAGGCCCCGGTGCATAACTGAGCAAGAGGACAAATACATTAGTGTCTAGTTTGAGAAACAGACGCCTCACAGGTCCTCAACTGGCAGCTTCATTAAATAGTACCCGCAAAACACCAGTATCAACGTCAACAGTGAAGAGGTGACTCCGGGATGCTGACCTTCTAGGTAGAGTTGCAAAGAAAAAGCCATCTCTCAGACTGGCCAATAAAAACAAAAAGATTAAGATGGGCAAAAGAACACAGACACTGGACAGAGGAAGATTGGAAAAAAGTGTTATGGACAGACGAATCGAAGTTTGAGGTGTTCGGATCACAAAGAAGAACATTTGTGAGACGCAGACCAAATGAAAAGATGCTGGAGGAGTGCTTGATGCCATCTGTCAAGCATGGTGGAGGCAATGTGATGGGCTTGGGGTGCTTTGGTGGTGGTAAAGTGGGAGATTTGTACAGGGTAAAAGGGATCTTGAAGAAGGAAGGCTATCACTCCATTTTGCAACGCCATGCCATACCCTGTGGACGGCGCTTGATTGGAGCTAATTTCCTCCTACAACAGGACAATGACCCAAAGCACAGCTCCAAACTATGCAAGAACTATTTAGGGAAGAAGCAGTCAGCTGGTATTCTGTCTATAATGGAGTGGCCAGCACAGTCACCGGATCTCAACCCTATTGAGCTGACCGTATGGTATGTAAGAAGTGCCCATCAAGCCAATCCAACTTGTGGGAGGTGCTTCAGGAAGCATGGGTTGAAATCTCTTCAGATTACCTCAACAAATTGACAACTAGAATGCCAAAGGTCTGCAAGGCTGTAATTGCTGCAAATGGAGGATTCTTTGACGAAAAGCAAAGTTTGAAGGACACAATTATTATTTCAATTAAAAATCATTATTTCTAACCTTGTCAATGACTACATTTCCTATTCATTTTGCTATAAATCCTATTCAAACTCATTTCATGTATGTTTTCATGGAAAACAAGGAACTTTCTAAGTGACCCCAAACTTTTGAACGGTAGTGTATATATACACACATCATTGGAGATTACCCTTGATTCAAAGTGCTAATATTTTAAGTGTGTATACTAAGGCTTATTTAATTATGGCTTTAAATACTCCCATCTTTTCAAACAACAGAGATAAAAGGTATTATTACCTACATTTCAACATCATGCACACAAATGTTATCTAACTAAAGGTCCCAGTTACTTGAGCATGGCAGTCTCCTACAGCATTCATCATATATGTATACCCTATAAAGGCAAAGTGCACTATCTGCTTAAAATAAGTATTTATCTGTCCAGACATACAGCAATTTCTGGTACTTCATGATATATTCTGATTGACTGGCTTGTTCTTGTCAGGAAACTAAATGCCTTATTATCACATATTACCAGGCCATTACAACAGATAAAATATTTGTTTTTACCACATTTGCAGATACTGCACTTTGCTTTGCAGGGCAACAAAAAAAACAGGCACAAAAAAAGGTAAACAGTTTTTTCTTTTGTGTGTATGTTGTTTCATACACAGTGTCTACAGGAGTACAGTATATCCGATATCTGTAGTCAAAAAGTATTATTATTGTTATTATTAAGTACAGTACAGTACTGTAGGCCTTTTCTGCAATAGACATGTATTTCGTTAGTGAGCTAATGGCAGGTTCTTGCATGAAAACAACAGCAACCCAACAATTCTACTTTCGCCTGATGTTGCGAGTCACCCTTGTAGACAGGTTGGTTTGCGTCATGGCTGCAAAAGACAGACATATAGAGAATGCTTCAAACAAGGGCTAAATACATATTGTCATTCCTTTCCTAGAAAATCTAATTGATTAAGACCTACTATAAGAATGACTACCTTCAGAAGTGATCACACTAAAGTTGTCTCCTCTAACATGAGTTACACATCGTCTACAAGGGTACACACTTCTTGAGGCCTCCTACCTGAGAAGTCCAGCTTGTAGGCCTGTCCGTTCACAGTGAAGGACATGGATCCATTGGAGTCCTGCTGGTTCTGTTCTTCAATGTCAGCACTGGACACTGAGCATACACTGTCTTTGAAGGTGTGCCATCGCCCACTTTTCCCCTCAAACTGCCACTCTGGAGATCCACTCTGGCCCGCTGGGGACATCTTCATTGTCTGGAAAGCAGACGTCACTCGACCAGTTCTGTTCAATCAGAGAGACCGTTCCGTTTACCTCAAGTAGATTATCAATACATTAAAAATCAGCATATTCAAATAATAAGGGTTTTATCTATGGCACAGTCAATGTCTTCTCCTAAAGGGTCAATCCGTTCAATTGTACTTACAGATTTCCGCTTTGGGGTGGTTGGTACTTTGGACGACGGACAACTTTTCTCTTCCTCTTGCTGCTCACCTGTCTCATTTCTGAGACACACACACACACAAATAATGAACAAAGAAACTAATAAGCAACGCAGAAAATGTAATCTTATTCACATACTTTCACTTTGCCAGTTACGTTGAGTCTTTCTGTTTTGAGTGAGTCACAGACTGGCATAAGCTTGGCATCGACCACAAGGCGCTACAGTGGGTAGTACGTACTGCCCAGTACATCCAGGAGCTCTATAACAGGCGGTGTCAGAGGAACGCGCTAAAAATGTGTATATGTATACATACATATTACGTTACAGCCTTATTCTAAAATGGATTAAATAAAAAAAATGTCCTCAGCAATCTACACACAATACCCCATAAGGACAAAGCGAAAACAGGTTTAAAGAAATGTTTGCAAATTTATTAAAAACAGAAATACCTTATTTACATACAGTACCAGTCAAAAGATGTGGACACACCTACTCATTCAAATGTTTTTCTTTATTTTTACTATTTTCTACATTGTAGAATAATAGTGAAGACATCAAAACTATGAAATAACACATATGGAATCATGTAGTAACCAAAAAAAGTATTAAACAAATCATTTTATATTTTATATTCTTCAAAGTAGCCACCCTTTGCCTTGATGGCAGCTTTGCACACTCTTGGCATTCTCTCAACCAGCTTCATGAGGTAGTCACCTGGAATGCATTTCAATTAACAGGTGTGCTGTGTTCAAAGTTAATTTGAGGAATTTATTTCCTTCTTAATGCGTTTGAGCCAATCAGGTGGTATACAGAATATAGCCCTATTTGGTAAAAGACCCAAGTCCATATTATGGGCAGAACAGCTCAAATAAGCAAAGAGAAACGACAGTCCATCATTACTTTAAGATATGAAGGTCAGTCAATCCGGAAAATGTCAAGAACTTTGAAAGTTTCTTCAAGTGCAGTCACAAAAAACATCAAGCGCTATGATGAAACTGGCTCTCATGAGGACCACCACAGGAAAGAAAGACCCAGAGTTACCTCTGCTGCAGAGGATAAGTTCATTAGAGTTACCAGCCTCAGAAATTGCAGCCCAAATAAATGCTTCACAGAGTTCAAGTAACAGACATCTCAACATCGACTTTTCAGAGGAGACCGCGTGAATCAGGCCTTCATGGTCGAATTGCTGCAAAGAAACCACTACTAAAGGACACCAATAATAAGAAGAGACTTACTTGGGCCAAGAAACACGAGCAATGGACATTGAGATTTTTGGTTCCAACCGCCGTGTCTTTGTGAGACGCAGAGTAGGTGAACGGATGATCTCCACGTGTGGTTCCCACCGTGAAGCATGGAGGAGGAGGGGTGATGGTGTGGGGGTGCTTTGCTGGTGACACTGTCAGTGATTTATTTAGAATTCAAGGCACACTTAACCAGCATGGCTACCACAGCATTCTGCAGCGATACATCATCCCATCTGGTTTGCCCTTAGTGGGATTATTATTTGTTTTTCAACAGGACAATGACCCAACACACCTCCAGGCTGTGTAAGGGCTATTTGACCAAGGAGGAGAGTGATGGAGTGCTGCATCAGATGACCTGGCCTCCACAATCACCAAACCACAACCCAATTGAGATGGTTTGGGATGAGTTGGACCGCAGAGTGAAGGAAAAGCAGCCAACAAGTGCTTGGCATATGTGGGAACTCTTTCAAGACTGTTGGAAAAGCATTCCTCATGAAGCTGGTTGAGAGAATGCCAAGTGTGCAAAGCTGTCATCAAGGCAAAGGGTGGCTACTTTGAAGAATCTAAAATATATTTTGATTTGTTTAACACTTTTTTGGTTACTACATGATTCCATATGTGTCATTTCATAGTTTTGATGTCTTCACTATTATTATACAAATGTATAAAATAGTAAAAATAAAGAAAAAACCTTGAATGAGTAGGTGTGTCCAAACTTTTGACTGGTACTCTAAGTATTCAGACCCTTTGCTATGAGACTCGAAATTGAGCTCAGGTGCATCCTGTTTCCATTGATCATCCTTGAGATGTTTCTACAACTTGATTGGAGTCCACCTATGGTAAATTCAATTGATTGGACATGATTTGGAAATGCACCTTTCTAAATAAGGTCCCACAGCTCACAGTGCATGTCAGAGCAAAAACCAAGCCATGAGGTCGAAGGAATTGTCCATACAGCTCCGAGACAGGATTGTGTCGTAGGCAGAGATCTGGGGAAGGGTACCAAAACATTTCTGCAGCATTGAAGGTCCCCAAGAACACCAATCAGGCTTTATGGTAGAGTGGTCAGACGGAAGCCACTCCTCAGTAAAAGGCACATGACAGCCCTCTTGGAGTTCACCAAAAGGTACCTAAAGACTCTCAGACTATGAGAATCATGATTCTCTGGTCTGATGAAACCAAGACTGAACTCTTCGGCCTGAATGTCAATCGTCACGTCTGGAGGAAACCTGGCACCATCCCTACAGTGAAGCATGGTGGTGGCAGCATCATGCTGTGGGGATGTTTTTCAGCGGCAGGGACTGGGAGACTAGTCAGGATCGAGGGAAAGATGAACGGAGCAAAGTACAGAGAGATCCTTGATGAAAACCTGCTCCAGAGCACTCAGGACCTCAGACTGGGGCGAAGGTTCACCTTCCAACAGGACAACGACCCTAAGCACACAGCCAAGACAACGCAGGAGTGGCTTCGGGACAAGTTTCTGAATGTCCTTGACTGGCCCAGCCAGAGCCCGGACTTGAACCCGATCGAACATCTCTGGAGAGACCTGAAAATAGCTGTGCAGCGACGCTCCCCATCCAACCTGACAGAGCTTGAGAGGATCTGCAGAGAAGAATGGGAGAAACTCCCCAAATACTGGTGTGCCAAGCTTGTAGCGTCATACCCAAGACGACTCAAGGCTGTAATCGCTGCCAAAGGTGCTTCAAAGTACTGAGTAAAGGGTCTGAATACTTATGTAAATGTTATATTTCAGTTTTTAATTTTTAATAAATTAGCAAACATTTCTAAAAACCTGTTTTTGCTCTGTCATTATGGGGTAATGTGTGTAGATTAATGAGGGGGAAAAACAATTTTAGAATAAGGCTGTAACCTAACAAAATGTGGAAAAAGTGAAGGGGTCTGAACACTTTCCGAAGGCACTGTATATATACATTGTATCGCCTCTATTGTTATTTTATTGTATTACTATTTCCTTTCCTTTAGCAAATGTTTCCTACTTTTTAACTCATTGTTGGGAAAGGGCTCGTAAGTAAGTATTTCATGGTACCAGTTGTATTGGGCGCATGTGACAAATAAAAATGGATTGATTTGATATTCAAGTTTTAATGTCAACATTGGCGTAATGTCAATATAAGCCTTTGTCTTAGGTTTCTTTCAGTCTGACTCACGTCTGAATCGGATCTCGATGGTATCGGAGCCGATGTTGAACGTGAGAGAACCATTACGGTTGCTTTGGAATTTCTTCTCGATCGCAGAACTCTGGATGGGGCCTGGGTTTCCCTTGGGATCCTGAGAGAAAAAACAAACTTCCTGTCACTCAACAATGGTTTCTGGGCCCCTTTTTCTCTCAATAACATTACATGTCATAGGATATTACGTTTCTAAGCTTAATTAAGACTGGAGTAGAGGATTCCAGAGTTCCAAAAGAGGTTTCCATGGTTCAGTTTACTTCCTGAATTGACTGAATTGAAATGGAATTGACCTCAACCCTGGTATCTTCCTAAGTTCAGGTACTAAAGATAAAGGTACACTTGGGGTTGTTGCCTGGTCTTCTGCTGTACCTTTTCTCCATACTTGGTCCAGCCTTTGCTATTAGAGTAGAACCAGATCCACTCTGTCTGCTGACCATCCAAACGCCTCAACCTCAGATTCTTCTTACCGCGGACTCTCATCGCCTTGAAATCAATACTCACTGCCCTACAGAGAGAGAGAGAGAGAGAGAGAGAGAGAGAGAGAGAGAGAGCGCGTCTCAATTACCAAAAGTATTCTTTCAAAGTCCTTGAAAGACTTTTGATCAGTCAACCAAAGCATGCATGCATATATATATATATATAACAAACATGAAAAATAACAAAAAAATATATACATATATATATATATATATATATATATATATATATATATATATATATATATATATATATATATATATATATATATATATATATATATATATATATATATATATATATATACACACATATACATATACATAGACAGACAATGTATCTGGCTCTGAACTAAACTAATACCACCAGGTGTACTTCCTCTCCTTACCCATAGGGGGTGTTGTAGATATTGATGCCCTTGGTGTTGGGTTGGGAATACTGTGCCTCCAGGATGTGATCGTTGGCTATGTCCTTCCAGCCATGTCCATCGTCCAACTGCCATTTGTAGGGCCCGCTAAAGTCAAGCTGAGTCCCTGACAGGGAGGCACAAAATGGATACTAGTAAATTATACTCCCAACACACTCATTCATTGCATCCATACATATCTATATTCATGGTCACAAACATATTAGCTTGATTAGGCCATTGTCCAATTTTGGACTTGGTCAATTAACATTTCTAAACGTTTCAAGGTTTATGGATTGAATGGAAGCAAACGTTTTTTTTTTTTTCTCTTGTTCCATTGCTGCAACTCCCGTACGGACTCGGGAGAGGCAAAGGTCGAGAGCCATGCGTCCTCCAAAACACGACCATGACAAGCCGCACTGCTTCTTAACACACTATTCGCTTAACCCGGAAGCCAGCCGCACCAATGTGTTGGAGGAAACACCGTACAACTGGCGACCGTGTAAGCGTGCATGCGCCCGACCTGCCACAGGAGTCGCTAGAGCGTGATGGGACAAGGACATCCCGGCCGGCCAAACCCTCCCCTAACCCGGACGACGCTGTGTGCCGCCTCATGAGTCTCCCGGTCGCGGCCGGCTGCGAAACAGCCCGGGACCGAACCAGGGTCTGTAGTGATGCCTCAAGCACTGCGATGCAGTGCCTTAGACCGCTGCGCCACTCGGGAGGCCGAATGGAAGCAAACTTGTCGACTCCCTCCCTCACTTGATCCTATTACAGCATAGTACACGTCTCACCTCTAGATGAAGACCTTTCCCTGGCCCCGTCTCCTCTGCTCACTCCAGATAAAGACCTCCTCCTGTCCCTCCTTCCACCTCCTCCTCTCCCTCCAGATGAAGACCTCCTCCTTTCTCTCCCACCTCTGCCTCTACCTCCAGATGAGGAGCTCCTCCTTTCTCTCCCACCTCCTCCTCCTCCTCCTCTCCCTCCAGATGAAGACCTCCTCCTTTCTCTCCCACCTCCTCCTCCTCTCCCTCCAGATGAAGACCTCCTCCTTTCTCTCTTCCCACCACTTCCATCTCTGTCAGAGGAGGAGCTGGGGTGCTTGAGGCGACACTTGGTCCCATTGCGACAGTTGCCTTTCAGGGCGTATTTGCAGACGTGTCGGTAGTGGCACCTTTTCCCATCCCGGCAGTGACCACTGTTGTAGTACCTGCAAGGCTCTTCCTGATCCTGATCAAATATAATATAATCAATCAAACTGAAATAGATATGACAGTATGAATTACACAGAATATATCTGTTAACTATACGTTTTTGGATAAAACCATCCGCTAAATTACCATATTACATATTGTATACATCATATTGTTCACACTTTTCTTTTTAGAAGGAATTATATGGAGTGCCGTTTGTAAAGTTGAACAGTTAATTTGTACAGGCTATTTTATTTATCTTTTACATACACATTTTAATTTGAGCCCCAGATTGAAACTACTAAAATAGAGGATGCTTGATATTTATGGCCTTAGTTCTGACCTTCTGAGACTGGGCTGAGGTAGATGGAGTGTGCCCATGCTGTTGTCCTGCTGCATCACTGTCTGATTCCTCTTCTGTAGCACTACTCTCAGAGTTACTCTCAGAACAGCTGAAGTCCTCCTGGTAGCCATTCCCTTGACTAGGGTCTGGACAGGGAAAATAAATAGAAGAATAGAATAGAACAATAGGAAATAGAAGGGAAGCTGTAATTACAGTGTGATATTGGAACAGTCTGCTAAATGACTAAAATGTAAATGTATCAAATTGTGTTTTGTACTGTAAAAAATGCTACGTAAAACACAGTAGCAGTTCACTTACTGTATTTGTGAATATTCAAAATAGAATGTCACACAAAAAGCAAATGGGCAACATTACTTTGTTTATGGCAGTACTGTTTTATATTATACAAAAAATATACAATCAGAAAGGTACATCATACAAATAAATCAGTTTCCATTGTTAAAAGTAAACCACAAAAATAGGAGCTACATGTAAAACGCAGGCCCCTTCTGGATATTAGGTGAATTGCAACATCACTTAGCCTGAATTCAAACACCTCTCCTCCTTCCCTCCCCCACCCCATACAATAGATTACAGTACCAGTAATGGTACCGTCAACGGATTCCAGCCAGTGAGTTGCGGTGAAGACAAGTGGACAGTTCGTGAGTTCTCTGAAGCCAAGTTACAAGTTGCTCCATGTTTCAGCTGTATTTGTGCGTGCATAATATGAGTATTTTCAATGTGATGTATACTGAGTGCACAAAACACTAGGAACACCTGCCTTTTCCATTACATAAACTGACCAGGTGAATCCAGGTGAAAACTATGATCCCTTATTGATGTCATCTGTTAAAGCTACAATATGTAACTTTTTTGGGGACCCGACCAAATTCACATAGAAAAGTGTGTTATTGATCTGTCATTCGCATTGAAAGCAAGTCTAAGAAGCGGTAGATCTGTTCTATGTGTACTATTTCTGTGCTTCCCGTTCTTAAGTTTTGTTTTTGCGTCTTTTCCTTTCGTTTTTGGACACCAGCTTCAAACAGCTGAAAATACAATATTTTTGGTTATGGAAAATATATTTCACAGCAGTTTAGATGGTACACTGATTCTGTACACTATACTTGCTTGTTTAGGTCACATAAATTGAAATTAGGCGAACTACTCGAATTTTAGCAACCAGGAAATGGCGTTGCAATTTCTGCATAGTGCATCTTTAAATTGAGACGATTGAGACATGGATTGTGTATGTGTGCCATTCTGAGGGTGAATGGGCAAGACAAAAGATTTAAGTGCCTTTGAACGGGGTATGGTAGTAGGTGCCAGGCTCACCGGTTGAAGTGTGTCAAGAACTGCAACGCTGCTGAGTTTTTCACACTCAACAGTTTCCCGTGTGTATCAAGAATGGTCCACCACCCAAAGGACATCCAGCCAACTTGACACAACTGTGGGAAGCATTGGAGACAACATGGGCCAGCATCCCTCTTAATCTGGAAATACTGCCTCCTCAATGTTTTGGATGGACATTCTGTAGTGGTTACTACCTAATACCAGCACCTACGTTTTGCCCTATTTTAATGGTCCTTCGAATCTACAACCTAGCCAAGCTTGTCATGTCGTTCAGGCTTATTGGAACTGTCATTTGTAACTGAGACTTGTAAACGTGTGCTTTAAACAATGTACCTTTGTTGATTGCTAAGCATACAAATACGATTATTTCTTGATACATTTGAATAGAGGTCTAGTTGTGGCCGCAACCGGACTAGATTGTGTAGCCAGGCAAGGTGATAAGCACAGTCGCAAACTGCAGCCCCCCAAACAATTCGTTCTTGAGTTTGGATTTGTTCCGCATGGGTAGTATATGTTTTGGTTCTACAAAGCTGTGTCCATCACAACATTCAATAATCAATGAATTGCAGTCATTCTAGCACCATGCGATCAATGATCAGTTCTAAACATGTCTTTTTGTTCTCTATGCTCCTGATCTACGAGCAAATGACAGACAAGTGGTGGTCAGAGCACGTCTCTGGAGCCGCTGAGCCCAATATGGTGTAATTGCAGACTGCAATTCGGGGCTTTTCTTGATGTGGTCGTTCCTTGATATCAGGAAACGCTAATTAGTGCCTGCCATTGGTCAGTTCCGGTGTTATGAGACAGATTGTTTCTCGACACAGATGATTTTTTTTCATTGCAGGTTAGGATAACTAACGTGGCAGGTTAGGATAACTAACGTGGCAGGTTAGGATAACTAACGTGGCAGGTTAGGATAATTAACGTGGCAGGTTAGGATAATTAACGTGGCAGGTTAGGAAAAGGGTTAGGGTTAGGCTTAGCTACAATGCTACAGTTGTCAACAACTGTTGTCCCCGACGCGAAAGAAGCGGCCATGGACCAATGGCGAGCATCAATGGGTGTAACTTGATATCAAGAAACGCCGATATAAGAAAACATTTAACATTTAAGTCATTTAGCAGACGCTCTTATCCAGAGCGACTTACAGTTAGTGCATACATTATTTAGTATATATATATATTTTTTGTAATGTTTTCTCATACTGGCCCCCCATGGGAATCGAACCCACAACCCTGGCGTTGCAAACGCCATGCTCTACCAACTGAGCTACATCCCTGCCGGCCATTCCCTCCCCTACCCTGGACAACGCTGGGCCAATTGTGCGCCGCCCCATGGGTCTCCCGGTCGCGGCCGGCTACGACAGAGCCTGGATTCGAACCAGGATCTCTAGTGGCACAGCTAGCACTGCGATGCAGTGCCTTAGACCACTGCGCCACTCGGGAGGTTAAAACGCCCCTAATTGCGGTCTGCAATTACACCCTTCTCGCTGAGCTGGAGGAGCATGTATTACTCCAGCCGCACACAAGCCTAAGATCACCACGCGCAATGCCAAGATTCGTCTGGAATGGTGTAAAGCTCGCCGCCATTGGACTCTGGAGCAGTGGAAATGCGTTCTCTGGAGTGATGAATCATGCTACACAATCTGGCAGTCCAACGGACTAATCTGGGTTTGGCTGATGCCAGGAGAACGCTACCTGCCCAAATGCATAGTTCCAACTGTAAAGTTTGGTGGAGGAGGAATGATGGTCTGGGGCTGTTTTTCATGGTTTGGGCTAGTCCCCTTAGTTCCAGTGAAGGGAAATCTTAACACTACAGCATACAATGACATTCTAGACAATTCTGTGCTTCCAACTTTGTGGCAATAGTTTGGGGAAGGCCCTTTCCTGTTTCAGCATGACAATGCCCCTGTGCACAAAGTGAGGTCCACACAGAAATGGTTTGTCGAGATCGGTGTGGAAGAACTTGACTGGCCTGCACATAGCCCTGACCTCAACCCCATCGAACATCTTTGGGATGAAGAGTGGAGGCTGTTATAGCAACTAAGGGGGGACCAACTCCATATTAATGGCCATGATTTTGGAATGAGATGAACGACGAGCAGGTGTCCACATACTTTCGGTAATGTAGTGTAGCTGCCTATAGGCATCCTTCCTTGTTTATAGTCTACCAGTCTAATTTTAAGTCTACCGGAAATGAAAGTGAAAGCATGTTAGAACTTCCAAGAAACAAAATCCTACTATTATAGTAACTTTACCATAAAGACATCATACCTGAGAACAAAGTAAACATAGAAACGTGAGTTTTATATAAAACGCCTAAATTAACTTTAACGTGTTGTCAAGTCGGCTAGGAACTATTGAATCATAGCCGTCCGTCCGACACGAAACAACAACAATTTACGCATCATACCGCTTGATATGAAACATAAATATTACAAGGGAAGGGGATATAATAAAAGAAAACATTGTAAGGAAATAATCGAATCAGTTCAATAAAAGAAAACATTGTAAGGAAATAATCGAATCAGTTCATATTTAATGCGTCTTACCATTTACGCTGCTGGACGCCATGGGAAGAATAGTAATAGCTTTCGTTTCCCATTGAATAGCCTGCACACCAGTAAAGCTCGCTCAATCAGTTTACATTAGGGACAGGTCGAAATTTAAAGGGCAGGGGTTGTCAAACTTTTTTATTTTGCTTTGGGGAGGGTTGTGTGTTTTTTTTATTGGGCACAAGGGATGGTAGTGCGTTTTTTCCCCCTAGGTTTACATTCGCTCTTTTGCAATTTTTACTATATAATTCTTCCATCCTAAACAAATGTCCCCATCTGCTTACATGCGCCTCCCCTATTATCATGGTGTGTTGGTACTTCCCTTATGCACTACCGTTTTCCTTGCACTAACTTTGATTATAAACTGGGTGGTTCTTGCCCTGAACGCATATCAGACCATATACCACAGGTATGACAAAACATTACTTTTTAATTATGTTGGTAACCAGTTTATAATAGCAATAAGGCACCTCGGGGGTTTGTGATATATGGCCAATATACCACGGCTAAGGGCTGTATCCAGGCACTCCGCGTTGCGTCGTGCATAAGAACAGCCCTTAGACATTGGCCATATACTGTACCACACCCCCTTATTGCTTAATTTTAAACTGGGTGGCTAGAGCCCTGAATGCTGATTGGCTGAAAGCAGTGGTATATCAGACCATATACCAGGGGTATGACAAAACATTTATTTTTACCCCTCTAATTATGTTGGTAACCAGTTTATAATAGCAATAAGGCACCTTTGTGGTATATCAAATCAAATGTTATTTGTCACATACGCCGAATACAACAGGTGTAGACCTTATCGTGAAATGCTTACAAGCCGTTAACCAACAATGCAGTTCAAGAAATAGAGTTAACAAAATATTTACTAAATACACTAAATTAAAAAATAAAAAGCAACACAATAAAATTACATAACAATAACGAGGCTATGTACAGTGGGTACCGGTACCGAGTCAATGTGCAGGGGTACAGGTTAGTCCAGGTAGTTTGTTGGGGGTAAAGTGACTATTCATACAGTCGAAAGTTTACATACACCTTAGCCAAATACATTTAAACTCAGTTTTTCACAATTCCTGACATTTAATCCTAGTAAAAATTCCCTCTCTTAGGTCAGTTAGGATCACTTTATTTTAAGAATGTGAAATGTCAGAATAATAGTAGAGAGAATAATTTATTTCAGCTTTTATTTATTTAATCACATTCCCAGTGGGTCAGAAGTTTACATACACTCAATTAGTATTTGGTAGCATTGCCTTTCAATTGTTTATCTTGGGTCAAACGTTTCGGGTAGCCTTCCACAAGCTTCCCACAATAAGTTGGGTGAATGTTGGCCCGTTCCTCCTGACAGAGCTGGTGTAACTGAGTCAGGTTTGTAGGCCTCCTTGCTCGCACACGCTTTTTCAGTTCTGCCCACAAATCTTCTATAGGATTGAGGTCAGGGCTTTGTGATGGCCACTCCAATACCTTGACTTTGTTGTCCTTAACCATTTTGCCACAATTTTGGAAGTATGCTTGGGGTCATTGTCCATTTGGAAGACCCATTTGCGACCAAGCTTTAACTTCCTGACTGATGTCTTGAGATGTTGCTTCAATATATCCACATCATTTTCCTTCCTTATGATGCCATCTATTTTGTGAAGCGCACCAGTCCCTCCTGCAGCAAAGCACCCCCACAGCATGATGCTGCCACCCCCGTGCTTCACGTTTGGGATGGTGTACTCCTGAGTGGCGCAGTGGTCTAAGGCACTGCATCGCAGTGCTAACTGTGCCACTAGAGATCCTGGTTCGAATCCAGGCTCTGTCGCAGCCGGCCGCGACCGGGAGACTCATGGGCGGCGCACAATTGGCCCAGCGTCGTCCAGGGTAGGGGAGGGAATGGCCGGCAGGGATGTAGCTCAGTTGATAGAGCATGGCGTTTGCAACGCCAGGGTTGTGGGTTCGATTCCCACAGGGGGCCAGTATAAAAAATAAAAAATGTATTCACTAACTGTAAGTCGCTCTGGATAAGAGCGTCTGCTAAATAATGTAAATGTAAATGTGTTCTTCAGCTTGCAAGCAACCCATTTTTTCTCCAAACATAACGATGGTTATGGCCAATCAGTTCTATTTTTGTTTCATCAGACCAGAGAGCATTTCTCCAAAAAGTACGATCTTTGTCCCCATGTGCAGTTGCAAAACGTAGTCTGGCTTTTTCATGGCGGTTTTGGAGCAGTGGCTTCTTCCTTGCTAAGCGGCCTTTCAGGTTATGTCGATATAGGACTCGTTTTGGCTGATTTCTTTTGATTTTCCCATGATGTCAAGCAAAGAGGCACTGAGTTTGAAGGTAGGCCTTGAAATACATCCACAGGTCAAATCAAATCAAATCAAATCAAATTGTATTGGTCACATGCGCCGAATACAACAGGTGCAGACATTACAGTGAAATGCTTACTTACAGCCCTTAACCAACAGTGCATTTATTTTTAACAAAAAAAGTAAAAATAAAACAACAACAAAAAAAGTGTTGAGAAAAAAAAGAGCAGAAGTAAAATAAAGTGACAGTAGGGAGGCTATATATACAGGGGGGTACCGTTGCAGAGTCAATGTGCGGGGGCACCGGCTAGTTGAGGTAGTTGAGGTAATATGTACATGTGGGTAGAGTTAAAGTGACTATGCATAAATAATTAACAGAGTAGCAGCAGCGTAAAAAGGATGGGGTGGGGGGGCAGTGCAAATAGTCGGGGTAGCCATGATTAGCTGTTCAGGAGTCTTATGGCTTGGGGGTAGAAGCTGTTGAGAAGTCTTTTGGACCTAGACTTGGCACTCCGGTACCGCTTGTCGTGCGGTAGCAGAGAGAACAGTCTATGACTAGGGTGGCTGGAGTCTTTGACAATTTTGAGGGCCTTCCTCTGACACCGCCTGGTATAGAGGTCCTGGATGGCAGGAAGCTTGGCCCCAGTGATGTACTGGGCCGTACGCACTACCCTCTGTAGTGCCTTGCGGTCGGAGGCCAAGCAGTTGCCATACCAGGCGGTGATGCAACCAGTCAGGATGCTCTCGATGGTGCAGCTGTATAATTTTTTGAGGATCTGAGGACCCATGCCAAATCTTTTCAGTCTCCTGAGGGGGAATAGGCTTTGTCGTGCCCTCTTCACGACTGTCTTGGTGTGTTTGGACCATGATAGTTCGTTGGTGATGTGGACACCAAGGAACTTGAAGCTCTCAACCTGTTCCACTACAGCCCCGTCGATGAGAATGGGGGCGTGCTCAGTCCTCTTTTTTTTCCTGTAGTCCACAATCATCTCCTTTGTCTTGGTCACGTTGAGGGAGAGGTTGTTGTCCTGGCACCACGCGGCCAGGTCTTGGTATATGGGCTCCTTAACAGTACTCACTTGAAAACAATTGACTCCTCCAATTGACTCAAATGATGTCAATTAGCCTATCAGAAGCTTCTAAAGCCATGACATCATTTTCTGGAATTTTCCAAGCTGTTTAAAGGCACATTCAACTTAGTGAATGTAAACTTCTGACCCACTGGAATTGTGATACAGTGAATTATAAGTGAAATAATCTGTCTGTAAACAATTGTTGTAAGAATTACTTGTGTCATGCACAAAGTAGATGTCCTAACCAACTTGCCAAAACTATAATTTGTAAACAAGAGTGGTTGAAAAACGAGTTTTAATGACTCCAACCTAAGTATATGTAAATTTCTGACTTCAACTGTAGATAATAAACAGCAAGTAGCAGCAGTTTAAAAACAAAGGGGGTCAATGTAAATAGTCCGGTTGGCCATTTGATTAATTGTTCAGCAGTCTTATAGCTTGCGGGTAGAAGCTGTTAAGGAGCCCATATACCAAGGATAAGTGCTGTTTCCAGGCACTCAGCATAGTCATGCATAAGAACAGTCGTGCATATGAACAGCCCTTAGCCATGGTATATTGGCCATATACCACACCCCTTCGGGCCTTATTTCTTAATAATAATAATAATATGCCATTTAGCAGACGCTTTTATCCAAAGCGACTTACAGTCATGTGTGCATACATTTTTACGTATGGGTGGTCCCGGGGATCGACTATACTATACCAAAGGTCAATAGTCTACCAGTCTGTCTATCCTGCCCTCGACCCACCATTCATAGTGGCAATAGTGGTAGATGGATTGTTTGTCCAAATCTGCAATAGGATAACTAGCAATCATACCACACATTAAAAGCTGCATACATTTTCGATAGGAATCCACAAGAACAAATAGGAATAACTGTTAGGCAGCCGAGAGGCCAGGTGCATCATTGCGCATGAAAGAACAATGAAGACATGAGACACGCATCTCAAAAAGCTCCCCTATTGATCTTGTTTAGGACAATATAATTATCCTACCTAGACTATCCTACAACACCACAATGCAATGAATAATTGCATTATTGTTTTCAAGTGAGTACAACATTCTACTCTAGGCTGCAGTGATGTCATTTCAATAACGTCTCAAAAGCCCTGTGATTTGAATGTTTCATTCCATTTGGATCAGTTATGGGTCTACTATCGACAGTTTATAATGTGTAGAAAGGCAACGTAGCAGGCCAGTCTGGCTGTATTTTATTTTTTTTACTTCTGATATGCATTTTCATTTTAGTCATTTAGCAGGCACTCTTATCCAGAGCGATTTACATTAGTGAGTGCATACATTTTAATAGTTTTTTTCATACTGGGAATCAAACCCACAACCCTGGCGCAGCAAACACCATTCTCTACCAACTGAGCTACACAGGACTATATTGAGATGGGCAGTCTGTTGCAGATCATCATTCTCCCAAATCATCCTATAATAATATGGTCACATACAGTGGCGGCTGGTGAAAAATATTCTCGGTGGGGCTGTGCCATACTTTTTTTTTCCTGTAACCATCGCGATATATTTTAACACAAACTGCAGGACAGCAGTGCTCAGTGAAACATTCAGTAATTATTTAATGCCAATATTAAAAAGTTGAGGCATTCTTACACAAAAACATATTACACAAACCCAAGCCTTTCATTTGCATTTAAAGTGAACTTTTCACCATTGGTAGTAAACAGGCAACGCAACAGGCATGCTGTCAGAACAGAGTGGAAAGTGGACAATAACATGAAATTATTATAAAGTTTATAGGAAATCTTACACTGTATAAAAGGATGTATAATATAGAAATGGATATCAAGTGGATGAACTCAAACCTTTGACTGGAAGAATAGCATACAGTATTTTATGATCATACTAAATGTGACTAATTGTTAATGTGCTCCAGAACTGCAACAATTAATTGATACAAAACAACATATATACAGTAATATTAGCAAAGACACTATTAAGACTTTCTAGAGTACCATATATAACTGGATTTTTTATGCTAAGGTCAACTATATACAAAGAAACATGCGGCCAGAGCTGCTCTGTGTGTGTGTGTCTGTCATCTTATTTGTACAGGAATTTTGCCCGTCTGTCCTTCTGAGTGGCAAACCTCTCAATGACCCTTTGATTAAAGTCAGGAATGTCCCTGACAAGTTTCTTCTCCATGGAGAGCATGGCCAGAGCGTTCAGGCGATCCTGTGTCATGCTGTTTCTCAGGAAGGTCTTGATCCTTTTCAGTGTAGAGAAGCACCTTTCTGACTCAGCAGTTGTCATGGGTGTGGTGATGATGATCTTGAGGAGGCTGGCAGTCTCTGTGAAAGTGCTCTGAAGGTTGTTCTCCATGAAGAACTGGTACAGGGGCACTGCACCACTACAAGCCTTGAACTCACTGTTCTCATAGATGAGGGACAGTTCGGTTTTGAGCTTGGCCTTGTTCAACATGGGGTACGCCTCCACGGTTGTTTCAAGCGCTGTATCGGGGAACTTCACACTGTGTTGTGGGAACAACTCTCCGTGCAATAGTGTTGCGCTGATGAGGTGCTGGGTGAAGGAGAACCTCTCTTTGGCATGACTCAGGATGGTATCACATACCTGTAAAAGATACATCATCAGCTTTAATTTGCAATTAAGCTATTTTGATGCAAGTGATCCTGACTGACACATGCCTATGTCCAACTCAAGTATATGATTACCAAGGTGCTGATTGTTCAGGGTTTTGGCTACATACTACCAGGCCTGAAAAAAGTTCTAGGGGGAAACACTGACAATTACATCACAACTTACCTCTATAGCCAACCTCTGTTGTTCTCCTGGTCCCAGCATCCTCCGTCGCTTGATGGGCTGTTGCTGCTCGTCAGATGCGCTGTCCCCACACAAAGAGGGAATTGAGGCCCTGGGTCCAAAAAATAAAGTTTAATTTGATAACTTGCAATCAGACTTCTTAACTCACTGTAATTCCCCCTCAACACACAACCAGTGACTTTTATATATATATATATATATATATATATATATATATATATATATATATATATATATATATATATATATATATATATATATATATAGACAGACAGACAGACAGACAGATAGTGTGTATATACACACAAACTATGTCTAGTAACTGCTTTTAACCTGTGATGTACATAATTAACTGATGTTATTACGTTTTAAAGCCTTTTTCTATTACATTTGTGAGAGGGATGCAACATCATTTTGTTCTGCTGTGCACTTAGCAATAAAGTGAATCTTCAATAACAACTAGGCCTCTTCTAGAAATTGACCTGGTGGACACCTGAATAATTATTACAAACTGTGTAGTACTTTCCTGCATTATTATCAACGTCTGATTGTGTCTTCTCTTTCCTTTTAAAATACTAAAACAAATATAATTGTGACGGCTCTATGATAATCACTCACTTTGATGACCAGACACATTTAGGCTTTTAAACTGTTGTAAGTGAACTATTCATCTTTCTAACAACATCTTTATCAGCCAATAGTAAATATAGTTATTTACCTGATTGTTAGCATGCTGTCTGTGAACCTCTGGACAAGTGCTTTAATGAAGACAGGGTCGATGTTCCTCTTCTGCAGCTGGCTGAAAAGCATGTCCACATTTGGCATGATCTTGTGGAACAGTGCCAGGAAAAAACAGAAAGCCTCGTCTTTGAGCATCCTCACAAAGCCCCCCGCCTCTCTGACAGTCGGGGCATCAAAGTTCCCAGAGTCTCTGATGGTCTGGAAACACGTTAGGAGGTCATCCCTGTACTCGTACACAGTGTTTACAGCGCGACTGTGGAAGTTCCACCGTGTTGTAGAGGCTCTGGGGAGTCTATGCGCAACCACTTCGTCAAGCACGGTGGTTCGCTTGGGAGACCTGGAGAAGAAAGCAGAAAATCCTGCAAGGTCGGAAAAGAAAGTGCCGATCCTGGGGATGCGTGAAGTAGCCTGCTGCATGATGAGGTTCAGCTGATGTGCATAGCAGTGGACGTAGTGCGCATTTTCGTACACATCCACTATTTTACGCTGCACTCCGCCGGTGGCTCCCCTCATCACACTTGCTCCGTCGTAAGCCTGGGCAATAAGTTTGGCCTTTTGTCCATGTGAGAGTATGGTGCTGAGCCTCTCCAGCAGCGCTGTAGCGATGGTGTCGGCGGTTGCGTTCTCGATCAAAATGAACTCGAAAAAACGCTCTTGGACGTTACTTTTAGCATCGATGTAGCGTATCACAAGCACCAACTGGCAGTGGGTGGAAACGTCAGTCGTCTCGTCAGCTTGAATGGCGATAAAATCAGCACTCTTTACTTCCTCCAGGATGTAATCCTTAAGCACTGACAGCATACAGTCCAACAGCTCGTTCTGTATCGTCTTTGACGTGCCCTTAAAAACGGTAGCTGTCTTCAGGTGCTCCTCCAGCACACTGTCGAGGGAGGCAACAAAATCCACTAAGCCCCGGAAAATGCCGGGGTTGTCCGAGGAGTCAGTCTCCTCGTGCCCACGCAAGGCCAACTCAAAAGCCCCACAGAACTTCACACAATCGATAATTTTGGATAGAATGTGCCTGTTTTTATCCACCTCCTCATTGTGTTTCCTCACCGCAATCCTGTGGCCGTCATCCAGCTGCGTAGCAATGTTCACCCTTCCTAATACAGCTAGCTTTACAGAGTTGTCCATGTGTGCCCTGGTGTTCTCATGTTTCTTTACCTTCTCTGACAGGTGCTTCATATCCCTCACTCCGGTACCTGTCCATGCTGAATCTGACCCCGTCGTTTTAAAAAGCAAGCACGGAAAGCAAAATAAAGCATTAGCATCAGTGCACCCAGCTAGCCAAGCCTTCCTGGTGTACCAGCTACGGGAGAAGCCGCGCATATACTGCTTCCCTTTCTCGCTAGCCTGCTGTCTGATTGAGAGGTCAGGTTGATCTGGGCCCAGCTCTTTCACCCGAACTTTCTCTGACAAAGTTCTCCTCTCAAACGGATCTTGGAGGAGAGATTTCACCGAGTTAGGGTTGGGTCTTGGAGGAGTAACGTTTGCGCTCGCCATTGTCGTCTAGTAAAAATGGCGCCACTGGAGCCCGGTCCTTATTTTATCAGGGGCGAGCTTGGGGCGATAAAATAATCGCCCTCCTTGGATTCGATTTAAGATCGCTGATTGGCTACATTTTATGTCATACATTCATATCTTAAATTAGCAATTGGCTTAACTGCTACGTAGACCCGCCTCCTCGGGGCACTTTCTGTATCGCCCAGAGCTGACGAGGCGTTTGACAGGCAGAGGAAAGGTTGCGAATATGATTTTCTATCATATCTTACACATATTACTGTGTGCATTCCATATTTCAAACACACAAATATTGACATACTGATGTTTTTATTATTATTATTATTATTTTTATTTATTTTTTATTTTATTTTTTTAACTAATTTTATTTAAGGGGGCGGCGCCCTAGCGCCCTCTATCGGCCAGCCGCCACTGGTCACATATACTCTGGCAGGCCCAGTTATTCAGGAAAGCTTAAAGCACGCTCTGCCTCCTCTCCAATCTAAGCGGTTATTCCTCGAGCACCTAGAACCTAACGCTTCGATATAGCCTAAATATTTATCATTTAACTTTTTAAAATGTATTACCATTTCATATGTGACATAAACACAACCAAGGATTACTGTTATACTATTCCAGGTATTCCTTAAAGAGGTTGGGTTTCAAGTGTCTCCGGAAGGTGGTCAGTGACTCCGCTGTCCTGGCATCGTGGGGGAGCTTGTTCCACCATTGGGGTGCCAGAGAAGCGAATAGCTTTGACTAGGCTGAGCGGGAACTGCGCTTCCGTAGGGTCGGGGGGCTAGCAGGCCAGAGGTGGATGAACGTAGTGCCCTCGTTTGGGTGTAGGGTCTGATCAGAGCCTAAAGGTAAGGAGGTGCCGTTCCCCTCGCAGCTCCGTAGGCAAGCACCATGGTTTTGTAGTAGATGCGAGCTTCAATTGGAAGCCAGTGGAGTGTGCGGAGGAGCGGGGTGACATGAGAGAACTTGGGAAGGTTGAACACCAGACGGGCTGCAGCGTTCTGGATAAATTGTAGGGGTTTAATGACACAGGCAGTGAGCCCAGCCAACAGCGAGTTGCAGTTATCCAGACGGGAGATGACAAGTGACTGGATTAGGACCTGTACCGCTTTCTGTTGTAGAGCATGAATCTGCAGGATCGGGTCACCGCTTTGATGTTAGCAGAGAACGACAGGGTGTTGTCCAGGGTCACGCCAAGGACACCACCAATGATCGAAGCTTGGCTGTCATTTGACAAATAAAAACATTCTCACACTTTTGTCCATAAAAATCTCATCATGTAGTAGGCTATACCCGCACTGTATCTGCAAGCTGTTGACTAGAGTGCACATGCCAATATCAGAGTGGGCACATTCGCTATACCTAAGCAACATTCTTGTGACAAAACCATCAGTTGGCCTAGAGTTGAAAATGTGATGGAAACCCATTTAACTTGTAATTTTTATGTATTTAGACACAGACTTTTATCTAGAAACACAACTCTGATGTGAAAATGCGCATATTGCTTTTATGCAGATTTTGAATATTTCCATGAAAATCTGTCAATTGAATGGAAACCTAGCTATAGACACCCTAAAGCAGTGGTCACCAACCTTTTCTGAGTTAAGATGACTTTCGTAGTCAAAAAGCAAGCAGAGATCTACCACTCAGAATTTTTTTTAAAACATGACTTAAACAATGTAATATTAACCTAATAAAAATATAATATGTTTGGGCAGTAGGCCTAACGCTTTGAACACACCAACTGGGTCATTGCGTAAGATAGTATGCAGCATCATCTAGATATGTGTGCAACAAAAGTTGAACATTCACCTTCTGCTACCATTTCTGTCAACCGGTTTACACATACAGTTTGACGCATACATTCGATAAATCCAACGTCTGCACCACACTGAACGTACTACAACTGCCTCTGCAACGCAATGCTGTAAGGTAAACGCAGCGTTCCATTGGAAATGAATGTACTTTTGGTGTACCAAAACCCCAAACACAGTCAGTGTGTTCGAGGCGTAACACTTTTTGTTGGTCGTTGGCACATCAGGTGTGTGGTTGTTTGAATAAAAAAAAATACAAAATATCTCAGTTGGTGTAGCACTTGAAATAATTTGCTTTTTTATTTTACTGAACTGATGGTACCTGCGTTTGATGGTCATGGTGCTTTCAAGACAACTGGGAACTGAAAAAAAAACGAGGTCAAATCAGGACATCAGTGATCTTCAGGTCGGAAAGTCGGAGCTCTAGAAAGATACCAGAGTTTCCGAGTTAAATTCCGAGTTGGATGACCGTTCAAAACGATTTTTCCCAGTCGGGTCAATTTTTTTTTCAGAGTTTCCAGTTGTTTTGAACGCACTGAAGTCGGAAGTCCGAGATTTTTGAGTTCCCAGTTGTTATGAACACGGCATTAGGCACAGCGGAGGGAGAGAGCAGCCTCAAACGGTCCCTGCTCTCTCCTTCCTTTCCGCGGGTGACTGACCAGACCACAGTCTTCCACCTGATGGCGAAACTCGAGTCGCACGGCATCAGCCTCAGTCATGCACAAATTCATGTTGTTCCTATGACCATACAATGTGAAATATTCCTCGATATTAAAGTATACACGACGAGCTGCTAGTAATGATACAAATGCAGGGCTATCAATACACTTGGCTACTCATTCGTTACAGCTGCAGTGCAAGTGGAAGTACGGAATATCGCGTTTTATGTTTTGTAATAGTGTTGAATAAAAACAGTGTTGACAGTGCTGAATAACAACTTAAACATGAACTATCTCACAAAAACAGAAGCTCTTTGCTGTATTCTTTGACAGTCTCTCTGTGGTCAAGTTATTACATCTTATGTAGGCTAGTATCAAACTTAGCTGTGGTCGGGGTCGTTAAAGGATTTCAAAATGAAATGTCAAATGAAATGTTTCAAAATGGGAACACTTTTCTTACCCGGTGCAGAGGGCTTCTGAATCAAGTGCACCTACCTCTAACACGTATTTTAACGTTGGGTTTTCTACAGAAATGTTTGGTGATGGACCGGTTGGCGACCACTGTCCTAAAGACTGGCAAGAGCGCTAGTCCAGTCATTGTCACTTTGATTACGCCAGCACATCCTGGGTCACCAGCAACCCCGAACATCTAAAGAATAAGCTACAGACAACCCAAAACAAGAAGAATTGTACTTAACCCCCCCCCCCCCCCCCCCCCCCCATACTCATCTGGAGGTCGAGCATTTTATTGTCTGTATCTCTTTAATGTGTCTGTAGCTATGTAATTGTATACACTCAGTGTACAAAACATTAGGAACACCTGCTCTTTCCATGACATAGACTGACCAGGTGAAAGCTATGATCCCTTATTGATGTCACTTGTTAAATCCACTTCAATGAGTGTAGATGAAGGGGAGGAGACAGGTTAAAGAATGATTTTTAACCCTTGAGACATGTATTGTGTATGTGTGCCATTCAGAGGGTGAATGGGCAAGACAAAATATTTAAGTGCCTTTGAAAAGGGTATGGTAGTAGGTGCCTAGCGCACCAGTTTGAGAGTGTCAAGAACTGCATCGCTGCTGGGTTCAGTTTCCATGTGTATCAAGAATGGTCCACCACCCAAAGGACATCCAGCCAACTTGACACAACTGTGGGATGCATTGGAGACAACATGGGCCAGCATCTCTGTCGACTGCTTTCGGCACATTGTAGAGTCCATGCCAGGACAAATTGAGGCTCTTCTGAGGGCAAAACGGGGTGCAACTCAATATTAGGAAGGTGTTCCTAATGTTTTGTACACTCAGTGTATGTATTTATGTAAAAACTAGGGACCACAATATAAATAAGTCCCCGAATTCATAGTGCAATCCCGGTCACTTTTTAAAATATTTGTACTGTGTGTATATGTATAATTTTTTTTTACTGAAAAATCTAATCAGTCAATCAATCCAAAGTGTGCGGCGGCCATTTGATGAATGGAAAGATACATCTGTTACAAAACAGCCAAGCCTTAGACACTGGGTAGGCCTACAAAGTAGGGAGGGATGTTTTTTCTGTTTGTCCAGATTGACATAGTCTATTTATCGTGGTGTTGAAAACGCAAACCATGATATTGGAGTGCCCGAAGTCAGTAAGCTTTGTTTATTGGTTGTGTGGTGCATTGGCACATAAACCTGTTGGTGGACAATTAGTTGCATATATATACAGTGGGGAAAAAAAGTATTTAGTCAGCCACCAATTGTGCAAGTTCTCCCACTTAAAAAGATGAGAGAGGCCTGTAATTTTCATCATAGGTACACGTCAACTATGACAGACAAATTGAGAATTTTTTTTCCAGAAAATCACATTGTAGGATTTTTAATGAATTTATTTGCAAATTATGGTGGAAAATAAGTATTTGGTCACCTACAAACAAGCAAGATTTCTGGCTCTCACAGACCTGTAACTTCTTCTTTAAGAGGCTCCTCTGTCCTCCACTCGTTACCTGTATTAATGGCACCTGTTTGAACTTGTTATCAGTATAAAAGACACCTGTCCACAACCTCAAACAGTCACACTCCAAACTCCACTATGGCCAAGACCAAAGAGCTGTCAAAGGACACCAGAAACACAATTGTAGACCTGCACCAGGCTGGGAAGACTGAATCTGCAATAGGTAAGCAGCTTGGTTTGAAGAAATCAACTGTGGGAGCAATTATTAGGAAATGGAAGACATACAAGACCATTGATAATCTCCCTCGATCTGGGGCTCCACGCAAGATCTCACCCCGTGGGGTCAAAATGATCACAAGAACGGTGAGCAAAAATCCCAGAACCACACGGGGGGACCTAGTGAATGACCTGCAGAGAGCTGGGACCAAAGTAACAAAGCCTACCATCAGTAACACACTACGCCGCCAGGGACTCAAATCCTGCAGTGCCAGACGTGTCCCCCTGCTTAAGCCAGTACATGTCCAGGCCCATCTGAAGTTTGCTAGACTGCATTTGGATGATCCAGAAGAGGATTGGGAGAATGTCATATGGTCAGATGAAACCAAAATAGAACTTTTTGGTAAAAACTAAACTTGTCGTGTTTGGAGGACAAAGAATGCTGAGTTGCATCCAAAGAACACCATACCTACTGTGAAGCATGGGGGTGGAAACATCATGCTTTGGGGCTGTTTTTCTGCAAAGGGACCAGGACGACTGATCCGTGTAAAGGAAAGAATGAATGGGGCCATGTATCGTGAGATTTTGAGTGAAAACCTCCTTCCATCAGCAAGGGCATTGAAGATGAAACGTGGCTGGGTCTTTCAGCATGACAATGATCCCAAACACACCGCCCAGGCAACGAAGGAGTGGCTTCGTAAGAAGCATTTCAAGGTCCTGGAGTGGCCTAGCCAGTCTCCAGATCTCAACCACATAGAAAATCTTTGGAGGGAGTTGAAAGTCCGTGTTGCCCAGCGACAGCCCCAAAACATCACTGCTCTAGAGGAGATCTGCATGGAGGAATGGGCCAAAATACCAGCAACAGTGTGTGAAAACCTTGTGAAGACTTACAGAAAACGTTTGACCTGTGTCATTGCCAACAAAGGGTATATAACAAAGTATTGAGAAACTTTTGTTATTGACCAAATACTTATTTTCCACCATAATTTGCAAATAAATTCATTAAAAATCCTACAATGTGATTTTCTGGAGAAAAAAATTCTCAATTTGTCTGTCATAGTTGATGTGTACCTATGATGAAAATTACAGGCCTCTCTCATCTTTTTAAGTGGGAGAACTTGCACAATTGGTGGCTGACTAAATACTTTTTTCCCCCACTGTATATACAGTGGGGAGAACAAGTATTTGATACACTGCCTATTTTGCAGGTTTTCCTACTTACAAAGCATGTAGAGGTCTGTCATTTCTATCATAGGTACACTTCAACTGTGAGAGATGGAATCTAAAACAAAAATCCAGAAAATCACATTGTATGATTTTTAAGTAATGAATTTGCATTTTATTGCATGACATAAGTATTTGATACATCAGAAAAGCAGAACTTAATATTTGGTACAGAAAACTTTGTTTGCAATTACAGAGATCATACGTTTCCTGTAGGTCTTGACCAGGTTTGCACACACTGCAGCAGGGATTTTGGCCCACTCCTCAATACAGACCTTCTCCAGATCCTTCAGGTTTTAGGGCTGTCGCTGGGCAATACGGACTTTCAGCTCCCTCCAAAGATTTGCTATTGGGTTCAGGTCTGGAGACTGGCTAGGCCACTCCAGGACCTTGAGATGCTTCTTACGGAGCCACTCCTTAGTTGCCCTGGCTGTGTGATTTGGGTCGTTGTCATGCTGGAAGACCCAGCCACGACCCATCTTCAATGCTCTTACTGAGGGAAGGAGGTTGTTGGCCAAGATCTCGCGATACATGGCCCCATCCATCCTCCCCTCAATACGGTGCAGTCGTCCTGTCCCCTTTTCAGAAAAGCATCCCCAAAGAATGATGTTTCCACCACCATGCTTCTCAGTTGGGATCGTGGTCTTGGGGTTGTACTCATCCTTCTTCTTCCTCCAAACACGGCGAGTGGAGTTTAGACCAAAAAACTCTATTTTTGTCTCATCAGACCACATGACCTTCTCCCATTCCTCCTCTGGATCATCCAGATGGTCATTGGCAAACTTCAGACGGGCCTGGACATGCGCTGGCTTGAGCAGGGGGACCTTGCGTGCGCTGCAGGATTTTAATCCATGACGGCGTAGTGTGTTACTAATGGTTTTCTTTGAGACTGTGGTCCCAGCTCTCTTCAGGTCATTGACCAGGTCCTGCCGTGTAGTTCTGGGCTGATCCCTCACCTTCCTCATGATCATTGATGCCCCACGAGGTGAGATCTTCCATGGAGCCCCAGACCGAGTGTGATTGACCGTCATCTTGAACTTCTTCCATTTTCTAATAATTGCGGCAACAGTTGTTGCCTTCTCACCAAGCTGCTTGCCTATTGTCCTGTAGCCCATCCCAGCCTTGTGCAGGTCTACAATTTTATCCCTGATGTCCTTACACAGCTCTCTGGTCTTGGCCATTGTGGAGAGGTTGGAGTCTGTTTGATTGAGTGTGTGGACAAGTGTCTTTTATACAGGTAACGAGTTCAAACATGTGCAGTTAATACAGGTAATGAGTGGAGAACAGGAGGGCTTCTTAAAGAAAAACTAACAGGTCTGTGAGAGCCGGAATTCTTACTGGTTGGTAGGTGATCAAATACTTATGTCATGCAATAAAATGCAAATTAATTACTTAAAAATCATACAATGTGATTTTCTGGATTTTTGTTTTAGATTCCGTCTCTCACAGTTGAAGTGTACCTATGATAAAAATTACAGACCTCTACATGCTTTGTAAGTAGGAAAACCTGTAAAATTGGCAGTGTATCAAATACTTGTTCTCCCCACTGTATATATACAGTACCAGTCAAAACTTTGGACACACCTACTCATTCCAGGGGTTTTCTTTATTTTTACTATTTTCTACATTGTAGAATAATAGTGAAGACATCAAAACTATGAAATAACACATTTGAAATGATGTAGTAGCCAGAAAAGTGTTAAATAAATCAAAATATATTTTATATTTGAGATTCTTCAAATAGCCACCCTTTGCCTTGATGACAGCTTTGCACACTCTTGGCATTCTCTCAACCAGCTTCACCTGGAATGCTTTTCCAACAGTCTTGAAGGAGTTCCCACATATGCTGGGCACTTGTTGGAAGCTTTTCCTTCACTCTGCGGTCCGACTCATCCCAAACCATCTCAATTGGGTTGAGGTCGGGTGATTGTGGAGGCCAGGTCATCTGATGCAGCACCATCACTCTCCTTCTTGGTCAAATAGCCCTTACACAGCCTGGAGGTGTGTTGGGTCATTGTCCTGTTGAAAAACAAATGATAGTCCCACTAAGCGCAAACCAGATGGGATGACGTATCGCTGCAGAATGCTGTGGTAGCCATGCTGGTTAAGTGTGCCTTGAATTCTAAATAAATTACAGACAGTGTCACCAGCACACCTCCTCCTCCATGCTTTACGGTGGGAAATACACATGCGGAGATCATCCGTTCACCCACACCGCGTCTCACAAAGCCATGGCGGTTGGGACCAAAAATCTCAAATTTGGACTCCAGACCAAAGGACACATTTCCACCGGTCTAATATCCATTGCTCATGTTTCTTGGCCCAAGCAAGTCTCTTATTATTATTGGTGTCCTTTAGTAGTGGTTTCTTTGCAGCAATTCGACCATGAAGGCCTGATCCACACAGTCTCCTCTGAACAGTTAATGTTTAGATGTGTCTGTTACTTGAACTCTGTGAAGCATTTATTTGGGCTGCAATTTCTGAGGCTGGTAACTCTAATGAACTTATCCTCTGCAACAGAGGTAACTCTGGGTCTTCCATTCCTGTGGCGGTCCTCATGAGAGCCAGTTTCATCATAGCGCTTGATGGTTTTTGCGACTGCACTTGAAGAAACTTTCAAAGTTCTTGAAATGTTCCATTTTGACTGACCTTCATGTCTTAAAGTAATGATGGACTGTTGTTTCTCTTTGCTTATTTGAGCTGTTCTTGCCATAATATGGACTTGGTCTTTTACCAAATAGGGCTATCTTCTGTATACCCCCCTACCTTGTCACAACACAACTGATTGGCTCAAACGCATTAAGAAAAAAAGAAATTCCACAAATAAACTTTTAAGAAGGCACCCCTGTTCATTGAAATGCATTCCTGGTGACTATCTCATGAAGCTGGTTGAGAGAATGCCAAGAGTGTGCAAAGCTGTCATCAAGGCAAAGGGTGGCTATTTGAAGAATCTCAAATATATTTGTTTAATACTTTTTTGGTTACTACCTGATCCAAATGTGTATTTCATAATGTTGAGTCTTCACTATTACTTTTTAGTCATTCAGCAGACACTTTTATCCAGAGCGACTTACAGTTGGTGAGAGCATACATTTTCATACTGGCTCCCCCGTGGGAAACGAACCCACAACCCTGGCGTTGCAAGCGCCATACTCTACCAACTGAGCTACATGGGGCCTTATTATTCTACGATGTAAAAAATTGTAAAAATAAAGAAAACCCTTGAATGAGTAGGTGTGTCCAAACTTTTGACTGGTTGTGTATATAAAAAATGCCATTAAAATGTTGAAAATCTGATTTCCCCGTTACAGTATAATAACAATGGCAACAGACAATGTGAAAAACCCTAACCTGGGAACTAAAGAAATCATAGTTAGGTTACTTTGATTGGCCTATAGCCTACGGACGAGTAATCTAATTAGTAGAATTACAGAACAACGTTTTTTCTATTATATTTTAATTGGAATACAATACTTGGGTGGCAAATGATTCTGGAAAATGATAACTTCAAGCCTCCTACAGTGATTTCTGTGAACTGTGTATAACACAAAATTCGTCAAAGCTGTACATGAGCCGCTGCACATCTTACAGCTTTAGTAATAAAATGTTATGATGTAGGCAATGGCACTTGCGAACGTTAGGTGAGAAATTGTAGTATGTAGTGCGTGTGCACAGTCTGAACTGTGGGTGGAAGCAATACGCCTAGCGACTAGTCTGCGGCCGGAAACCAACACAAAGAAGAAGAGACGAAGGGCGGAAGAGACGAAGTGCACTCCATTGTGGTCCCTTCGCAGTGCTAGCTAAAATGGATGCTACCATGGAAAACATCGAACACACGCTACCGCTATACTCCAATAATGCAAAAAAGAAAAGTAAAAAGAAAGTGAATTCAGAATACACATACAAATGTAAGTAATCAAACTATCCTTTATATGTTTATTTCGGACTACAAATGAAGTAAGGAACTCTGAGCTAGTTAGCTAGCTAGTAAGCAAGCTGGCTACCTACAAAGGGGACATCATGGCGCCTTGTCTCGAATACTTGTTCTAGCAGATGCATGCGTAGAGATCAGACGGAGCGATCCACATTTGTCCTATTAGTCAGTTAGCTAGAAATGTGAATGTTATTTAATTTGAATTATATTATGCATGTAGTGATTTTCTCAAATTTTTCTTTATTTCAGTGTCTGAATATGAAACAATGGACTTTGTGAAATTGCGCGTATCAAATCGCTACATGTTTACGGGGAGGAGAAATGCCTCTCGATTGGCCTGGAGGTGAGATCAGGCTACTTAACCGAGATCCTCCCTGTACACGTTTTGTTAAATACGTGTTTTCGTTTTACCTGTCATTGAGACGAGTCAATGTGTATGTTTTGAAATCTAAATTATCATTGTGTACCTTTCTGTTGCAGGGCCATCCTCAAACACATGGGCTTGCAGGGGAAGATGACTGCCAGTCAGGCAATGAAAAAATGGGAAAATCTCAAGAAGAGATACAAGGTAGAAATTGCAGCCAACATACACTAAATATCCCAAAGTATGTGGACACATAGTTGTCAAACATCTCATTCCAAAATCACTGGCATTAATATGGAGTTGGTTCCCCCTTTACTGCTATAACAGCCTCCACTCTTCTGGGAAGGCTTTCCACTAGATGTTGGAACATTGGTGCGGGGACTTGCTTCCGTTCAGCCACGAGGAGGTCGGGCACTGATGTCAAATCAAATTTTATTGGTCACATACACATATTTAGCAGATGTTATTGCGGGTGTAGTGAAATGCTTGTGTTCCTAGCTCCAACAGTGCAGTAGTATCTAACAATTCACAACAAAACACACAAATCTAAAAGAATGGAATTAAATATATAAATATTAGGACGAGCAATGTCGGAGTGGCATTGACTAAAATACAGTAGAATAGAATACAGTATATACATATGAGATGAGTAAAGCAGTATGTAAACATTATTAAAGTGACTAGTGTTCCATTATTAAAGTGGCCAGTGATTTTATGTATATAGGGCAGCAGCCTCTAAGGTGCAGGGTTGAGTAGCCGTGTGGTAGCCGGCTAATGATGGCTATTTAAGTCTGATGGCCTTGAGATAGAAGCCGTTTTTCAGTCTATCAGTCCAAGCTTTGATGCACCTGTACTGACCTCGCCTTCTGGATGATAGCGGGGTGTACAGGCCATGGCTTGGGTGGTTAATGTGCTTGGTTATCTTTTTGGACTTCCTGTGACATCGGGTGCTGTAGGTTTCCTGGAGGGCAGGCAGTGTGCCCCCGGTGATGCGTTCGGCATTCCGCACCACCCTCTGGAGAGCCCTGCGGTTGCAGACGGTGCAATTGCCGTACCTGGCGGTGATACAGCCCGACAGGATGCTCTCAATTGTGCATCTGTAAAAGTTTGTGAGGGTCTTAGGGGCCAAGCTGTTGCGCTGCCTTCACCACACTGTCTGTGTGGGTGGCTCATTTCAGATTGTCATTGATGTGTACGCCGAGGAACTTGAAGCTTTCTACCTTCTCCACTGCGGTCCGTCAATGTGGATAGGGCTGTGCTGTTTGCTGAAGTCCACGATCAGCTCCTTCATTTTTGTTGACGTTGAGGGAGAGGTAATTTTCCTGGCACCACTCCTCCAGGGCCCTCACCTCCTCCCTGTAGGCTGTCTCATCATTGTTGGTAATCAGGCCTACTACTGTTGTCTAGTTTGCAAACTTGATGATTGAGTTGGAGGCGTGCGTGGCCACGCAGTCATGGGTGAACAGGGAGTACAGGAGGGGGCTGAGCACGCACCCTTGTGGGGCCCCTGTGTTGAAGATCAGCGAAGTGGAGGTGTTGTTTCCTACCTTCACCACCTGGGGGCGGCCCGTTAGGAAGTTGCACAGGGTGGGGTTCAGACCCAGGGCCCCAAGCTTAATGAGCTTGGAGGGTACTATGGTGTTAAATGCTGAGCTATAGTCAATTAACAGCATTCTGTCGTAGGTATTCCTCTTGTCCAGATGGGATAGGGCAGTGTGATGGTGATTGCATCGTCTGTGGATCTATTGGGGCAGTAAGCAAATTGAAGTGGGTCTAGGGTGTCAGGTAAGGTAAAGGTGACATGATCCTTAACTAGCCTCTCAAAGCACAGAAGTGAGTGCTATCTTTGCTTTCTTGGGTACTGGAACAATGGTGGACATCTTGAAGCAAGTGGGGACAGCAGACTGGGATAGGGAGAGATTGAATATGTCCGTAAGCACTCCAGCCAGCTGGTCTGCGCATGCTCAGAGGACGCGGCTAGGGATGCTATCTAGGCTGGCATCCTTGCAAGGGTTAACATGCTTAAATGTCTTACTCGCGTCAGCCACAGAGAACGAGAGCCCACAGTCCTTGGGAGCGGGCCACGTCGGTGGCACTGTGTTATCCTCAAAGTGGGTGAAGGTGTTAAGCTTGTCCGGGACAAAACGTCGGTGTCCATGAGGTGGCTGGTTTTCCCTTTGTAATCCGTGATTGTCTGTAGACCCTGCCACATACGTATCGTGTCTGAACCGTTGAATTGCGACTCCACTTTGTCTCTGTACTGACGTTTTGCCTGTTTGATTGGCTTACGGAGGGAATAACTACACTGTTCGTATTAAACCATATTCCCAGTCACCTTGCCATGGTTAAATGCGGTTGTTCGAGCTTTCAGTTTTTCGCAAATGCTGCCATATATCCACGGTTTCTGGTTTGGGTAGGTTTTAAGTCACAGTGGGAACAACATCCCCTATACACTTCCTGATGAACTCAGTCAACGTGTCCGTGTATACGTCAATGTTATTCTCAGAGGCTACCCAGAACATATCCCAATCCGTGTGATCAAAACAATCTTGAAGCATGGATTCCGATTGGTCAGACCAGCGTTGAATAGACCTTAGCACGGGTACTTCCTGTTTCTGCCTATAGGAAGGGAGGAGCAAAATGGAGTCGTGATCTGATTTGCCGAAGGGAGGGCGGGGGAGGGCCTTGTAGGCATCTCGAAAGGGGGCGTAGCAGTGGTCCAGTGTTTTTCCAGAGCGATTAGTACAGTCAATGTGTTGATAGAACTTCGGGAGCATTTTCCTCAAATTTGCTTTGTTAAAATTCCCAGCTACAATAAATGCGGCCTCAGGATATGTGGCTTCCAGTTTGCATAAAGTCCAATGTAGTTCCTTGAGGGCCGTCGTGGTATCTGCTTGAGGGGGAATATACACAGCTGTGACTATAACCGAAGATAATTCTCTTGGGAGGTAATACGGTCAGCATTTGATTGAGGTATTCTATGTTGGGTGAACAAAAGGACTTGAGTTTCTGTATGTTATCGCAATCACACCATGAGTAGTTAATCAAGAAACGAACACCTCCGCCTTCTTTCTTCCCAGAGAGTTCTTTATTCCTGTCTGCGCGATGTACTGAGAACCCAGCTGGGTTGTATGGACGGGGAAAGTATAGCCCGAGAGAGCCATGATTCCGTGAAACAGAGTATGTTACAGTCCCTGATCTCTCTTTGGAAGGAGATCCTTGCCCTGAGCTCGTCTACTTTATTGTCCAGAGACTGAACATTTAGTGAGTAATATACTCAGAAGCGGTGGATGGTGTGCACACCTCCTGAGTCGGACTAGAAGTACACTCTGAATACCTATTTTCTGCTGGTGGCGTCTTGGAGCAGCCTCTGGCATGAGTTCAATTGCCCTGGGGGGTACGAACAAAGGATCCAATTCGGGAAGTCGTATTCCTGGTCGTAATGCTGGTGAGTTACCGCCGCTCTGATATCCAAAAGTTATTTCCGGCTGCGAGCTTTACACCACTCCAGCCGACGCTTGGCATTGCGCATGGTGATTTTAGGATTGTGTGCGGCTGCTCGGCCATGGAAACCCATTTCATGAAACTCCCTACAAACAGTTATTGTGCTGACGTTGCTTCCAGGGGCATTTTGGAACTCGTAGTGAGTGTTGCAACCGAGGACAGACGATTTTTACGCGCTTCAGCACTCGGCGGTCCCGTTCTGTGAGCTTGTGCAGGGGCTGAGTCACTGGCCTGCTGGTGCTCTTTCATGCCGTCCCTGGGAGGGGTGCGTCACTTGAGTGGGTTGAGTTACTGACGTGATCTTCCTGTCTGGGTTGGCGCCCCCCCCCCCCCTTGGTTTGTGCTGTGGTGGAGACCTCTGTGGGCTATACTCGGCCTTGTCTCAGGATTGTAAGTTGGTGGTTGGGGATATCCCTCTAGTGGTGCGGGGGCTGTGCTTTGGCGGAGTGGGTGGGGTTATATCCTTCCTGTTTGGCCCTGTCCGGGGGTTTCTTCGGATGGGGCCACAGTGTCTCCGGACCGCTCCTGTCTCAGCCTCCAGTATTTATGCTGCAGTAGTTTATGTGTCGGGGGGCTGGGGTTAGTTGGTTATACCTGGAGTACTTCTCCTGTCTTATCCAGTGTCCTGTGTGAATTTAAGTATGCTCTCTCTAATTCTCTCGTTCTCTCTTTCTCTCTGAGAACCTGAGCCCTAGGACCATACGTCAGGACTACCGGGCATGATGACACCCTGCTGCCCCCAGTCCGCCTGGCCTTGCTGCTATTCCAGTTTCAACTGTTCTGCCTGCGGCTACGAAACCCCTACCTGTCCCAGACCTGCTGTTTTCAACTCTAAATGATCGGCTATGAAAAGCCAACTGAGAGACCTGAGCCCTAGGACCATACGTCGGGACTACCGGCCGTGGTGACTCCTTGCTATCCCCAGTCCGCCTGGCCTTGCTGCTATTCCAGTTTAAACTGTTCTGCCTGCGGTTATGGAACCCCTACCTGTCCCAGACCTGCTGTTTTAAACTCTAATGATCGGCTATGAAAAGCCAACTGAGATTTATTCCTGATTATTATTTGACCATGCTTGTCACTTATGAACATTTTTGAACATCTTGGCATGGTTCTGTTATAATCTCCACCCGGCACAGCCAGAAGAGGACTGGCCACCCCTCATAGCCTGGTTCCTCTCTAGGTTTCTTCCTAGGTTTTGCCTTTCTAGGGAGTTTTTCCTAGCCACCGTGCTTCTACACCTGCATTACTAGCTGTTTGGGGTTTTAGGCTGGGTTTCTGTACAGCACTTCGAGATATTAGCTGATGTAAGAAGGGCTATATAAAATAAAATTGATTGATTGATTGATTGATTGTGTGGCCTACCACTTCGCGGCTGAGCCGTTTTTGCTCCTAGACGTTTCCACTTCACAATAACAGCACTTACAGTTGACCAGGGCAGAAATTTGACGAACTGACTAGTTGGAAAGGTGGCATCCTATGACGGTGCCACTTTGAAAGTCACTGAGCTCTTCAGTAAGGCCATTCTACTGCAAATGTTTGTCTATGGAGATTGCATGGCTGTGCTCGATTTTATACACGTCAGCAGTGGGTGTGGCTGAAATGGCAGAATCCAGTAATTTGAAGGGGTATACACATACTTTCGTGTACCTCATGATTGAAACCTCATGAAATTGACCCTATAATAGGCATCCTTATATAGTTATAAATAACCCTGCCCAAGAGACATCTAGTGCCTACTACTTTGTCCAAGCCTAACATCTACTCAACTAATCATCAAATCCTTCATTATCTGACTACCTACTAATACTGTTTATCCTTGTTTTGGGGACAGGAGCTGAAGTACCCTCCCCCAGGGGTGCAGGTGTTCCCCCACAGTTGGCGTTGGTACGATCTGATGAGTGATGCAATGGAGGGGCGTCTGGCAGGCTCAGCCCCCATCATCGGCCCACTCCCCCCAGGCACCAGCGACAGTGATTTTCTCCCTGACGCCCGGCCCAGGAAGAGAGCCATGATGGGGGGGATAGGGGTGATGGGGATGCACTGCGACCTGGACGAGATGGACACCGAGAGGGCGACGCTGGAGACCGAACGGGCGGCATTGGAGGGCGAGCGAGAGGTGATGGGGAGAGAGCGGATGGCGCTGGAGAGAGAGCAAGCAGGGCTGGAAAGAGAGATGGCCAACCTGGACCGGGAGCGCGCCCAACTGGAGAGGGAGAAGGCGGCGGTGGAGAGAGAGAGGGGACTGATAGAGAAGGAGAAAGCGCAGGTGGCCAGGGATAGGCTCGCTGTGGACAGAGACAGAGCTCTACTGGCGGAGGGTAGAGCAGCGGAGGAGAATGGTGCAGAAGGACAGAGCAGTAAAACAGGAGGACAGAGGGTCGTTGGGTCATTGGAAAGAACCGAGAGATTCCTCAAGATGTTTGAAAAGTTGGTTGAACGTATGTGAAGAACAATTACATGTTTGTTTACACTAGACTAGGCTATTCAATTGGGAAGTAATTGGATATCATCTGTATTGGTTTTATTTTCTATGAAGGTACAACGTTTTCATTGACAAATCCTTTTTGTATTGCTGTTCAGAGATACCTGTATGCCTATTGTTAGCTGGGCTAGAAGCATTTGAACATTAACTGCCTAAACAGTTGTACTCAATCAGTTCATTTCAAAATAAGTTTGCAGTTACACACCTCACCTGTCAATTCTCAATTAAAAAGTTAAGCCATTGAGGTCATCAAAACAACTTTATTCAATTGTGGTATTTCCATACATAGCACACAATAGCAGGCTATTATTATTATTATTATTATTATTATTAACCCCATCCACACCCAACAGACCACCCCCTCCCCAGTCAGACACTAGTATTGATCTTTATTGATATAGGCTATTGTGGTCAAAACAACAACTTTGAAATGTAATATACCAAATATTGCAGTTCATGTAAAAAAAGTTACTTCAGAATATATTTTTATATTACAGTACAGACTTTACAACAAATGCTTGTTTAATTGCTTCTTTTATTGCAATGATATTCAATTGACCATTCCAGTAAGCTTCAGCTTCAATTAGTTTATGCTAGTATAATTGTTTTTTTTTAAAAATAGTGTTAGATTTCTGTAATATAATTTTTCCTTTACAAAAACATATTTAAACAATATTACTGGTTGTCATTGCCAGTCGTGAACAGACACGAAACAATGTTTGATTGTTGGATCAATAAAATGTCAAATTTTAATTGTCTCTTTGCATCAAGTTGCAGAACAGTTTGGCTTTTGACAAATAAAGTTCTCTGGTGTGTATTTGTGTGTGTATGTGTAGGAATGAGAGATACACACCATTTCTCTCACTTGGTATGTGTTCTGTATGCAATCAACAACCGATCAGGTTTAAATTAGGTAAGGTAGGTAGAGTGTGTGTACCGGTATTTACTGTATGTGCAGATTGCCATTGAACTGATAGACGGGACAACTTTTAGGATCTATCTCCTTAGGTAAGTGTGTGGTATGTACATATCTCTGATAGACAATGAGTTGAGCTGTGTAAGTATGCGTGTGTTAGTGTATTCACATGTATGTATCAGTGTGTGGTTAGATGTGGGCTCCGATGGGAACGCGGGGCAGACACACATAGGCCTGTGGGGTCCTGCTGAGGTTGATGGGGTTGCCGTCCAGGCGAATGTCCTCCAGTGCGTTCCTGATGTAGTTGAAGTCTTTCAGGTTGCAGAACGTGTCCTCGTGTATCATCTGAATGTTGTTGCGCTGTAAAACAAGGCATTGGAAGTCGGTAAGAAAACACCCGAAACAACACATTCATTAAAACGATGAATGACGAGCTAATGCTTGTTTAAGATTCTGCACAGGTCTGACAGAGTGCTGGAGAAAAGTGCATTTTAAATATACAATAATTTGCCCAAATAACAAACTGATGGCAGAGAATTGGTCAGAATGTTTCGAAACAGTTTGCAGAAAGAGTGGATATGGTGGGCAGTTGAGCTGAGTAGAAAATCCCTCTAGTCACCACCAGTGTACAGTATGGAGGTAATCCTATAGTTCACGCATCATCCACAAGAGGGCAGTAAAGAGGCAGAAGTGCTGGTACCTGTAGGTGCAGAGAGCGCAGGCTATCCGGTAGGGGCACAGGGATGTGGTCGATGTGGTTGTCTGTTAGGTACAGGTACAGCAGACCAGTCATGTCCTAAACAAAACATAAGAAGCATCGTTTACATTTACAGAGTCATTTATGCCAGACAGTCTTTCTCAATACATCCCCGTTTTTGTTTTATCCCAGCATTAACACACCTGATTCAACTCATCAAGGTCTTGGGGATTAGCCCAATAGTGGAATCAAGTGTGATAATGCTGGGAATAAGCAAATAAATTGTTTGTGGTCGCTGTCAGACCTACATACCTTGAAAGCTTCTTTGTGGATGCCCGTGGCGCCAATGTTGTTGTGGCTGGCGTCGACGAGGGTCATCATGGGCGGAAGGGCAGGCAGCTGTGCCACTCTGTTCTCACGGAGCACCAGCTCCTCCAGCACGGGCAGGCCGGAGAACGCATCATCAGCGATGGACGCAATCTCGTTGGCGGTCAAGTCTATCCTCTTCAGCTTGTCTGCAAGAGAGGGAAGGTAAAGTACTCCGACTGTTCCACATGGTTTCATTGATTGAAACAACCATTGAACAGCAGGAAATCTCATGGGCTGTGCCTTTAAAATGTTACACCTACTCATCTGAGCAAAGTCGCCCTTGTTGATCTTGGTGATGTGGTTGTAGCGGGCGTAGAAGTGAGTGGTCTCTTTGGGGAGAGGCGGCACGCTCGTCAGCTTCACATCATCACAGTAGACAGAACCACCCAGACAGGTGCACAGCAGGCAGGTAGGCATACCTGGTACAGACGGAGGGACAGGAAGACAGACAGACAGGACAAGGAAGTAAGATGGAGGTAGGCGATACACTTGAAAGAACAGTTGATAGGTCTGAAATGTTGTATGATGAAGTTTAGGCCACCAGCCTTAGATACAGTAACAATGGGTTTGGATAATGGTAGAGAAGTGTACTCAATGTTGATATGATGTTTGTTTTACCATTTGCATCAAGAAAGGTCAAGTCTGGATTGGACACAGCTCTTGATGTGACACAGGTGTGCACATTGTGAGACGTGGCATGAGGGTTGTTGCTGAGGTGCAATGGTTGAGGTGTAGTGCATCAACAATGTTAGACATATTGTTTTAATGGTGTTTGGGACAGGTTACAACAACACAAACATTAGGTGAAGTTGATAACAGATGTTACAGACACATTGAAGAGCTACTTGAAAGTATACACATATGTTACAGACAGACACATGATAGTGTTTGTGACAGGTTACGACAAGACATAAGTCGTGTAACGGACGTTACAGATACACTACCGTTTAAAAGTTTGGGGTCATTTAGAAATGTCTTTTTTTTTTGAAGGAAAAGCAATTTTTTTGTCCATTAAAATACAGTGTAGACATTGTTAATGTTGTAAATGGCTATTGTAGCTGGAAACGGCTGATTTTTAATGGAATATCTACATAGGCGTACAGAGGCCCATTATCAGCAACCAATGGCACGTTGTGTTTGCTAATCCAAGTTTATCATTGTAAAAGGCTAAACCCTTTTGCAATTATGTTAGCACAGCTGAAAACTGTTGTGCTGATTAAAGAAGCAATAAAACTGGCCTTCTTGAGACTGGTTGAGTATCTGGCGCATTAGCAATTGTGGGTTCGATTACAGGATGAAAATGGCCAAAAACAAATAACTTTCTTCTGAAACTCGTCAGTCTATTCTTGTTCTGAGAAATGAAGGCTATTCCATGCGAGAAATTGCCAAGAAACTGAAGATCTCGTACAACGCTATGTACTACTCCCTTCACAGAACAGCGCAAACTGGCTCTAACCAGAATAGAAAGAGGAGTGGGAGGCCCCGGTGCACAACTGAGCAAGAGGACAAATACATTATAGTGTCTAGTTTGAGAAACAGACACCTCACAGGTCCTCAACTGGCAGCTTCATTGAGGACCACAATTGCTGATGCTCCAGATACTCAACTAGTCTCAAGAAGGCCAGTTTTATTGCTTCTTTAATCAGCACAACAGTTTTCAGTTGTGCTAACATAATTGCAAAAGGGTTTTCTAATGATCAATTAGCCTTTTAAAATGATAAACTTGGATTAGCAAACACAATGTTCCATTGGAACAAAGGACTGATGGTTGCTGATAATGGGCCTCTGTACGCCTATGTAGATATTCTATTAAAAATCAGCCGTTTCCAGCTACAATAGCCATTTACAACATTAACAATGTCTACACTGTATTTCTGATCAATTAGATGTTATTTTAATGGACAAAAAAATTGCTTTTCTTTCGGAAACAAGGACTTTTTCTAAGTGACCCCAAACTTTTGAATGGTAGTGTACATATGGCTTAAACACAGTTTGTGATCAGTTTTAATATGATGCAGATAAATGTAAGATTCAACAACCCTATTCAATCAAAACCAGGGTTTCTGGGGTGAAATTAAAGAAAGAACTCGTATGTAGATATGAGAAAATATGTTTCAATATGGGAATGTGATAGACCCCATATACTGTATAGTGAAGTAGAATAGACCCTATAACCCCAGAAGCCTGGTTACAGGTTTTGATTGAATAGTTAGCGTTTGTGCTGGATACTGACCTTTAATGTCCAAGTCAACCTCTGGCAACCCAGAACCCCCTGAGCCTACTGTACCTCCAGACTCCTGAGGGGTTTTCGGGGTAGTCAGGAGCAGTTCCTCCTCTTGTTAGAGATAGAGATGAGGTATTAAAGAGACAGGTTGGAAACAGCATGGACAGTGACACGACAACAAGTGCTGTTTGCAACGGTGAGAAGTCACAAATAGCAAGGGAGTTATGTTGTTGTTGTTGTTTATGACACATTTAACTGATTAAATTAAGTAATAGTTAAATGGAACCTTGTGAATGGATTTTGAGAGTTAATCAAATTATGTTATGTTGATATATGTTTAATATAAATAGGTACCTGGGAACAGTATTCTTAGCTGGAATTGGAGATTATTCATACCACAAAGCCTTTGAAAAGAATCTCTTGACCACATTATTTGGTCAACTTCCCTTGTCCAAATACAGACATGGCAGCAGAGCATGCTTTCTGCTCAAAGTTTTTGGGACCTTTATCCCTGTTTTCCTTACACATATGGTACAATGGGTTGGTACTATAGAGATCTGTTTTCTTAGAGTTTCTTTATTTGGTGGTACTGACCTTCTTCAGGGTCAGGGATTAATATGACCTCTGACCCACCAGAGTCGGAGCCCCCAGTCCCTGAGGCCCCGGACTCCCCAGAAGCACCCAATACCTCCTGGGGGATAATGTCGGGAATGAGGGGCAGCTCCTCCTCTTGTTAGAGCCAAGGGGAGGGGTTAGGAGACAGGTTAGTGCTTCTCATGGGATGGGATGGACTGTCAATCAAGCAATCATTTAAATCAGCCAATCAATCACACTCATATATGGTTTGACAGTGGGTTAGGTTGACAATGATTAGGAACTTATGGTAAGTAATGCCATGACAATGGTAGAACAACGGATGACGTTTACATTGACATTGGTACGACAATGAGTGACGTTTACAATGACAATGGTAGGACATTGAGTGACGTTTACAATGACAATGGTACTGTAAGTGACAAAGCAATGACACAGGGTTTACAATGACGACAAGTAGCAAATCACAAGAAAGCATTATCAATCCACATTTAACCAGCACAAAGCAGTTAAATGAAAATGCAAATTTAGAAATGACAAGAAATCCCATATAGTCTGAGCATATCAATCAGTGCTTGGAACTGTACTAGGTTCACAAGGCCAGTATAGGCCCAACCAACTATCTGTATACTTCTACAGTCTAGTCTGTAGAAGTATAGGTACTGACCTCCAGATATAATTATTATTCCTGAATCCCCGGAACCCCTGGAGCCAGAACCTCCGGAACCCCCAGAACCGGAACCCAATATGTCCCCGGAACCACCTGAGCCTAGGAGGGTCCCGGAACCAAGATCCACGGAACCTCCAGAGCCTCCAGAACCAAGATCCACGGAACCCCCAGAGCCTCCAGAACCAAGGTCCCCGGAACCCGCAGAGCCTCCAGAACCAAGGTCCCCAGAACCTCCAGAACCAAGGTCCACGGAACCCCCAGAGCCTCCAGAACCAAGGTCCCCAGAACCCCCAGAGCCTCCAGAACCAAGGTCTCTGGAACCCCCAGAGCCTCCAGAACCAAGGTCCCCAGAACCCCCAGAGCCTCCAGAACCAAGGTCCTCAGAACCCCCAGAACCAAGGTCCCCGGAACCCTCAGAACCAATTTCCCCAGAAGCCCCTGAGCCTCCGGAACCCAAAAGGTCCCCAGAACCGGAAGCCAAAAGGTCTCCGGAACCCCCAGAACCTCTGGAACCCCCAGAGCCACTGGAACCTCCAGAACCCGTGGAACCCCCAAAGTCCCCGGAGATATGAAGGATGTCAATGGGACTCAGGCGCAGCTCCTCCTCTTGTTAGAGACAAGATTAGGTGTTAGAAGAGACAAGTTAGAGCAGAGTGGACCATGATTCAGTTTTAGGGCTAGTGAGTCATGTTTACAATGATGATTAGGTGACATTACAAAAAGTGAATGAGATTTATGGTTGAGTACTACACATTTAACCAATATCAGACAAGTTAAATGGAACTCATGCATTTGGAAATGACGAAGGATGATTGTAAAAAGGGGTTGATTTGCATTGGTAGGCGTTAAGGGGGAAGGTTGTGTGTATCACTGGCAGTACTGGACACATACCTTAATCTCCCTGTGTGTATGGGCTCATAGTGTGAGGTGACAGAGTGTATGTGCTGTGGGTTTGTGTATGTGTGTGAATGCTGGGTGGGTGTGTGCAATGTGTGTGCGTGCTGTATGTGTGTATTATGAGTGTGTGCTGTGTGTGTGTGTGTGTGTGTGTGTGTGTGTGTGTGTGTGTGTGTGTGTGTGTGTGTGTGTATACAGACCTCCCTGTGCGTCGGGGCCCATGAGTAACCCAGACCCCCCTGAGCCTTGGGGGATGAGCTGGGGTCTTAGGGGCAACTCCTCCTCCTCTTCCTCCTCCAGTGATGCAGGGCCCCCAGGGCCAGGGTAGTTATAGTCTGGTGGGGCCAGTGTGCCAATCTCTATCTGTGGGAAAGACCGTGACAGAGGGAGTCAATGCTAATGCATGAGGTGTGCCACCAGAGAGCACCAGAGAGTCACTTGCTGAATAACCGGAGGCCTCATGGACCGTCTTTTGGTCTAGCCATACAGAGTGTGAAGCACTGATTTTGAGTTCAATACCAGAGGACAACCTTATGTATGACCATGCTCAATAGGCAATAAAGCTTAACAGCGACAAAACAAGACTGCAATATTTGGATACAACACAAGTAGCTAAAGAATGCCCAGGAAAAGGAGCAGGGACATGAGGACTTTTAGACATCCTGACATCTCCCATTCAGAGGGCAGAGAAGATCCAGAGACAGTGATATTATCAGTTATCCACAGGTATCGCTCCACAGGGGCACCTCAGGGCTATGCTGTTTCACCTCTACCATTTACATACAGATGACTGAAGAAGCAACCAGGAAAGGAGACACATCATTAAGTTTGCAGATGACTAAGTCATTATAAACCTCCTAAATGATAATGACACTGGTAATGGCCAAGTAGTGGAGGACTCATTGTATTTGTTAATATCTACAGGTGAACGTTGAAAAAAACAGAGGACATGAATATTGATTCGAGGAAGACCCTCAAGGGTGGCCCTCCCCCCAAAAAATCCCAGCCAGGAATTGGAAAATGTGGATACAAATGTCTGGGTACAATTTCGAACCACAAACTGAGATGAGAGAAGAATACAAGTGCAATCTGGGTAAAGCACAACAGAAAGTGTTTTTAGTGAGGAAACTCCACCTTCCAACCAAGTAAACAAGACCATTCTACAAACCAACTTTTATTCACTATTCAATAGGAACATGCTCTAAAAATGCAACATCTTTTTCATTAAAGGGGAAGTTCAGTATTTTATCATTTAATGTAAGATGGTTCCTCACCCTGAAAGTAGTCTATGGACCAGGGGAAGCCATAATCCATGGGTTGTCTTGTTTAAACAGACCCTTTCAGTGTGATGAACCATTCAACAATTTGTAAAATACCAAAACTTCCCCTTTAACTGACTGTGACCACCCACTGTTTTAAGAATTCCAACTCTTGCCATCAGTAAAACAGTTTAGGATCCAAAACCAAGACTGCTAGAGCAAAAGCAGCATTCATGGCCAAGGCTATATCGACATAGAACAAAATGAAACTTATTATTATTATTCTGTTATTCTGTTTTTACCCTCTGCCTAACATTCTATTCTTGCATACACAAAAAACCAAATAAATAAGCCTTGGTACAAGAACTCAGCCGTAGCTTTGTTGCGGGTCGTCAACTTGGGGACTGCATAACCTGCACAGCAGGCTTACCTATGGCAGCGGTGTCTTGGTAGGACGCTCTGTGACAATCACTTCCCGGGTCAAGTGACAGGATATACTCATAGGGGTCACATTCAGACAGTACATACAAACAGAAAAATGGAATTACCCGTTGCAAACGGAGAAGTTAGAATGGCTACCGCGTGAAAATGTTGGAAACCTGTTAAACCTCACCCAGTTGAGATCGACTATGACAAATTGTAAAGAGAAAGTATGCCATTTACGAGCAGTTTGTGTGTTTCATGTGGAGTGATGGCCAAAGCAAAGAAACAGTAACATGTAAAGAAAATCTCCTAACCTCAGTCACATCTTATCCTGTTGACCTTTCACCTCTCCATGTTCTCACACTCCTCAGAACACAATGACGAGTGTGCGTGTGTCAGTGTGTAAAATGTATGCACTCACTAATTGTAAGTCACTCTGGATAAGAGCGTCTGCTAAATGACTAAAATGTAAATGTAAAATGTCAGATGGTCAAAGCATTTTGACTGAAATTGACCAAACAGACGGCCGAAATATACAATGTCAAGAGGACATTTTGAAATCCTAAGGGCAAACAAAGGCACACTTTGCAGAAGTGGTCTTTGGCAATAAGAGGGCCCCTACTGTTTGTACTGATAGTGCCTCACAGCAAAGCACGATACACTAATTGTTTTAATAATACCAGTTATGGTATCAACTACAACAGCATCCATCTACTGTGCTTTAAGCCATACATCTCAGCTCTAAACAGATGAACATAATGCAAAACTTCCAACATAGCTACATGTCCCTGTGTTATGTCATGTGGAAGGGAGGGAGGGGTAAGAGTCCTTCAACTGTCATTTATGTTTTGTTTTTCATTCATTTGTATGTTTGATGCAGATGCCATGTCTCTCACCTTATCATATTTGCATTTTCTTGCACGTAAAACAAATATCTGAAAATCAGACAATAAAGAAATATATCTACTCTAATTTTAAGAATGTGATTGAGTCACTTCAAGGGGTACCTGCCTTCAACCATGAGAGCAATGACATGCAGTTATATTATTAGCCACACAGGGGCGCTGAAACCCCACAATGTGCCAAAGGCAATACCTGACTCTCTCACACACACCCATAGGCTGATTCTATCTTCCAAAAGAGGGAATGGTCCTTGTGGAACCAAGAGACACATGGTAGCTACAAAAATTCATATTTCACTACACTTCTCTTAACCAATGTTCAGCTGTCCATCGACTTTCACACCAAGTCCGACAGATTCCTAACCTGAGGTAGCCTAAGACTTACCTAAAGGTAATATATCTAAAGGCAACTCAACACAAGTTTGTTTCTGTATTTTGAAATTGCTAAAATTAGATACACGTTTAGATGCAAGAAAAGGCATGTGCAGTAAAAAGGGGACATTTGTAAACGTAGCCACGAAGAACGGGTATGAATGGGCGGCGCACAATTGGCCCAGCGTCGTCCAGGGTAGGGGAGGGAATGGTCGGCAGGGATGTTTGCAACGCCAGGGTTGTGGGTTCGATTCCCACGGGGGGTATGAAAAATAAAAAAAATTATGTATGCACTCACTAACTGTAAGTCGCTCTGGATAAGAGCGTCTGCTAAATGACTAAAATGTAAATGTAAATTGAAAATGCACGTCTTGAGAGTTTGGCAGTGACTTTAGGAAACAACAAGGTAGGTCTTTGAGTAGTCTTGCACAGAGTTAGCTTGCTTGCTGCTGATCCCCCTCCTCCTCCTTCTCCCCAAAAGCAAACATACAAACTCGGGGGAAACGAGAGGCGAAAGCTTGGCTACCCAAAAAAAAGAAAAACTCTGGGAAACAATGTGGGAATACAAAATGTGCAGAGAGAGAGAGTTTTGAAGTTCCATGATGTGAAATCGAGGAGCTGATTCGAAGCATACAGATCTTTCTGTGTAGCACTGCACTCTCACCATTTTCTGGTCTATCTTGCGAATGCATCTCTTTAGAAACTTCACAACTCTAGAGAGATCTATGCATAATACCATGACTCTTCCAAACCAAGCTGTGACACCCTAAAATACGTCACGAAACCAACCAAGGAATCCCATTTTGCCACAAAGTCCTAGACTCACAGAATGGTTTATATGTTAGGCCATTGTCAGTGTGTATACCACACATGCTCACCCATTTGGATGTAGTTTATTTGCACAGATAAAAACAATAAGTTAAAAACAATGTGCAGCAAGAGGCTAAATGTCTTCTAGTGGTCAGACAATATCAGGCTAATTTAGGAAAAAGAAAATAAACAATGGAACCCAAAACAGGTAAATGGAATGAATAACTTTAGAAGATGTGTATTGGTACTCTCTACGTCATAAACATAGGGGTGAAGTGATATTTTGGAAAGTGCTTCTTTACATATAAACAAGAATGTTAAACAAATATCGGTTCAATGGAAGGCATATGGGAATGTATACACATGTACATCTGTAAAAATACTGTCCATCTGCCTTTGTGTAATGTTCAGCATGTCTTTTTCAGGGCACACCACCTCTCTCTACAAAGGCCAACTTCGCTCAATGATGGCTTCATGATAACACAAGATACATTGCAGCCACACTGCATTTAAAAACAAATATTACCTAGATTTTGTGTTGTATTGAGATAAGGAAGTAAACATAACTTGTTTTGAGTTTCTCTCACTTACCCAGAAAATGCATTTACTTGTTTTGAGTTGATTATGCTTGCCCAGGAAATGCAAGATAATTCAAACTTGTTTCAAGCATTTTTTAGGTTAAAGTAAGAAAAATGATCTGCCAGTGCACTAAGATAATTTACCTTGGTAAGACGTCAAGTTGATGCATTCTAATGGTAAGAGATACAGTATCTAGGTAAGATCAAAACATTTAACAGATTGCATGTTGACAATATGTTGTCCATTGAAAGGCTTTCTGCTATATAGTTTGGTGACCTAGTGGCATGTGATGAAAGACTTAAACACTTGCTTAGCTCCCAGGGCTCACGTCTAGGCTTTAGCTAAATGGGCTAATAGGGACTTGTGGTGCAGCATGCGTGACCCACAAGTTGGTGAATACACTAATCCCTGTCCACATGCAGCAACTGCCAATCACAAGGTCATAGGTCACCTGAGAGATCAGAGGTACACACCTATGTTTGTTTTCAAAACAACAGCACAGACTTTAATTTGAGAAATATACTAAATAATGGCAGAGTTGTCATGTATTATGACATAATCAATTAAATGCATATCCAATTATTGTAATTTGTATTACTTTCGTGGAATTGCAGTATAGATCAGACTTGTGTAAAATATTTAAAAGTATAAATTGAGATTAGCTTGATTTAACTTGAAATGTGAACTTTTGGGACTATTCTATTGGTTCTATTGTAACGGGCAAACTAAATTATGTGCAGGTCAAGTATTTGAAAGTATTTTCCATACGTGTCTGTATTTGACCCAGGTCTGGTATAAACATTGTTAAAGACACCACTAGAGGCTAATGGCAGTCAGGTAGAATGTGAAGACTTAAAACAGAATAAAGCTATTGATTTTTACTACATAACTTCACTTGTTTTCTAGGAGTGGCCCCTTATGACCGTCTCTAAAGCTGCTATTCTGAAGATACCATTAAACAGACCAAAGAGAGCATTAAAAGCTGCCATTTGCATGTTGCTGGTGCAATGTGACCTGTGACCCATTCACAACAGACAGATACGCTACAGTGCTCTAAACCAAGTCAGCACCTGTTCTAGGAGTGTCTGCAAAGAGCTTTAAATGCACCAGACCAGAAACTCTGGCCTTGGATTACAGTTTACAGCAGAAAAGTGTGAAGCTTCTTAGGGTTAGGGTTAGAGCTGCAGAATAAAGAGAGGCAATAGAGAGCTGGAAAGACAAAGCAGAGATCATTGCTCTGAGTCTTCCCTGACTTGGTGAGGGAGGATTCCTTCCAGTCTGCATGATCCCCTTTCCCCCTCTACATACCCCCTCCTAATTCCTAAATCTGTCCTCTCACCCTTCAGTAGCCTACTGTATCAAGGGTAAGCGCTGCCACACACTAACAAATATTCTATAATCTCACTGAAAATGTTAATCATATGAGAGCGATCTAGAATATATTTTCCCCAGCACACACACCACTGCAGAGAAGGCGTGAAGGGAACTGCTGGAGTTGTTCCTGTCTTCTATCTACACTATTGTCAAGGGTTTGTTTTCTCCTGGATCAGGTTCTCTTTCTCCTGAATCATTCCAAGGCTTTTGGATCATATGGACTATACTCAATCTGTCCTGTTTATATTGAGAAGAAGAGTTTTAATTGGGCCAATGTGAATGAGATTGAATTAGCTGTAATTGTTTGAAATACAAATGTGGTAATTTAACAGACGTGATTATCCGAAGCAGCACACACACGCCCACATACACACACATACGCACGCTATGCAATAACATCACCTTCCTCCATCAAACTGAGCCATTAGAACATTCTCTGAGATGACGTAATCTGCAAAACTCATCAAATCAAATCACTCTCATTAGAGAAAAAAAAGTTATGACAACACACTAATGCAAGACTACAATATTGTTTTGTGCACAGATCCCTCATGTCATAATAGCCAAATGTGCATTGGATTGTGGGACTGACTTGGATGGTGTCATACCACATCGGGTTCAGTTTAAATGGTTTGGCTCAAAGGGAAAAAGTCGAAAATCTGATCCCGCTGTTTAGCCTCATGCCAGCCTGACATCGTTTTGGCATCGTGTCTTTGTTACGAAAGAAAATAAACGGGAACATTGGCTGAAATGGTCTGTTTTAGTGTTCCCTGTCCAAACCTGCAATGCAGACTAGTTGCATCACATCCAACTTGGGCCGAGTTGAAGGCTACTTCTGTCATGGGCAGCGCTCTCTCTGCTCTCCTCTTTCTGCCATTTTTCAGTCATTTGAGTGCTTTTTATTGTTCAGATTGTTTAATATCCGACAGAAACCTCTGGCCCACTAGAAACCCATTGGGTTCTGGCTAGCACAGGAGGACCAGAGCAGTTTGGGCCATTTTAGCATGCCGATGTCAGACATGGGCCAAATGTGGGTTAGAATTGAACTTAACAACAAAGACTTAAATATCCTTTGCCACATTGGCCATCAGCATCTACAGGAATTAGCTAGAAGCTACTAACACCTCTCACAAAGAGCAATGCCACTAATTCACTTTGACCCATACTTTCCATACTAGTTCCATGTCTAATGTAGTTACAATCTTATCCTAATCGTATCCCTTCCCCTGTCCTTTATGCATACAGTACATGCAAGTGAGTTGAGAGGCTCAAATCCTGCAGCTGTATTGCTCAATGCATACATTTCAATCTAACAGCCCCTCCCTTCCCCCAGCCCCAACACACAAGCACAATATTTTCATGCATTCTTTTCTTCTCCCCACAGGCAATTTGAAATATTCTGAAAAACAGCCAGTTTAAACCAGCAGTGACAGTAAATCAGATGTCTCGTTTTGTAACGTTGATAAATACCTGGTCTAACGGACACAAAGGCATACATATCCAGGTGGTAATGTCTTTCAGACAAATAGATAAAATGATGAATTATATATTTTGGCCCTAGGGCCTGCCCCCTATTGTGGATGAAGGGTTATGACCATGCAAAAGGCATCACGACGAACTTGATAAACCCAGAACCAACCAAGTAGTAATCCCAAAAGGGGGAAAGATACACCTGCTTTCAGAGTGCGATTGAGTCCTTGAGTCTGACAAATGATAAAGTTGCTTTTCCACATAGATGAATAAAATGTCATTATATGCATTATTCTCTGTCTGAAGGTACTGTAATTGAGGAAAAATGTTCACTGAGCCCATCAAGTCATGTCTACAGACACAGCAACTGCAGTATTTGACTCCGAATGCTACACAGCTGTAACAGGCCTAGATGTAATCTAATAATCAGAGCTGAGAAGCATGGAACCTCCAATCCCTCCCAACTCAAAACTCAACTTCTCCCTTCAACCATTGCTCTTCATAGAATAATTAATTAGATGCCTCTCAAACATTTCCAAGACTCGCTAGTTGCAGCCCATGCATACAGTACAATCCATCAGTGCCAATCAGTCCTTGAGGGGGAGTGAACGAATGCAGTTTGGAGAGAAGGGGGAGAAATGGGATACATGGAATTGGGCCAAAGTGACAAGCGTTGAAAACTACAGTCAGCCATGAGCCTTCAAACTAATGAGCAGGAAATTTGTGAGGTTCTATCTGACATTTTGGTAAAAAAATTAATAAATCACATAGCTGCTCTTTAAGTGGTCCTTTACATGTGAGATATGTCAGATAAAAAGAAAAAAAGTATATTTACAATAAATAAATACATCTGAACGTTCTATCTGCGCAAACAGCTTTTAATTTGGTGCTATAAAGTTCTATATGCAATCCAATCACACTATGCTGGGTTGTCAATCAAAAATAATTGTATGTAAGGTGATGTACTTATTGAGTCATGAAAGAGGAAGACATCACAAAACAGTTCTGAGATCTGGGACTTGAAAATACAAATGATCTCAAAACAATACATTTTTCAGATAAAAACGTATAGTCCCAAGTCCTTGGGTCTCGAACTCTTCCAATGTTTCAGTAATGCAGATTCCATCATCGAGGCTCAGGAGACTGTAGGGTATAAGCCATAATAAGCCCCCATCAACGAATTAACACACAATCTTTCACAAGATAGAATGTCAATGCTTTATCCACTAACTTTGACATCTGAGTCAGGATATGGCAAAACAGTAATGTGATACATAGGGTATACAACATTTTATAAGTAATACATTAATCTTCAAAACATAGTAAGTCTATGATGTGAGGTTCCTTCCCCTCTTCTTCCCTGTTCCTCCCTCCTGTCACTGACCTGTTATGACTGAGTCACTGACAGCTATAGTACAGTTGAAGTCAGAAGTTTACATACACCTTAGCCAAATACATTTAAACTCAGTTTTTCACAATTCCTGACATTTAATCCTAGTAAAAATTCCCTGACTTAGGTCAGTTAGGATCACCACTCTATTTTAAGAATGTGAAATGTCATAATAATAGTAGAGAGAATGGTTTATTTCAGCTTTTATGTGTTTCATCACATTCCCAGTTGGTCAGAAGTTTACAAACGCTCAATTAGTATTTGGTAGCATTGCCTTTAAATTGTTTAACTTGGGTCAAACGTTTCGGGTAGCTTTACACAAGCTTCCCACAATAAGTTGGGTGAATTTTGGCCCATTCCTCCTGACAGAGCTGGTGTAACTGAGTCAGGTTTGTAGGCCTCCTTGTTCGCACACGCTTTTTCAGTTCTGCCCACAAATGTTCTATAGGATTGAGGTCAGGGCTTTGTGATGGCCACACCAATACCTTGACTTTGTTGTCCTTAAGCCATTTTGCCACAACTTTGGAAGTATGCTTGGGGTCATTGTCCATTTGGAAGACCCATTTGCGACCAAGCTTTAACTTCCTGACTGATGTCTTGAGATGTTGCTTCAATATATCCACATACTTTTCCTTCCTCATGATGCCATCTATTTTGTGAAGTGCACCAGTCCCTCCTGCAGCAAAGAACCCCCACAGCATGATGCTGCCACCCCCGTGCTTCACGGTTGGGATGGTATTGTTCGGCTTGCAAGCCACCCCCTTTTTCCTCCAAACATAACGATGGTCATTATGGCCAAACAGTTCTATTTTGTTTCATCAGACCAGAGGACATTTCTCCAAAAAGTACGATCTTTGTCCCCATGTGCAGTTGCAAACCGTAGTCTGGCTTTTTTATGGTGGTTTTGGAGCAGTGGCTTCTTCCTTGCTGAGCGGCCTTTCAGGTTAGGTCGATATAGGACTAATTTTATTGTGGATGTGTTTCCTCCAGCATCTTCACAAGGTCGCACCAAAGTACATTCATCTCTAGGAGACAGAACACATCTCCTCCCTGAGCGGTATGACGGCTGCGTGGTCCCATGATGTTTATACTTTGACATTTTAGTCATTTAGCAGACGCTCTTATCCAGAATGACTTACAGGAGCAATTAGGGTTAAGTGCCTTGCTCAAGGGCACATCGACAGATTTTTCACCTAGTCGGCTCGGGGATTAGAACCAGCAAACTTTCGGTTACTGGCACAACGCTCTTAACCACTAAGCTACCTGCCATACTTGCGTACTATTGTTTGTACAGATGAACGTGGTACCTTCAGGCATTTGGAAATAGCTCCCAAGGATGAACCAGACTTGTGGAGGTCTACAATTTCTTTTGAGGTCTTGGCTGATTTCTTTTGATTTTCCCATGATGTCAAGCAAAGAGGAACTGAGTTTGAAGGCAGGCCTTGAAATACAGCCACAGGTACACCTCCAATTGACTCAAATAATATCAATTAGCCTATCAGAAGCTTCTAAAGCCATGACATCATTTTCTGGAATTTTCCAAGCTGTTTAAAGGCACAGTCAACTTAGTGTATGTAAACTTCTGACCCACTGGAATTGTGATACAGTGAATTATAAGTGAAATAATCTGTCTGTAAACAATTGTTGGAAAAATTACTTGTTTCATGCACAAAGTAGATGTCCTAACTGACTTGCCAAAACTATAGTTTGTTAAAAAGAAATTTGTGGAGTGGTTGAAAAACAAGTTTTAATGACTCCAACCTAAGTGTATGTAAACTTCCGACTTCAACACTATGTAATGTGCTAGTTGCTTTCACCTATCACACCGATTAGTGATTGGTTCAAGGACATGTGGATAGAGGGATACATTCTTAGAATGTTCAAACAGGGTCTGAGGTCAAATCTCAGTATCTCAGTCACCCATCCCTCCAATTTTCCACCAGTCTCTTACCTTAGGTTCGTCAATAGTCAGTCCATCTTCATAATCATAGACATCCTGGTTTTCCAAATTCAAGTTTTCTAGATCCACATCGTAGTTGGCACTGTCGTACGTGTCTAATTCCACCTGCCGGGCAAATCTGGGGCTGGCCACCACCGCTTTGAGGACGAAGAGTCCCAATATGAGCCTCGCTAACATCCTCATAGTCCACCTGGAAACACAGGAGGAGAGAGACATGTCAACCAAGCACTGAACAAAGAGAGTGAGACCATGAAGAACCAACCCTCATATAGTGAAGCTGAACACTGATAAAGAAACAATTTGATGAAGCGTTCATAGTACACAAAGAAGACATATTGTTTAAACCTTCAGTATATTTTATTTTACTGAGGAAAAAGGAAAATGTATTTTTTTTACTGAGACTGAGATTCAATCATTAGCATAATCTTATGATCCAACCATAAGAAAGAAGCGAGCATTTTTATGACAAAGGCTGTGTCATCCATCCTCAATCTTCAGAGACAACACAGGAAGTTCAAGTTACAAATGTTTTCGCCATGTCTTTGCTAAATGTCACATGGCATTCATACAATGCATATCCTGTATATGCAGGCCTTTGAATTTCATAGAGCACCAGCACACACTGGACAGTCACATCTCTGTGTTGGATACAGCTCTAATAGCCATGGTACCAATCATATCCAAAGGAAAATGATTTGTTTGGCCATGTTACAGTACCTGCGGGGCAATTTCATTGTAACAGAGTGATGCTGAGACTCAGATTTTTCACCTTAAAATGTATGCCAAACAAAAAACAATAATTGCAAAGTTTAACAAACCATACAACTCATTGCACAAGGACGACTTTTAACAATTTCCACATTTTTAAAAACGAAAACACATTTACTTGAAGAACAGTGCAGATGCAAAGTTTGGTAACAGAATGGAGGCACCAACAGCACAAACAGTCATTGTTACCAAACTTCGCATCTGCACTGTTCTTCAAGTAAATGTATTTATTTTGTGAGGAAATAGTTAAAAGTAGTCCTTGTGCATATGGTTTGTTTAACTTTGCAGTCATTGGTTTTTGTATGACAGATTTGAAAGACTCTCAGCATCACTCCGTTATCCACTGCATGGGTGTGCTGTGGGTCCGGCTTGGACATTTGGTTGGTAGAACACACATTTTTGAGGTCAGGGAACGTCCATTACCAAGGTGCAGACAGCCTAAATAAATGAAATGTGATGACAGCAAATTCCCCTGAAACCTCATCTTGGTTTTAATCATTGGCTGCCTGTGGTGTGTCAAAGGTGAAGGGTCAGAGTTGATCTGGTAAATGCTACTGTACCTGGGATTATATTCACTGGTCTCGTGGGAACATGTTTTTTGCTGAATCTATCAGAAAATGGTTTACAAGGTGCTGGGAAATATGGGTAGTTTCCCCCTGTTCATTTTTGGAGCATTGTTTCTTACTGCCTAATCACTCTAGTTTTTAAATTCCCTACTAGAAAATGATAAGACGTTTTGGCTCAGTTGAATTGGCGAAAATGTATCATGTGTGCTTTTCCGGGTTGTGGTGCAGAAAACTCAGTCAGACTTCTTTCTCTCTCTCTTTCTCTTTCTCACCACCTCCTTGGACGAGAGCTTTGACGCTAACCTTCCTACTTAATTCCTCATGCTGTAGGCTAAAAAGGACTATCTCTGGACACTATGAAAGAAAAAAAAGCCAATCCCAGATGGACTGTTGGCTGAGATGTTTATACTGAGCCCAGTAACAGAAAAGGCCAGTCTAACTGATCTTCACTAGATCATTAACAGATACATTCTGTCATGTGTACTGTAGAAGTACCAGACAGCAACTTGTGAGTGCAGTCTCTACAGTAACACAGGGTCTGACTTTGGGCTGAACTGAAACAGGCCAGTCAAAAAAGGCCCTGGAAAACAAGAGGAGAGAGAGCAAAGGAGAGAGAGAGAGTCCTCTGGGCCGGCAGGGAAACGGAGAGCGAGGGAAGAGAAGAGAGGAGCAGCGAGAGGAGTGAGAGAGACGTGGACGAGACCCTGGCCCTCAGGGTTAGCTGGAGAGAGCGAGGGAAAATAGCGCTGTGAGAGACAGACAGAGAGAGAGAGAGAGAGAGAGAGAGAGAAAGAGAGAGAGAACTGACTTGCCCCCTCTGCCTTCACAGAGGTTCTTTATGAGTCCACGTCCCGGCCTGTCTCAGCACTCACGCTCGAAATTCCACCGAGGTTTGTGGACAGGATGGCAGTGAGTTACGACTGCAAGGAAAACCTTCATTCAATGCGCACACACACACACACACACACACTTAAACACTGACTCACACAAACACCACCCTCTCAGAGACACACACATACCTATTTTTCTGAAAGAACATTGAGTCTCTATTTTTGGGATGAGCGCTGATAAAAAAAAAAGATGCTTATTTTAGTCATAAATCCATTCTTTGTTGATATGGGGTAGAGAGTCATCTAAATGTGGTTTTATCAGTCTGCTATTTACAATAACACACTTTCTACTCTTTATTGGTGCATAGAGAAAGGTCTGGGATCTGTCCGTTTTCATAATGTCAAGAAAGCCTGACAACGCATCGCAATGGTGAAAGAGGGACTATATTAAAGACAGAGGCGTGCTTTTAGACACGCCATCACAGCACACAGTGTGTTTGTGTGTGTGTGTATGAGTGTGTGTGTAGCCTACAGACTGCCTGTGTGTTTTGCTTGGCTCTGTGTTGGGCATTCCTGATATTCACTGATTTTACTGTTTTTTTTCTTCTTCCCAATAGCTGGAAGCAAAGCTGATTTATTTTTGACAGACTTCCCATACAAAATTAGCAATGAGACTAATTTGTGCAAAACTGAAGAGCTAAAAGTATAATCAATTATTGTAAATTGAAATTGAGGCAAAATTGTCACGGTGTTACTGGATGAACTATGCAAAATATGAATCGACCAATTGCCAAATACAATATTTCCAATCTCTTCAACCTGCTGATTCCAATCCAGGGTGCCAATATCCCTGTCACCACAATGGTTATTAGAAGGAATCAAAACACTTGATACAACGCTCTAACAATCCAATTAAAGGATCCAATCAAGAGCGTGCTTAACTTCATCCCTAAAAAGGGTAAGTCAACCACTGCTCTGTTCAGTATGAAATTTGACATCGGATCAAATGTTAAGGTCAAATTGCCAAGCCAGTTGTGCACTAAGCAAGCAATAGGGAAACACTCAATAAATAAATAAATATCATAACTTTATATGATCAGACACTGGTCATCCAAACAAAGAATAGATGTAAAAATCCCAAAGCAATTCAAATATCAAATATCAAAACCTCTATCAGCAATACACCCAGGTAGCAATTAGCAAACATGCACTGCACAAACTCCTGTGAACAGCAGTTTTTGGAGGGGTTAATTTTGCTAGTGTACCTTGCAAATCCTGCGTACTAAAACCCATAGCCCATAGTGTAGATAGCACCCAGAAGGCTTACCTCTGTCTCCTGTTTTCCCGAATGGTCCCTTCAGCCGTGATGGAGATGCTGAGGGCTAGGGGACCTGGCCAATGGTGAGAGGTCGCTCAGGGTGCCGGGAAGAGGGAGGGTGGGTGTGTATAGGTGTGTATGTGTAGGTGTGTACAGGTGTGTATGTGTAGGTGTGTACAGGTGTGTATGTGTAGGTGTGTGTGCTCTGGCAGACCAGAGCAGTGTGCCCTACCTTGTGTGTGTGAAGGTAGGCACTGAGAACGATCGGAGGGGAGCGGACTGCTTTTGGTCACTCGGATTTAGGCTGTGCACCCACCCCGCACCATGAACACTTTTCACACACCCACACTCACTCACATAGAGAACCTGCTATAACAACAGACACCAGATAGACACACAGAGAGAGAGAGGCACCCCAATGGATGTAATATCTTTATCCCTAACAAGAGTAGCCTTTATTTTTGTGCGTGGCTTAATCAGACCTGCAGTCTGACTCTGAAATATTTGTCTTCCTTTTGCTAAGGTGAAACTCTGGCATGTGCGGCTTTCATGTGTGGTGAGGGATCTACGGGGCCCCAGGACACAATGGGGCCTCTGTGAGGAGCCCCTGTTAGCATGCTGCCGAGAGGAAGTCCCTGCCTGGAGAACGGCCTCAGCTCTCCATCCACTGGTAGCGCTCAGCTACGTTTCCTCCTAACCACAGATCAATAGTCAGTTTTATCTTTAATTCCTATTGTTCAAGACTTGGACTGGAAAATCAAATCCTCTATCTGTGGTTAGGTCTTGGTGCAGCACAGTCAAGACCCAATGCAGGCAGAGGTTGGGACTAAATGCAGATCCAGGATCAACTCACTCAATTCTAATTCCTAATGTTAAACCGATAGGAGGGAAATACAAACTGACTTAGGACCTGCTATTCCTACTTCCACCCAGGCTGGAGCAGTAGACACAGACAGGAAGTACCTTACTAGCTTTCATATGTCAGCTTTATCCTACGTTTCTGGTTTTCTGGCCTGAATTTTCACTCGACCCCCCAACCTCTCTCTTTCTTTCTCCCCTAGTAACTGGAGCTTTTGCTGAGTGAGGGAAATTGAACTATGCTGGAATGCTGGGAATCGTTGGGAATTGTGCTACACCTGCTACCAGGAATGGTGGCATACACTGAGTGTACAAAGCATTAGGAACACCTTCCTAATATTGAGTTGCACCCATTTTTTCCCTCAGAACAGCCTCAATTTGTCGGGTCATGGACTCTACAAGGTGTCGAAAGCGTTCCACAGGGATGCTGGTCCATGTTGACTCCAATGCTTCCCACAGTTGTGTCAAGTTGGCTGGATGTCCTTTGGGTGGTGGACCATTCTTGATGCACACAGGAAACTGTTGAGTGTAAAAATTTCCAGCAGCGTTGCAGTTCTTGACACGCTCAAACCAGTGCGCCTGGCACCTACTACCATACCCCGTTCAAAGGCACTTCAATCTTTTGTCTTGCCCATTCACCCTCTGAATGGTACACATACACAATCCTTTGTCTCAATTGTCTCAAGGCTTAGAAATCCTTATTTAACCTGTCTCCTCCCCTTCATCTACATTGATTCAAGTTGATTTAACAGGTTTCATCAATAAGGGATCATAGCTTTCACCTAGATTCACCTGGTCAGTCTATGTCAAGGAAAGAGCAGGTGTTCCTAATGTTTTGTACACTCAGTGTATATCTATGGTCAGGTGGAGTTGTGATTTTACTAACCCCAGCATGATTCTGAGAAGGGATTGGTTTATGATGGTGGTAATTGATTAATCTTTTAATCTGAGACTGTTACCAGCTAAAATATAAAGCTCCAATCAATTAAAAACACCAACCATGAAAAGGAAAGAGATAGATATACAGAAAGAGAGAAAGTTCTGAAGAAAGCGATATGAAGCGAGAGTGATCGATCACAACTGACGTGAGGAATGCTTGCTTCTGGCACACAACAACAATCCCTGTCAATCCTTGCACGTTGTTGCATTATTGAGTGTGTGTGTGCGCCACTGTTGTGGTATTCCTGCAAGAACAGTATTCTGACTGTACTGTCGATTCCATCGAACAAACATTGGATATAGTAGAATGGTGGAAATGTGTCCTGAGAGAGACCTTAAAGTGACGACACTTTCATGATATCATTGCCAGGGCAGTGTATTCAAACTCACAGATTTATCGGCTGACTCAGTGTTTTCTCTGGTCTTCCTCTGGCACTGCTTCTGTGGTGCATATGGGAATGCATTCTGGGAGATCTTAGCTCTCCAACTATTAAGCAGTAAGTCATAGAGACTACCGCAAATATGCACTCAAAGAATGTGTGGTTTCTAGGTCTCTTTGTGAGTGTGATTGAGTCTCTCTGTCTGTGTGTGTCTGTCTGTGTGTGTCTGTGTGTGTGTCTATGTGTGTGTCTCTGTGTGTGTGTGTGTGTATGTCTGTCTGTCTGTGTGTCTGTCTGTGTGTCTGTCTGTCTGTCTGTCTGTCTGTCTGTCTGTCTGTCTGTCTGTCTGTCTGTCTGTCTGTCTGTCTGTCTGTCTGTCTGTCTGTCTGTCTGTCTGTCTGTCTGTCTGTCTGTCTGTCTGTCTGTCTGTCTGTGTGTGTGTGTGTGTGTGTGTGTGTGTGTGTGTCTGTCTCTGTGTGTGTGTCTGTGTGTGTCTGTGTGTGTCTGTGTATGTGTTTGTGAATGTGTCCATAAAAGGAAAGGTGATTAATGCAACATATTTCTTCCTTTAAAAAGTCGCTCTTTTTCTTTTCATGTTTTTCCAGAAATGTGTTTTATTTAAATCTGAGACTGTATAAGGAATTCACAACAACATATTCTGAACAAAATGTAAGCATTCCAAAACTGTGTTGGCATTTCCAAAATATGTTAGATGACAGTACTATAAAAAGATTGACCCATTGAGTACAAAATGGAATTTCACATTTGAGACAGTGATCAAGAATTCAGTGAATGATTTTAGATTTTTCAACAAAAAATTGACAATTAAATAAATTACCTTAATGTGAAAGAACAAACAATTGCATGTTTGTGGAATTGCATGTGTCTAAAGTTAGCTAAACATATTCATATTCCCAGAGAACAAAAAAAATAAATATGCTTTTCATTTGGTTTCAAGTCTGATATCAACTCGAGTTTTTCTATCAGAAAGGAGCAGTAGAAAATGTTTCAAAAGTATTATTTTGGCTAAGCATTCACAAATGATTATCTTCCATTCAAAGAAAGAGAATGAGGACAATGAGTCGTCAGAAGATGCAACATGCCTTAAATACATTCTGTTTCTAAACAATGTTCCTCTTATCTTGTCCCAATCACATTGTCATAGTCAATTATTGTATTTTTTAGAGTTTCAGAAAAACACAATTTCAAGGTTTTCTACCACTTTCAGACCAATGTGTGCTGCATTGAAGCAGCACACTCATCCATACTGCACCGTTTCATTAAGCACTTGTGACTATAGGACTAACATAAGGCACAACTAGTGGTCAGAAGACAGTAATGCAGTCCAATCACACTATCTACAGATTGTCAGGTGACCTTCACCCAACAAGGTTGAGGTCAATTCCATTCCCATTCTGCCAATTCAGGAGACTCAATTCAAGATTTGAAAATGGTCCATTATTTTCTATTGACCAATTCATTGCATGAATTCTTAAATTAACAGAGTTTGATTTGACCCCAACCCTAGCGTCTAATATGTGGTTTTCAACATAATTATGCAAAAGTCCATATAGATTAGCATAGTCACTTACATTCGTTAGTAATCATCTGCCCTTGGATCCAGGAGACTATAGCTAGATGCGATTGGCTGGTGGAAGTGTCTTCTTTATATGACAATGGACCTGAGGAGACGGAAGCACACCATAAGGTCTCTGGGGATTGGTGGCTTGATCTCATTGCCATCGAGACGGAGGTAGCGAAGTTTAGGAGCGGTCTCAGTGGCATAGTCCTCCAGAGCATCAGCTGACACAGGGCAGATATCAGATCCATTTACATCTGCAATTGCAAATACACCATCTTAGCAAAACAGTACTCCAACTCATCAAAGACAATTTACACTGATTATAATAATACAATTATCTGGATTTTAAACCAATCATCAGTTAACCATCCAGGCAGTCAGTCAATGTATCAATGAAACTAGAACAGTGTCAAAAACGTACTCTTGATCTGGTTGTGGTCCAGGTGGAGGTGTTCCAGGCCTGAGGGGATGATAGGAACCTGAGTTAACTGGTTATGGGACAACTGCAGGTCCAGGATGCTGGAGATGTTGAACACGTTCTTGGGCAACCCATCGTTTCCCAGCTTGTTGCGGTTGAGCCTGAGGAAGGCCACCTTGGGCAGACCCTTGAAGTAGTCGGCGGGGATCTTCTCAATGGCGTTGTTGTCCAGGAAGAGCTGGGTGAGGGTGATGGGGAGGCCCAGGGGCATGGTGGTCAGCTGGTTCTTGGCCAGGTTAATCTGGACCAGGTTGCTCAGGCCCTTCAGGCTCACCTCGGTCACCGCGTCATCCTGGAGCTTGTTCCCCTGCAGTTCCAGCAGTGTCAGCCGATCCAGACCTGAGAACACCCCGGCGGGGATCTTGGAGATGCGGTTGCGGGAGAGGCGCAGCTGCTCCAGGCTGGAGGGCAGGTTGGCTGGGACAGAGCTCAGCAGGTTGTCATCCATGTAGAGGTGAACCAGGCGGGGCATGGAGGCCAGGGCACCCTCTTCCATTCCCTCGCTGGTGATGCGGTTACGGTTTAGGTTGATCCAGCGGAGCTGCGTGGCGTTGCGGAATGCGTCTGTTGACAGCACGTCGATGAGGTTGTTCTGCAGGTACAGATACCAGGTGTGTGGGGGGATGGTGGGGATGCGCTTCAGCGCCTTGTTGTCGCAGTAGACGGCGTTGGGGAAGCTGGGCGGGCAGCGGCACTCTTTGGGACAGGCCTGTACCTGGGCCATGTAGTCTTCGTAGGACATGTCCGGGCTCTGGGCCAGAGCGGGACTGACCAGAAGGAGGAGAGAGGAAAGGGCCAGGAGAAGCGCCATCTTAACACTCTGGGGTAGAGGAGGGAGAAAACACATCAGATGAGACTGACTCTTATGCAAAAACACAGACACAAATACAGGCACAGACACAAACACTGAAGACAAGATCAAGCACATGGTTGAACAAACACACCGACCCAAATACAGTGGCTTGCAAAAGTTTTCACCCCCCTTGGCATTTTTCCTATTTTGTTGCCTTACAACCTGGAATTAAAATGGATTTTTGGGGGGGTTGTATCATTTGATTTACACAACATGCCTACCACAATATTTGTTATTGTGAAACAAACAATAAATAAAAAAACTGAAAACTTGAACGTGCATAACTATTCACCCCCCCCCCAAAATCAATACTTTGTAGAGCCACTTTTTGCAGCAATTACAGCTGCAAGTCTCTTGGGGTATTTCTCTATAAGCTTGGCACATCTAGCCACTGGGATTTTTGCCCATTCTTCAAGGCAAAACTGCTCCAGCTCCTTCAAGTTGGATGGGTTCTGCTGGTGTACAGCAATCTTTAAGTCATACCCCAGATTCTCAATTGGATTGAGGTCTGGGCTTTGACTAGGCCATTCCAAGACATTTAAATGTTTCCCCTTAAACCACTCGAGTGTTGCTTTAGCAGTAAGCTTAGGGTCATTGTCCTGCTGGAAGGTGAACCTCCGTCCCAGTCCCAATCTCTGGAAGACTGAAACAGGTTTCCCTCATGAATTTCCCTGTATTTAGCGCCATCCATCATTCCTTCAATTCTGACCAGTTTCCTAGTCCCTGCCGATGAAAAACATCCCCACAGCATGATACTGCCACCACAATGCTTCACTGTGGGGATGGTGTTCTCTGGTTGATGAGAGGTGTTGGGTTTGCGCCAGACATAGCGTTTTCCTTGACGGTAAAAAGCTCAATTTTAGTCTCATCTGACCAGAGTAGCATCTTCCATATGTTTGGGGAGTCTCCCACATGGCTTTTGGCGAACAACAAACGTGTTTGCTTATTTTCTTCTTTAAGCAATGGCTTTTTTTCTGGCCACTCTTCCGTAAAGCCCAGCTCTGTGGAATGTACGGCTTAAAGTGGTCCAATGGACAGATACTCCAATCTCCGCTGTGGAGCTTTGCAGCTCCTTCAGGGTTATCTTTGGTCTCTTTGTTGCCTCTCTGATTTAATGCCCTCCTTGCCTGGTCCGTGAGTTTTGGTGGGCGGCCCTCTCTTGCCAGATTTGTTGTGGTGCCATATTCTTTCAATTTTTTTATAATGGATTTAATGGTGCTCCATGGGATGTTTAAAGTTTTGGATATTTTTTTATAACCCAACCCTGATCTGTACTTCTCCACAACTTTGTCCCTGACCTGTTTGGAGAGCTCCTTGGTCTTCATGGTGCCGCTTGCTTGGTGGTGCCCCTGGCTTAGTGGTGTTGCAGACTCTGGGGCCTTTCAGAACAGGTGTATATATACTGAGATCATGTGACAGATCATGTGACACTTAGATTGCACACAGGTGGACTTTATTTAACTATATATGTGACTTCTGAAGGTAATTGGTTGCACCAGATCTTATTTAGGGGCTTCATAGCAAAGGGGGCGAATTCATATGCACACACCACTTTTCCATTATTTATTTTGTATAATTTTTTGAAACAAGTTATTTTTTTCATTTCACTTCACCAATTTGGTCTATTTTGTGTATGTCCATTACATGAAATCCAAATAAAAATCCATTTAAATTACAGGTTGTAATGCAACAAAATAGGAAAAATGCCAAGGGGGGTGAATACTTTTGCAAGGCACTGTACACAGATGTTGAGATCTCTGCATATTCCAAGAAAACAGAACACTACGCAGAGAGATCAGATAACTCAACATGGACTGGATTGAGGACTAGGTATTAGCACCACATTGTGACCTATCCTGTTTTTTTTAAGCAAGTCATGTTTCCGCATTTGCATTGGACATGGTACATTAAGTGCTGAAGTGTTCATCAAGCTGGCTTAAGTTCATTCACATGCAAACAACAACGATTCCAGGTGGCTCATTCATTTAGTCCCTTATTGAAAACATTGCCATTCCTTTCAGATCTCTAGCAATGTAGCCCTGTGTTTCGAGTAGCCATTGGCTAGCCCAAACTAGCCATAGCTAACCTCAATCCCCCTGCATTGACGCGAAGGTCATTAGCATTCGAGTTTACATGAAGTTAATGAGCGTTGGCACATCATGTGGTCAGGCCAGTTGTCCACTGGGTCCATGGGAGATTATAAGATTTCTTAAGGACAGGATGCAGTGCCAGGTCAACTAATGGCCTTACACGAATATTCCTGACTGGAAGCTAATCTGTAAAATCGGCACATGCAGGAGGCAGTTGAGGTTGGCCTGGGGTTGGGTGTTCCTTTAGGAATAAAACACAGAGCAGACCAAATCCACCTGACTGTGTTGTGAATGAAGCACAATCTGTTAAACCTGACATTGGCAATTAATTAAAATTCCCGCCAACACACCTAGCCATGGAATGCCATACACATATTTATGCATACAGTACACAGATGCGTATAAAAGCAGTTGAATTCTCCATGCAATCATGAAAGAGAAAGTGGAATTAACCCACATAGAAGAGGCAAAACATTGAGAAAAGAGGAACTGGGGATGATAGTGAGACAGGAAGCCGAAGTGACAAAGAGATTGACAGAGGCAGACAAAAACTCAGAGGCATCTAAACTCTGCCTTAGCACATCCACCCATCCTGTCCCAGAATACTTGATTCCTCTCTGTCATCTGGTGCTGGTTTAAATTCTTGGTGTGTGCTCCACACATTGGTCTGGAACTCATTTTCAACAGGCCTGGCTTTGCCATGGCTAGGCCCACATCAAAGACGTAGCCACCTCACCTGGTTCTAGGGCCCCTGGCACCTCGTATCTCACTGTATGGGGCCAAAGATCATTGAACCCACCCCACTATGGAACATCATGTGTCCATGCCCTTAACCTTAGAGACACAACTGTTGAGTTCCACCTGACCATAATTAGAGCTGCTAGTATTTAGTGTGGCCAAGGTCAGGAAAGTAGGCATATAAGTTACTTCTACTTATCACATTTGTCAAATGTGAAATTCCAACTGACAACTGGTTAAATAGATATATACATGTTAAGCAAAGTGCTGTATAACCACTAAAAGACCATAACTGGAATGTCTCCAGAGCCTCACTCTTTCAAAGCATCAAAGCCATTCACAAGCTGTGGCTTTTCAGTGCAAGATTACCTACAGTATAGTACAAATGAACGCAGAAAATTGCCAAATAAAGGTCCAGCCAATGTTCCCCAACTGTCACCTCCCAAAACTGAACTCACATTGCCTTTAAAAAATACCATTAGTTTGCAAGCAAAGTCCCATCTATACCTACTTTCCCCCAAACTGGAAACCCAATTCAATCGTCCACTAGAACCACACGTACCTTTGAGTTCAAGTGATTTTCCAAAGTCTGTCTTTGTGTCCTGTTTCTGCCTTGCTCAATAAATGTGGTAGCAACTGCAGTCCCAAACTCAGAGAAACACCGCTCACCTCCCCTGTATTTGTACCATCGGTGCCTTCATTCAGTTGGTGGGAACCCTTCATTGACAGTTACACTGTAGTTCCTCTCGGCCAATCAGAGGCCTGTAATCAGAGGTCATAATCCATGCAGTGACATTTTCCATGTTAAGCCTGCGGCGGTGTGGTAGCCGAGGCCTCGAAACTTGGCCCACTTCAAAATCAGGCTAATACGGGCCTATGCTCACTATGAAACCACCCTAACCCTTCTGTGCACTCCCCCTTCTCCCACGGTTGGCACTAGGCACCATCTCTCTGTTTATGTCCTTCAGGTAAATGTCCTGCTGAGATCTCTAATGTTCTTAGTGCTAATCAGGCAGTGATGTCTGAATGGAACGACTCCACTCTGTTTGAAAGAAACAGATCTACGTCTTCTCCCCATCTTTCTGTGCAGAATGGTGTGATAGCAATCCATGTGTTCCTCATAATAGTGACTTAGCCATAAAAACCCAGGAGAAATATGATCACAGTGACTCCTTGAGTTGTCATGATAAGGGATATGCTGATGGCTCTCTTTTGGGCCAACTCACGACAATTGGATTGCCCTACTCACAACGTATGGCTTTGGCAATGTCTTTCAGTCCTTGCAGTTCTCTGAATTGGAATTCAGAGAACTGCAAGCAAATGATACACTGTGGGAACAAATTGGCTTTTTCTAATGATTCTGATTTGTTCATATCCTCTCTGATGCGGACCCACCAATAATCTTCTAGCACAATCGGACACAATCAGACTCTGACCTTAAAAGACATCAAACCCACTACAATTAAGTACACATTGGTCTGTCCAGACATGAGACTTAATGGGGTGGGGTTAGAGTAAAATTAAGGGGATTTAAAAGGTGTAGAGTGGGTTGGCAAAGTGTTGTCAAGTTAGCATTGGGGTTGGGCTAGCTAGTTAAGTTGGGGTGGGTAGGTTATTTTGTTTCGCTCATTCTCATTTCCTTTGACGCTGCCATAGGCCCACCTAATACCTTGGGATAATCCCATCTGATTGGCTTGTCCCAGAGCTAGCCTTGATCCAAGATGAGCCGCGAGAGACCATTAGGGATTGTCTCGTGTCTGGCAAGGTGCTAACGCACACTACAGTCACTCCTCAACACAATGGAAACACTGGAGCTGCGAGAGGTATAAACAAGACTCTAATCCCTTAAAACAATTCAGCTACCTTTAATCCCCAACACATTTAAACTGACTACACATCAAGGGTCAAAGGGTAAAGGGCAAGGTACTGGCTAAATGAATGAACAGTGACTGTGCGTCAATCATGGCGCCCATCTCCTCACAGGGTCTGTTACCTCAATGGGAACAGACACTACCGTACATGTTGCTTTCACTCAAAAATAGAAAAATCCTAAAAAGACTTAGCTGTTGTCAAAACTTAGAAGTTGCAAATCAGTGATGCATATTGTTGACATCATGTCCATTTATAACCAAAATATATCAGTATCTGTATTTGCACAAAATAAATAAGACTATCCAATCAGTCATATACGGCATCCCATCTCACATGCTATCAGATAACGGTCTACAGTTTGTTCACATTTACGTCATTTAGCAGATGCTCTTATCCAGTGCGACTTACAGTTAGTGAGTGCATACATTTTCATACTGGTCCCCTGTGGGAATCGAACCCACAACCCTGGCGTTGCAAGCGCCATGCTCTACCAACTGAGCTACACCTCCATCTGCATCACAAAACACCTTACTCGTGAATAGACAGCCTCGACATACGCCCACCACTCTATAGTGGTAGCAGTCTAGCAGAACTGGTATATCAATAAAGATGGAAAAAGGTGCGGTCATTGCCAGAGATAAGTGCTCCACACCCACACATCAACCCCAGCTTCCAATTGGCTCATTCATCCCCCCTCCTCTCCCCTGTAACTATTCCCCAGGTTGTTGCTGTAAATGAGAATGTGTTCTCAGTCAACTTACTGGTAAAATGAGGATTAAATCAAATAAAAAACCATCTGTTTCTCTTTAGAGACACTTACACATTAGCAGTAACTACATAGTAAAACTGGTCATGAGAAATGTGCATGAAATCGACACACAATAACAATTAATGAAGTGTTCTGCACTGCAGACCCACTACAGTTACTTGGCAATATTTCAGTCATGTTTTTACCTTGTCTTGATGGAAATCACAGTTCTCTAATCAAATGAAAGATTAGACTGCAGATATACACCACAAGGGAATCCATCCATTAGGATTTTCATTAGTATAATTACATTACTTTACTAGGCAAGTCAGTTAAGAACAAATTCTTATTTACAATGACGGCCTACACCAGCCAAACCCGGACGACACTGGGCAAATTGTGCACCGCCCTATGGAACTCCCTGGAATCGAACCAGGGGGTCTGTAGTGACGCCTCAAGCACTGAGATGCAGTGCCTTAGACCGCTGTGCCACTCGGGAGCCCTACTACTGATTTAACGGCAAAGCGACAACCAAGTTTTCATATTCTTCTGACTTAGGGCTTCTCACTATGTTACAGAATGAAACAAAATAGGATTGAAAACAAATGTTGGCCACTTCCCTGTTTGACAATCTAAATGGAAACATGTGGAGGAATATGATAATATAAATTTCCTGGAAGGGGTTTCCAGTCAAAGCCAGCTATGTTAATTAGTTAAAGGACTGTGTTCTACTTGATGACTGAGCTGAAATGCAATTGACTTCCCTCTAGCATTGAGCAGAGGACATCCAGCTAAGCCACTGCTGTGTTAAACAAGCCATGTGTTTACATAAGAATACAAGGCTCTGGAAAACAGAACTATGTCTGGCATTGGAATATCAAACATTATGCAGTTTTTATCTCTGCAGATTTTCCAATAGTATCTATGGATATTTACAAGAGACTGATTATGGAAGAAACTCTTCCCCTTGAAAAGAACAGAGGCCACTGAATATGTTCTCAATTTACCACCTTCTAATGACCTGACACAGATCCGTGTTGGATCGAAACGTTGCCAGTAAAAGGTGGTAAATTGGGAGCATATTCATTATGCGGTCCTCTGTTCTTTAGTTTAATTCTTTAGCCCAGCACCTACGTTTTTAAGGTTGTGCATATGACCACAAACTTTTCTATAAACTCTTACACTGCTATCATAATCAATCTGTCACTGCATTATTTCTTTCCACTAACAAACTTATAAGCATAGGTGAAATCTACTTTTCAAGGAAGACATTTAGACAACAAAACAATTTAGGAGTACACTTGTGCCAAAAACCTGTTTAGTTCTAATTGAATGACACACCTCTGCAAGACTGCAGCAAACTGCACAAAATACTGCCAGATCTCTTGAACACATTGTTTGTTTTTGGAACAGAAACTGGCACGCAGCACAAGATCAAAGGTAAAGACCAGAATACTTCTATCAATCTTCCCAGATGTAAATAATTCCCCCCAAAATAACAAGAAAGGATGACCCATCCACCCCATTTAGCAATTCACCCCTCCCCAGGAAAAACAATACCTGCTTCATCAAACGGTGTGTGTTGGTAGTGTATGGCCAGGTGATGCTTGGCTCAGGGGTAGTAGTGGTCGTCTGGTCCTCCAGTACTCTTCTCTGATTCTGGTCCACTGTGCTGTAACAGTCTCAGTGGCTCTCTGCAACCGAGGAGGAGAGAGAGAAACCCCTATTAGATTCTGTATTGTTTTTAATATTATTCCCTCAAGGCTGTACCTTTGACATCCACTGGTGGAGCAGAGAGTGGGGTGTGTGTGGGGGTGAGGGTGGGTGTGTGTGTGTGGGGGTAAGGGTGGGGGTAGAGGTTTGAGGAGATTGTCTTTTCACCAGCCCAGCAGTTTTTTCTCCCCTCTCCGTCTTCTCTTTTGTGAAAGAGTTGAAGTCATCACTGTGCTATTGTGGGGGTGCGGGGGTTAAAAAAGCAGAGCCCTCACTCATAGGTGGCTTCTGTGCTGGAACTAGGGCCAGGATAATACCAGTATCGCGATACTCCTTAGTATGGTGGCAAGGAAACAACACATTAAGCGGATTTAACTTTAGGAAAACAGCCCTAATGTTGGAAACAAATATCATTATGTTGTCATCCAGTCACATTTATATATTTTCCAAGCTATATCACACAATATTTTACATACAGCAGGTTTTTAAAGGACCAAAGAGTTTGTTCTGCTTTTTGTTTTCATTTTTGCCATGGAAACAATATTGCGATACTGGTATCGTCACAGCCCTAGCTGGAACGTCAGCCTGTACCCCATCATCATCGCCATAGCAATGCACATGACCTCTCCATAGGTCATTTAGGCAGACAGGCCTGGGGGCATGTTTATCATAGTGTCAGTCCAGGACTGAGTGGAGCTTAGGGAATCCTTCAGGTACCTTGACAACCAAGAATGTAACGCCACTGAGGACTGACACTCACAGGCACTTAGTGACACACACAGAGCAACATGCACACACACACAAAAAACATTGACAGGGGTAACACTGCAGCCCTCTACCCCTCTCGCTACTCTCCCTCTCCATCCCTTCGGGCCCTCTGTTTCTGTATTCCGTTCTCTCTCTCTCTCTCGGCCTTTGAGCCGAATGTCCTGGCCAGGCAGCTGATTTAAACTTTCATTAAACATTTCCAAAGGCAGGGGAGAGGAAGTGCGGGCCATGGCTTTATGAAGGGCTTTATTGTCTAGACATGGCAGCACGAGCTCCTAGCTATTCTCCAATGGAGGAATGGCGAGGAGGAAATTGTACTGGATTTGGGATCAGTAAGAATGGTTGTGCAAAAACACAGTAAGACGTGAGCAATATTGTAAAGACAAATATGATGCATGTCATCTAGGTAATGATAGGGGTTTTATAAATCCTGCCACCCATGCTTAAATTGGTTCAAATATTGGCGTATTTTGAGGTAGGTCTCTTGTTTAGGGTAAAGAATATCCAGGAATATTCTAGAGTGACTAGACATATAGAAGCACCGCCAGAATAGCACTCAGCCTAGAGTGAAGGAAAACCACTATGTCATATATAATATAGCCCTCTCAAAGATATTATCTGTAAAAGAGGAGCAATTACAAGGTGTGATTGACTCTAACCGCGGGATCTTATTACGAGTAACAGGCCGGAAAAACGGAACGTCTGGCAACCCGTTCAGTGATACTCGCTAAAGCTAATTAACTGACCTGGAGCCTGTAGAAAGTGTCTGCTCTAATTAGGCATGATCGAGTCGGTCCGACACCACTGATCCCAGCACAGATCCCATCCCAAATACGACTTTAGATAGGCAGCATGCTAACAGTTCACTCCAACTACACATTAAAACAGAAATGTCTTAAGTATAATTGTACAAGAAAACCAACAGATGCATATTTCCACATGTGAGGGAGTAAATGTTTTAAATTAAAGTTTCCCTTCCGCAACACCGGCACTTTCGTGATTTCTCAGCCTCGGCATTTGAACTGGAAGCATTACTTCACCAAATTAGTCCAACGTTCCTCACTCTGGACGATATTTTTTGTGGACTATCTGCGTCAGGAATTTGCCATGTCTGGTGAAAAAGATGAGGAGGAGTGTGTGGGCTTACAGCTGGTGCAGCTTGGTACAATGTGAGAAACGCATTAGTCCACTGGTTCTGCTCATCCTTCAGCTCTTCCCTGAAAATCTCCTCCTCCTATCCCAAATGGACTCCCCCAGTCCCACCCACCCTGGACACTTTAGAGAGGTTGTCTACATCTGCAAAAACATCTGTATATTCCTCCATGATGGTTCTCCATTGTGCTTACACCTGTTGGTAACACGTTGGCACTGGTTTACGTGTTTATGTAATTCTGTTGGAAAATCACCACTGGGCCATACTTTAGTTGTGATCCTGTGTTGGAGGTGGTGCACACTGCACAAATTACTCTCAAAGCACTGAGTGTTCTTTCACAAAATGGCCACCAAGCATCACCCAGGTGGCTTCTTGACCTGTTTGGCATTACTTACTGTTGATTAGGCTACAGGCATCCTTCTGTCAAATCACCATTCAGCATTGGGTAAGGAACACCAAAAACCAGTTTAACACACATCATACAAAACTAACTGTGTGGATAGTTACAGGTTCCTCAATTGAGCATTTCAGCTCTGGTTTCCAGTCAAACACTGCAACCCCTGCAGGACCATAGGATCTCTACATGTATCTCTACACGCCTGCACTAGCACTACATTTACATTTACGTCATTTAGCAGACGCTCTTATCCAGAGTGACTTACAGTTAGTGAGTGCATACATTTTTATTTTTCATACTGGCCCCCCGTGGGAATTGAACCCACAACCCTGGCTTTGCAAACACCATGCTCTACCAACTGAGCTACATCCCTGCCGGCCATTCCCTCCCCTACCCTGGATGACGCTGGGCCAATTTTGCGCCGCCCCATGGGTCTCCCGGTCGCGGCCGGCTACGACAGAGCCTGGATTCGAACCAGGATCTCTAGTGGCACCACTGCACCACTACATCCACCCACCCATCTAAGGAGAATATGCAACAGATCAGAATGTCCCACTTGATATTAATGTGCAGAGACACAGCATGACACTGGGAGAAGACCCATTTCCTGCAGGAAGAGAGTTGCCAACCATCATGGTGCAGGCCCAAACACAACACATAAACCCCTAAAACACAAACCACTCAGGAAAGCTTGAAGTAAGACGCAACATAGATGTGTCAGTGTAGGGCCTGGGAGGTAAAAGAGAGAGAGATCCCATTCTTCCTCCTCTTTCTTTCTCCTCTCTCTCTCTCTCTCTCTCTCTCTCTCTCTCTCTCTCGATGTATCTCAAGTGGGGTTTGTGTATGTTGTCATACTGCAGACATATTTACTGGCTGTAACAGTATATGGTAAATGTAGTAATTTATTTTTATCATCTGCTGAGTATTATTATAGGTTTAAAACAAGCATTTGCCACACGTGAGTATTGGAAATGTAGTTTATTCAAATGTATTTTATGTCCTCACAGTAAATTCACCAGCGATTACTGAGTCAAAAGCCATGATGAAAATAAATCTGGATATACTCCAGTGGAGGCTGCTGAGGGGAGGATGGCTCATAATAATGGCCAGAACGGCGCAAATGGAATGGCATCAAACACCTGGAACCATGTGATTGATGTATTTGATACCATTCCACCAATTCCGCTCCAGCCATTACCACGAGCCCGTCCTCCCCAATTAAGGTGCCACCAACCTCCTGTGATATACTCTGCCCAAATAGCACATGACATTCTGCCAACGTTGCCACAACATTAGAGGAAGATAAAGTTAGCATCACAATTTTTTTTTGTTATTCTGATAAAGCTATACGGGCAAAAGCACATCAAACATGGCAAACAAGGTAACCTTAAAATGCTAGCTTTTATTATCAGACATAGTTACCATGAGATGCATGCAAGCAATGCAAATGTTGTATAAATGTTGGCATAACAACAGTGATCTGCAATGAATGGGCGATTGACTCTTATTTAACTGCATAATAACAGTAAATGACTTCAACAGAGCTATTCAGTGTCAAGCCTATTAATCTTGTCGATAAGGATTATTTTATTTAAATGTTTTACTTTCCCCCAAACATTCATACAAAAAGATGGGTAATATGCCATAGCTTATGACGTGACATATGAGTTTTAATTTGGTTCCAAAAGTGTTCCACTGTTCAATATTTCCCCAGTAGACATTACACCAGAGTACACAACACAGGTCTCTTAGATACTCCTATTCCTTACCTGCAGGTCTTTTGCACAGCAATATGATTCTGGGAGTGTACTGACTAAATACAAGAAGCCTTTAAAAAACATCATAACATACAGACAAACATAAAATAGAGGAAGTGAGATGTATTCCCATATTCCTCAATGTACTTGTCTCAAAACAACATGTGCCACTACTTTGGAATGTTGGATGTGTGTGAGCTGCTTTTTCATCAAAAGCACGTCATTTAGGAATCACTAAGTTCCTATATTGTCTCTTTTGCACAAGAAAATGCATCAGTTGTTTGAAAAAAGTACAGACAAGTACAGTTCAAGTGCTTTTTATGGGGCACCATTACATTATATTGTGGCCGATTTGTTTGATTTGCAGCCAATTTGGGTAAAACTATTGGTACAGGGCCAGCCATTTGCTACGGCCAAAATATCCTATGGTTGTCATGAGAAGACCATGATGCATTGCAAAATAAAAGGTCTCTCCAGGGTTTTCTAACCTTTGTTGGTTTGTTATATCTAAGTCTGTGTTTACAGAAAGGACTACCGATGAGTTGGCAGGGGTGACCTCAATTTCGCCGGTAGGGGGAAGGAGACGTATTTAGGGTTGTTGCAAACACTGTCACTCGGTTTCATTATCCACACTAGCATTCCACTTAGAATAAAGAAACATATTGGGCATATACTCTGAGTGCCGGGGGAGGGTCACAGAGGGAGACTCGTGGATAAGGGGATGGTCCTTAGTCGAAGATGATGTCAGAGGCCTGACGCAGGCAGTTGGAGGAGTCAGGGGGTAGGTCGGCGTGTGTGATGTTGTTCCCATCCAGACGCAGGTGCTTCAGTCTGGAGTAGTTCAGCGGGCTAGAGAACTTGCAAATATTCCCCAGGTCGAACTCTGGAAGGGGGGGAAGGGGTTTGGTGAACTGAGTCATACATGATTCAACATTTCCTACTGTGTGCACACTTCCTACACCGATTACCTGACACTTGCTGGAGGCAGTATAGACTTGAGGATGGATATGACTGATTTAGATGTATTTGTAATTGCAATTAAGAAATAGAGAAAGAGAATGGAGAAAAAGAGAGAGGAGAAAAGTGGAAGGGGAAAAAAAGAGGAACTATAAAGAAAATCACTCACTGTTGATCCTGTTGACCTGCAGATAGAGATGCTCCAGCTGTTCGTTGATCTCAGGGATGGACTGCAGCTTGTTGTAGGACAGATCCAGCTCGATCAGGCTCGTCACATTGAACACGCCCGCTGGAATCCCTGCATCTGTCATCTGATTGTAGGCCAACCTCAGGTACGCCAGCTTGGGCAGCTCTTTGAGGTCACCGGCGGCGATGCTGTTGATCTCATTATAATCACCATAGAAGGTCTCCAGCGAACTGGGCATGCCTGAGGGCAGCTTCTTCAGCTTGTTGTTGGTCAAGTCTATGGACACCAGTGAGTTGAGGCCCTTGAAGACCCCGTTAAGAGATTTAGAGGTCAGCTCGTTGTTCTGGAGGTGGACCGAGGTCAGGTTCTGCATGCCGGCCAGACTCCCTACGGGGAACTTGGACATCTGGTTGTTCATCATCTTCAGCTCGTCCAAGGACTTGGAGGGAGGGATCACTGCTTCAGTCAGTTTGTTGAAACTGAAAAAGAACTTATGAAGTCCGGTCAACTTGTCGATGGTTCCCTTGGCCACCTTCTCATTGGTGATCTGGTTATGGTCCAGAACCAGCCAACGGAGGTCAGCCGTGACGTTGTCGAAGACCCCAGCTTTGATCTCCTCGATCAGGTTGTTCTGCAGGTACAGGTACTTGATGCCTGAGGGCACAATGGGCACGAACTTAAGCTTGCGGGAGTCACAGTACATGGCGGTGGGGAAGTTGATGGGGCACTCGCACTCCTGGGCACAGTTGGCGCTGGACGGGCCGTACTGGGAGGCTGGCTGGTAGTCGTAGTCATCGTACTGACCCACGGTCAGGCTGACCAGCACGGCAAAGATAGGGATACGGAGGGGAAACATAGCTCTACTGGGGAGAGGAAAACAGACAGAGGGAGAAAGGGAGACAAAGATGGAAAGAAAAACAAGTGAAACGGGAAAAGTTTGTCTACCGCATCTTGAACATTCCATACATAAATAGTCTTATCTACTATTATCCTGAGTGGTACTTTGATGTAAAAATCTACAGAGAACAAACTTGGAGCCTTTCTCTATTTGAACAGTTAAATACATTACATTTCGATTGCATGATAGACGACATCAACTGGTAAAGAATGGACTTGTTACAGATTCCAAGTTAGAAACATTCCTCTCAGGCTACTAGGGTCTCTTGAGAGAACAAAAAAAAAATCAATTGAAAAAGCTTCATTGACCAAAACTATTTATGATTTACCCTAAAGCATCAATCTGGTAATACCAGTGAACTGCAAATCTCTTTTAAACCAGAGGCAGATCCCTACTATAAATACTCAGAACTGTCTATGAACCAACAATGCAGGTTTTTCAGTGAACAAACGCTTTATAATTTCAACAAATAAAGGCAATAAATATCATCCTAACATATTGACACTTTTAAGATGATTTAGCTCAATGTGTTGATTTAAAGTATGACATGTAATCACATGATAATATCGTACTGCAAATGCAAACAGACTAATGCCTTTGACTAAAAAGACTTTCACTAACAATACTGTGCATCAATACAGTGCATCAATACAGTGCATCAATACTGTGCACATCAATACTGTGCATCAATACAGTGCATTCCTTTTATATGCAGTCATGCCATGGTGCAATATAAGAACAACACATTGTCCAACGCAACATGAAAAGCATCAGATAACTTTGAAGTACTAAAATCTCTCCGCTCCTTTCCCTGGTCAAGTGACAACTAGTTAACCCTGTATCACACACAATCCTCCCCCGGAGTTTAGCTGGGACTGGGATAGCTAATAATCCCAGCAGGGAAAGCCCAAATACCTAGGGACAATCGAGCAGAAACACTCCATTCCTCTTACCTTTCTCTCTCTCTCTCTCTCTTTCTCTCTCCCTCTGCGTGTGGGATGGAAGGTCAGCAGGTAAGAAGACTGTGGTTGCTCAAAAGCCAAATGTCTCTGGAGAGAGGGAGGAGAACGAGGGAGAAAGGGAGAGGGAGGGGGTGATAAAGAGAGTGAGAGAAAGAGAGAGCGAGAGTAAGGCGTGGGGAAGCTTCTGCTTCTTCAGATGTCTGTGGTCCCGGATTGACGGGAGGCAGCTGCCCAAATTGAAGTCACACTGTAGTATAAAACGACGATAGCATCAACATGGGTTTTTAAGGCATGGAATCCGAGAATTATGGGCTCTGCCTAACCAGTCACAGGTGCACCAGTGCAGCATGGGATATGAAGTCCGCCCTGTGCCTGAATGAGGATGTGAAGCCTCACAAAGGACACATGGCACCATATATACCTGTTGTTTTTCCTCCCCCTCTCCACCAAACAACCACCTCCCTTTCCTCCTTTCCCCTACAAATAAACAACCTATTGGTTAGGATGGCAAACTAGACTCACTATTAGTAGCCAGTACAAACTGTTTGCTTGTAAAAAGTTAAGTGGATACAAGTCAAAACAAAAGGTTCCTGGAATGGTAAAGAAAGTGTGTGGAAAAAATGATGATTAAAAAGAAATGTGTCTGCAGCCAGAGCCAGCTGCCGATTATCATACTGCAGCATGAAACCGTAAATAGGGCCTCGGAAAAAGTGAGGAGGTCTTGGAGTGGGCCAGAAAAGGATTATAAAACAGCCTATGCTGAATCCCAAACTGACCCCTAGCCCCTAACCTAACGTAGCAGGCGTAAGAAGACTCCTGAGCAGAGTCCCCACATCCGTTTTTTCAGGGGAAACGGAAGTTAGGTTGAAAATACTGTATCCCCGAAAACTGCAAACATCCGCTTTCTTCCGACCCCGTGGAGAGTGCCTAGCCCCTAAACCCTAGCCTAATCTGCCTCTTCATGGTAAACACATGGTACCGTAATGGAGGAAAGTAAGGTGAGGCAGATGGAGGAGGATGGGCTCATTGAACCCATATCAAACACATCAAACATATGGAAACCACATGTTTGACTCTGTTCAATTCATTCCATTCCAGCCATTACAATGAGCCCGTCCTCCTATAGCTCCTCCCACCAGCCTCTTCTGGTCCCCACTGTAAATCACTCAAGTGTCATCAGACCCCCTCCTTTTCCTCCTCCCTCCATTTATCTTCACACACTTCAAAATGCTCTTCATCTCCTTCAATATCCAACGATCTGTCTGCAGACTGCACTGCATCTACACGTTTCTAGACAATGGCTCTTCTAGAAGATTTTGTTGGAGTTGCTGAAGAAGACTGACACTGTAACGGTTTCCTAATGTCACCTTTCTTTGTTTATGTTCAATCCTTGCGTTACTGCAGGGCTGTCGTCTGGATTCAATTGGTCACAGTCCCATGTGTGTCTGGCCTTTCAGTCTGTCTAGTTACCACAGCCACAAAGTTATAAACCCCACCCATTTCTAAAAAGTATCTTCTTACAATATGATTTTAAACCTAACCTTAACCCTAACCTTAACCACACTGATAACCTTATGCCTAACCCTAACCTTAAATTAAGACCAAATAGCTCATTTTAGTTTTCATTAATTTCTAAGATATAGCCAATTTTGACTTCAACAGTGGACTGCAGAGATGATTTGAGGAGGAGCATGTGTGTACTTTTTCGAGTGTTTCCAAGAGAACCACCGTGGCCTACAAAAACCCATGATTCATTTGACAATGAACATTCTTCTTACTCACACCCTGTTTTTTTTGGAAACAAAACCACTGTGGCCTACTGGGAAGCTTATGGCTACAAAAACCTATGATTCCTTTGACAATGAACATTTGTTCAACTCACACCTAACCGAATTAGATTATTGACTTGACAAATTGCAGTAGCTTCCAGGCACTTCTGATAAGACTAGAGTCCTCGTAAGCTTTGACCATATGTATTGCTTTCCAACCGTTTTAAAAAGCCATGTCCTTGCTTGCTTCTGTGTTCACCTCCAACCTCCTTTAGATCATCTTATTCCTCATATCCCCCATGGTCATCCCAAACTACAGCAACTGTCCCTCGATATCTCCTCCATCTCACTATCCATCTAGTTGAAGGCCTAGGTCATGGTTTTAGATGCCATGATACTGTACTGGACTTGGGGTGTGCTGACCTTAGACGCAAGGGAAAGTTACACGGTTAGCTGGACGGTTAGGATTAAACAAATGGAAAGAGCTAATTATTCATTGCATGCATGCCTGTTGCAGGTCTAAGTAATGCATCATGTTTATTTTGGGGTCAAGAATGTATTACCTGTTAACGGTCAGTAAACACAGTCATTAGATATACTGATCAACTTTGCTCAGTGGTTAAATGTGTGGTTAAATGTGGCTGACAACAATCAAAGGGGGCATTCTGGCATTGTACAGGCCAATTTATTGTTTCAATAATCCCTCGAAGGGCAAAACATTGACAAAAGTTGGAAAATATACTGTTATGAATCTGCCAGAAAACAGTGCAATCCCACTGGTTGAATCAACATTGTTTCCACGTCATTTCAATGAAATGTTGAATTGACGTTTGTGCCCAGTGGGATGATTCTTAGTGCTTTCCGTTGTCCAGTCCTGTCCTTCTGGGTTGGTTTACCACCTCATCATCACCCTGTACAGAGTGTTTATGTCTTGAAGATGATGTGTTAACGTTTCAGTTCTGTTATTGCTACGCTTTCCTTTGGAAAGACTCCCACCCCTATTTAAACCCTCAAAAGCTCGGAAAACAGATATTCTGCCCAGTCACCTTGCTTCCTCTGTTCGCTTTGATGACGTCAACCCTGATGCTCTCACATCCTCTCCACGTCTCAGAACTGAGCCAATGGTTTGAAAATGATGGGTATTGGCTCTAAGGACTATTTTCCCCATTTATATTTCAGTAACATTGTTTTTCCGTTTTTTCTGGTGTTAATACTGGCCAAGTTCTAAGTGCCTAACGGATGGCACTGGAACGTTATGTCATCAATTGGCAAAAGCTGTTTCGGTACAGAATACAACCTCTGTTTCCAGTCCCATTTTCTTCCCAAACCAGTAACCCACAGTTCTTCCCAATGAACTATTGCAATATATGTAAACAAGTCAAACAATGGCTGTGTTATTGATGTAAGCATATCCTTTTGCTTTCTCAGCAACTTCTTAATTACATCTATACATTTAGATGAACTGCAAGACTCTGCTCCAACACAATGAAATAGGTATTGATACCGTTTGGTATTAAGCCAGCTTATATAGCTAATGAGCTAAATCACTCTATTTCTGTAGGGTTATTGATGTCTAGCCATTAGATACATCATATGGTTTCAATTAACCATGTAAACATGTATACAGTACATTATGTCAGGTCAGTTAAACAATGCATCACAACTTTATACAGCCAATCCAGAAATAACAAACTCCATTCTGTTCTGTTTATTGGAATGCTCAAATTTTCCAGACGTTCCAGACGTAACAGTTCCATATGTAAATGTAGCACACACGCACACACTCATACACACACACAGACACACACAGACACACACAGACACACACACACACAGACACACACACACACACACACACACACACACACACACACACACACACACACACACACACACACACACACACACACGCACACACTCATACACACACACAGACACACACAGACACACACAGACACACACACACACAGACACACACACACACACACACACACACACACACACACACACACACACACACACACACACACACACACACACACACACACACACGCACACACTCATACACACACACAGACACACACAGACACACACAGACACACACACACACAGACACACACACACACACACACACACACACACACACACACACACACACACACACACACACACACACACACACACACACACAGACACACACAGACACACACACACACACACGCACACACTCATACACACACACAGACACACACAGACACACACAGACACACACACACACAGACACACACACACACACACACACACACTCACACACACACACAGACACGCACACAGAATGTTACGTCCACTACCGGAAATACACTGGTACCTTTCCTGGGAAAGCAACAGCTTGTTAACCAGGTCATGATCTTAATAATGATCCCATGCTAAACCTTACTCTGAGCTAAGATGACCAATCTAAGATAATAATGATCAATGGATGACACACATAAACACACACACACACACACACACACACAGACACACACACACACGCCTCTTGAGCCATCCCAAACTGTACACACACCCCTTAAGCCTACAGGGAGAAAATTCAGGCGCACGCACACACACACACACACACACACACACACACACACACACACACACACACACACACACACACACACACACACACACACACACACACTTCACCTTTTGTTCTCACCCTGTGTTTAAATGGTCTTATAACAGACTGGCTCATCCCTGACCAGATCAGCCCATCCCCTCATCCTGGCACTCACACACTGCATGTGGTACTACATGTGTAGCAGGACCATTGACCAGCGCTGACCGAGCTTTAAAAGGGCAACCAATAGATCCCCTTAATGTAAGATAGGCTAAGCTGGTTAACATGTACATACACCACCCACTAACATAGACACACGCACAGAGCATTTGATTTCTAGGATTTCAAATCAAAATCAAATTGTATTTGTCACAAGCTTAGTAAACAACAGGTGTAGACTAACAGTGAAATGCTTAGTGACGGGTCCTTTTCCAACAGAGTTAAAGAAAAAGATAAATGAGATAAAATAGAAATAGTGACACAGGGAATAAATACAGTGAATAATGAATAACAACAACTAGTAAAAATACATGGCTATAAACAGGGAGTACCAGTAACATGCAAATTATAGGGGCCGGGGGGGCTCAGCTTCCCTGAATGAGATGTTAGCTCCCCTAAATGCAACAAAAGTCGAACTTTGGCGGGGTTCTCTAAATAAAAGCGTCTGCTAAATGGCATATTATTATATTATTATTATTAATTCAGTGGTAAATATGAAAATCTTCCACTGAAATGAACACCCCTACCTCTCTGTCATGGTTTAAACCATCGATTTCTATGTGGCAGTGTCCTTTATGCATAGACTTTCCTTTGTACTTCCTCATTTTCACCATTTGTTTGCCACGCTTCCTTGATTAAAAAAATTGCCTTTATTTCAATCCATTAGATTTATCTGTTGATTTATCATGGTTTGCTTTTGTCAGTCAGCTGTTTAGAGTGCTCATTGCTTTGTTTTTCAGGTTCATGCGGGTACTGGTGTTCTCCATGCTGTCCGTGGCCAGAAGTAGTAGACCATTTATTATTTTCTATCAATATTTGTTTTCTTTCATCATCTGATGATGGTCGACAATATCACTAGACAACTAGCCTACAGCTAGACACCAATGTGCATCCAATCCATCCAACAAGTATATGTTAATGACAGTAGGCCTTTAGTTGACGCTTTCGGTTAGAAAGCATTCAATTTTGCAATGCCATAGGCCTTCATTATTATGGATTTGTGTGCCCATGAGAACTGTTTTCCCAGCAAAACATAATTAAATCCCACCGATTTTTTTAACACTACATCACTGGCTACCAGTAGGCCTATTTGAAGTCCAGGATCCAGTTGCAGAGGGAGGTGTTCAGCCCCAGGGTCCTGAGCTTGTTGATGAGTTTGGAGGGGACTATGGTGTTGAATGCTGAGCTGTAGTCAATAAACAGCATTCTTACATAGGTATTCCTTTTGTCCAGGTGGGTGAGGGCAGTGTGGATTGCAATAGAAATTGCGTCATCTGTGGATCTGTTGGGGCTGTATGCGAATTGGAGTGGGTCCAGGGTGTCTGGGATGATGGTGTTGATGTGAGCCATGACCAGCCTTTCAAAGCATTTCATGGCTATAGATGTGAGTACTACGGGTGATAGTAATTTAGGCAGGTTACCTTGGCGTTCTTGAGCACGGGGACTATGGTGGTCTGCTTGAAAAAAGTTGGTATTACAGACCGGGTTAAGGATAGGTTATTTCTAATTTTTTGTTCTACCTTATGTTATTTTTGTTCGGTTTAGAGCTTGCAAGAAAGGCATTTCACTGTACTTGTGCACTTGACATTAAAACTTGAAACTTGAAAATGTCAGTGAAGACACTTGCCAGCTTGTCAGAACATGCTCTGAGTACACATCCTGGCATTCCATCTGGCCCCGCGGTCTTGCGAATGTTAACCTGTTTAAAGGTCTTACTCACATCGGCTATGGAGAGCGAGATCACACAGTCTTCCGGAACAGCTGGTGCTTTCATGCATGGTTCAGTGTTACTTGCGAGCATTGAAGACATTTAGCTCTTCTGGTAGGATCGCGTAGCTGGGCATCTCACGGCTGAGTTTCCCTTTGTAATCGGTGATAGTTTGCAAGCCCTGCCACATCTGTCGAGCGTCCGAGCTGACGTAGTATGATTCGATCTTAGCCCTGTATTGACACTGCCTGTTTGATGGCTATATATGTTGTGCTCATTCCAGGCAACATGTTTGTCATGCAAAAGAGCACAGTTCTGTGCAAAAATACCGTAACATTTAAAATAGACAGGAATACACATTATTCAGTGTGTGTTCCAAATACTGCCACTCGCAATTGCATCACATGCAGTTGACTTAACTTAAAATAATCATGATGCAGAGATTGTTTTATTGTATTTTTTTGCACAGATCTGTGCTCTTTTGCTTGACAAAAATGTCACCCTCTATGTGCAGTGATGTTTTATTTTTTTGGGGGGGGGATTGGCCCAGTACAGGTGGGCATTAAGCATGAATATACTGTATATCTTTTACACAGCTATGCTATATATATACAGTATATATATATATATATATATATATATATATATATATATATATATATATATATATAATACCATAGACTCAAAGATAGGGTTGGATTAAACCCTACTCTAAAAAGAGCTACAGTACATGCACAAATGCAATTTTAAACCTATAATGTTTATACAAGGCTAATGAATATTGAGTGCTGGTATCAGGTTAATGTTGCTCATATTGTCAATAAGGAAAGAGGATTCCTAGTCAGATGTACAACAATGCATTCAACCAATATGTTAACCAATAGGTTAACTGCCTTGCTCAAGGGCAAAATGGCAAAATTTTCCACTTTGCAGACTCGAGGATTCGAACCAGTGACCTTTCAGTTACTGACCCAACGCTCTTAACCGCTAGGCTACCTGCCGCCCACAATAAAGAAACAATGAGGGCATTAACGGACATATCAAGAATATTTCAAGGACAGCTTTTTTCCATCTTCGTTACATTGCAAAAATCTTACTGTAGTCTCACTGACACACATACTGTAGTCTCACATACACACACTTACTGTAGTCTCACATACACACACTTACTGTAGTCTCACATACACACACTTACTGTAGTCTCACATACACACACTTACTGTAGTCTCACTGACACACATACTGTAGTCTCACTCACATACTGTAGTCTCACTCACACACATACTGTAGTCTCACTCACATACTGTAGTCTCATTGATACACATATTGTAGTCTCACTGACACACTTACTGTAGTCTCACTGACACACATACTGTAGTCTCACTGACACACATACTGTAGTCTCACTCACATACTGTAGTCTCACATACACACGGTTTCACTCTGGCACATGGGCACATGGATAGAGACATTCACACTGGCATGCATGCACCTTCTCCTGTCTGTCTCTCCCTCACACACTCACATATGCACATGACGCAAGCCATAACATACACACATGCATGTACCCGCCAACCTGTGTGTGCATGTATGTATAGATACGCACGCACGCACACACACACACACACACACACACACACACACACACACACACACACACACACACACACACACACACACACACACACACACACACACACACACACACACACACACACACACACACACACACACACACACACACACACCATCCCCTGGCACTGACTACTCCAGAGGATAGACTGTGTGTTTGTGTGTGTGTGTGTGTATGTGTGTGTGTGCAGAGGGGGTCGACAGAGAGAGCGATTGAGAAGAGCTCTACCAATACGCACCACGTGGGGGCGACATAGGGGATGTGTGTGTGCCACTGCCAGAGGCTCCAACACTGATGCATTGCTGTCATGGATCTACATGCTCCACTTTCCTTATAACGTCCACCAATCACCTTACTGGTTGGGACTCCAGACCAGTCAAATAGGTTTCTGGTAATCCTTATGTTATGAGCAGTTATTTAAATGAAGACCTTGTTTGCTTATACAGTAAGCCATAAAAAATATCTCTAGAAATGACAGTTTTTAGATGGACAGTAGATACAACTTTTGATACAGTGATCAATTAAAGTGCAATTTGTGTTCAGGTAGAATAGGCTTATTTGGCACCTACCTTTTCTTCTGTTACAGCTCCAGATATTGCTTTGGAAATCCACCTTTTGTAGAGCATTTAGTGTTACTGTGTATTACTCACTACATAACAGGCCCCATTGTGACAAGAAGTACATTACATTTACATTTTAGTCATTTAGCAGACGCTCTTATCCAGAGCGACTTACATGAGCAATTAGGGTTAAGTGCCTTGCTTAAGGGCACATCGACAGATTTTTCACCTAGTCGGCTCGGGGATTAGAACCAGCGACCTTTCGGTTACTGGCACAACGCTCTTACCCACTAAGCTACCTGCCGCCCTACATAACACCAGAATACTGTACCATTCACTCATTTGATATATTCCAGTACTAGAACACCAACCTGGTCTCAGGGCAATTTGTAGGATTTGGTACGTAAATATATTATCTCCATTTGTATGATTATTGCGTTACGTTAGGTTACATTATGAATGGAATAGCGATCTTACAATATCATATGACTTAGAGGACGTATAGTATCACACATCTTATCTGGTCGTACAATGAAATACGAATTGGATGACTTCACTTATCATTCATCTTGGCAAGGGGTACTGTATTATACGTCGTTCTCTGAGACCAGGTTGCTTGTTGCGTTTTAACAACAAAGGAGAATTACGGGGAGAATTTACGTTGGTGGTTAGGAGAACTGACGACAAAGGTTAGGATAATTTACGTAAAAGGTTAGGTGAATTGGGTTAAGGTTAGAATAAGGGTTAGGGGAAGGGTTAAATTAAAATGCAACATTTGGGAGTAACTGATTACGTATTCAGTTACAAACAAACTGTAATCAGTTACGTTACCAGCAAAAATATTCTAATCAGTAATAGGATTTCAGATACTTTGAAAGTAAGAAACCACTATGATGACAGAGACCACTATGATGACAGAGACCACTATGATGACACACCAAAAGCGTTTGATGGATCCTTTTTGTCTTCTTCTAATGCTTCTTAAGGGGAAAGTAATCCAAAAGTAACTGAAATTAGTCTGATTATTTGACTGAGTTTGGGTAATCCAAAAGTTACATTACTGTTCAC
>NC_140000.1:51010957-51133013 GCF_964263955.1 Coregonus lavaretus
TTCCTGTAGCATAGGCTATTTGATACTGGGTGCAGGTCCTAGGCAATAGATGAAAACACATGAACGCACGTATGAACATACACAACCATGTGGAACCACTTAGAGTGCTGCTTCCCCTGTCACCTAAGTAATGCTAAGGTAAAACACACTGATTGTGTTTTTGTTCAGTCTATCAGCCATTTAAACTTCTGCTCCCCGCCCCTGTCAATCTCTCAACACACACACGCACGCACACTTTTACTGATCTTGTGTTTACTGGGGGGGGGGGGGGGGGGGGTGACCCTGCCTCTGCTCCACTATCACCAGGTGTTTCAGCATTCCTGTTGGAGGCCTGAGGAGAGAGGTAGATCTCAGATAGAGATGCAAAACAGCCAGCTCATGGAGTTCAGGGACCTCTACTCTCAACACGGCACGAACGTCAACAACAACAGGCAGAAATGGAGCAGGACCACGCAAATACACACACACACACAAACACACAGAGTGACTTGAGATTAGTCTGATATTTTCTATATACACAGATCATAATAAAGGTTGGCCTACATTCCCCTGTTCCACTGTCCTGTTTTACAAAATCAAAGACTGATTTTTTTGTACATTTCCTAGTTAATCTAGTTAAAATCTAAAAATCTTTGAAAATCTTCATTGCATCTCAAGTCGACCTAGCACTCAGGATAAATATGTTTAGGCAGTGTGTGTACGAGTGCGCGTGCATGTGAACGCAAACACAAGCCAATGAGATTAAATCAACTCAAACTGTAGGGCGAGTCTGTTGATATTTGAGGGGCCCGTGGCTGGGAAGCGCTAGGGTTATTTTTACCGAAAACCATAGGTAACTCATCTGGCACCACAAGGCAACAGACCCTCAGGAGGGTTGAGTGTGTGTATGTGTGAGGGGGAGACATGGAGGTGGGTTACAAGGGGGTGTAGGCACAGGTTAAACTCACACACCTGGCCTTTTTATGGAAACCAGAATAAGGGACAGAAGACAGGGGCACCTTTGTGCTGAAGGGAGCTGTGAAATGCCATTAACTAGTCTACACTTTAGAGACCCCTACTATAGTTGTCTGGGGTTTGCTATGGCTGGCAAGGTCTCAACTCATACGTTATTAAGCACATCAAGTGATGGTGGAGGGGTTAACCTAGAAAGGTGTCTGTTTTTGCATCAGGAACATAAACACATGCAACACGTGACACCAGTGGGGAACAATAGAGACTGATATGACTGGCCTCAGATTGCGCTAGCTCAACTTCCTGGATTGAACATCTTTGATTAGAAGAGCTCTGTGTACAGTCACAATATTAAAGCAAAGAGGGAAGGGGTCTCCAGACAATAACAACTTGGCATGCATCACTCTGAAGAAGGCTAGTCTAAATACCAGGGTCTTATTCACTAGACACGAAATGGAAGCAAACAGGCCGAAACTGGAAAGCAGGCTCTCTATGTGAACTTTTTTGCTCCGGTGCGGTTAAATGAATAGGACCCTGGAGTGTTCCACAGGAACGATTGAGCCTAGCTTCCTGATGAAGACATCATAGCAGACACAGATGGTCTCCAGGTTTCATACCACTGTGTGTTGCTACGGCCAGTAGTTCCAGGAAGTTTGTTCACAGCTAATAATAGCCAGTCTGGAGCCCCCCTCCATGAAAATAGGCTTAAAACCTTTTGTAACTCTTGGGACCAACCAGAACATACACTGGAAAACTAATCTGATTGTTTGTAGAGCTAAGGACCCGCTGAGAATATGTCAGCAAGTGACACCATTTCAGGGGGTCTGTGTTTCCATGAATGACGTTTTTGGCTGAGTTTCTGCTCCTCGAACTACACAGAATGGGCCGAGTCCAGCAATCCAAATAAACCTCTCACTGTCAACGTCTCCTTCAGGGCACGTACTTCACTCAATCTCCCCATATGGACACCAAAGCCAGACCACCCGACACATGACATGGAACAAAACAATAGTAGAGATGTTGGCACAACGCTGAGGTAACGTTACTGGATGGGTCCAAATGCAGAACAGCCACCGGGGAGATCTATCTGGAGCGTGATCCAACCTATGTTGCACATGGGTACCAAAAAAACAATTTGATGACAAGGGACGACGTGAAGGAAAACCATTTAGCGTTGTTTCTGTTTTCTCCATGGGTTTTTCTGGGTATTGTGTTTATTACACGTGGCTTGGGACGCGAGGGCCGGCGCGGTTCTATTTATGGGAAAAGACCAAACTGCTTCACAGAAACTGAGTCCCAGTTCTGCTCTCACAACTTATTCAAGACAGTAACACCATTATGGTGTTTTGACACCACACTCCAAAAAGCAAGTTCTGCAGGCTCTAGTTTTGTCTAATCTTGATTATTGTCCAGTCGTGTGGTCGAGTGCTGCATGAAATACCTAGTTAAGCTGCAGCTGGCCCAAAACAGAGTGGCACGTCTTGCTCTTCATTGTAATCAGAGGGCTGATATAAATACTATGCATGCCAGTCTCTCTTGGCTAAGAGTTGAGGAGAGATTGACTGCATCACTTCTTCTTTTTATAAGAAACATTAAGTTGAAAATCCCAGATTGTTTGCATAGTCATCTTACAGACAGCTCTGACACACACACTTACCCCACCAGACATGCCACCAGGGGTCTTTTCACAGTCCCCAAATCCAGAACAAATTCAAGAAAGCGTACAGTATTATATAGAGCCATTATTGCATGGAACTCCGTTCCATCTCATATTGCTCAAATAAACAGAAAACCTGGTTTCAAAAAACAGATAAAGCAACACCTCACGGCACAACGCCTCTCCCCTATTTGACCTAGATAGTTTGTGTGTATGTATTGATATGTAGGCTACGTGTGCCTTTTTTAAAAATGTATGTAGTTCTGTCCTTGAGCTGTTCTTGTCTATTAATGTTCTGTATTAGGTCATGTTTCATGTTTTGTGTGGACCCCAGGAAGAGTAGCTGCTGCTTTTGCAACAGCTAATGGGGATCCTAATAAAATACCAATACCAAGTAAACAAATGGGACAAATTATTGTCTTGCCTCTGTCATGCCACAAAGATTAGAGCAATGACTTATGAAACTCATCGACTCTGTTCTCCCAAATACATCAGTCATCAGTAACTCTTACGAATCCCTCTCCATCACTAGAGTCTATAATTAAAGATGTACTCCAGGATCTTAAGAACAACAAATTCGTAACACATAGCATGAATTGGATTCGTAACATATCATACGAACTGTACCAAAAAAAACGTAACATATACGAAACGGATGACGTAGTACAGAATTTGTTTGTGAGCACCACTTTCAAAACTACTTGCTGAAATTATATAAAAGTTCGAGAACACATCTTTAACTCAACAACTTTTGCAAATGGGGCAGATATTCACTATGCCCAAATAGTGTTGTGGTTTAATCTCCACTCACTCTGTCACTGTTCCAACTGGCAGCCTGTGAATGAGTATTTTTTTGGCCCCCCAAGTTTTCAGAGCAAATATTTTTGTTGTTGTTGTATTTATACATATTTATTTTTATTTTTTATCTTCATTGTTTGACATAAAAGACTGTCAAAACAACAGGAAATCAGCTCCAAATGATTTTGGAAATCTGTTCCCAAGTATTCCCACGCATAATAGAGACACGTGATCATTTAAAAATGTAATCAAGGTTTGAAATTATTATGTTTTAGTCAAACATTATATCTGTTTGGGCTTCTTGCGGTCAATTTGCAGTCTACAAATTATTTTGAATTATGTTCCGGCCCCCCGACCATCCACTCAATAAAAGAAATCTGCCTGCGGCTAAATCTAGTTGATGATCCCTGTTCTAAGAGGTGAAGTAATACATGATCTACTGCTGCTCTCTCCAGTCTAACCACTGACCATCTCCCCTTGCAGTTCCTCTTCTTGGTGAGGCAGGGGGGAGCACCGAAAGAGGAAGGAGTGCAGTTTCTACTAGTACAGCTGTAGATGCTGAGATTGGGATGGATGGGACTATTTTCAGCAGGCCCTGAGCCACTTCAACTTCCTGACCCTGTTGGTTACATCTGAGGTAAAGTCGACTGGGAGACCAAAATGTCCGACGTCAATGAGATCTTTGTTCTGTGCAGAAGAGTAGAGGCCTCTGTTTGTGTATATTTATGTGTGTGCGTTGTGTGGGGAGAGAGAGAGAGCGAGAGACAAGTCAGCAATTTAATGTGTCAAGAGGGCAGCACTCTGAAATGCTTAGCGTGAAATTAGTGCAACTCTGTTAAAACCCTGGATTTCTCAGAAAGAAAACTAAAAAGGAACTTACGGGAATGATGTAGGGCCTACCCAAGATCAAAACACAACACATTTGGTTTCCCATTGAGTGGGGAAAAACATCAAAACAAGGAGAAAATCTGCTAGCCTACTTCAAACACTATAACACATAGACCTGTGTGTAGCCTATAGGCCTATACGCCTGACAGTGACACAATGCACATACGTGAACGTATATACACATGATCACTCATTGATCTGGTGTGGGGCTGAGAGAGGATAAGCTGTGGCTGTGCTGAAGTCAGCAGAATCTCCCAGAGAAGCACAGGGAGAGTAAACACAGCTGGCTGGATCAGGGGCTTTGGAGGGCGTCACGTCTGACGAGGGAGGGAGAGAGAGGGGGAACTGGCAGAAGGGACACAGAGGTAGATAGAGGGGGAAGGGGTGGCGTAAAGGAAATGGGAGTGGTATTAAGAGTTTGGGGAGAGAAGAGGCAATGGAGTTGGGGAGGGAGGTGGGAGAAGGGGGTGGGGTTTGTTGTGTTTTGGTCAGGGGAGAGGCGGGGTAAAGCCTACTAAGAGATTAAGGGGTTGAAAAGGGTGAATCATGAGAATGTATAAAGTGAGTGATTTTAAGGTTTGAGGGTGGAACGAGTGGGGTTCTAGTGAAAGAGTTTTGGTCAGGGGACATAGGCTATAGGGCAAATGGGTTAAGAGGAAGTGACTGTGGTTGAGTTTGAGACAGAGACAGGGCAAAGGGCGTAGGTCAGGGGTCAGGGTGAGACAAGTGGGCTAGAAGGGCAGGAGGCAACTGAGTTTAGAAGCAATTTAGAGGCGTGCATGTTTGTGAAAGAGTGAGATTTGTTTTGGGTAGAAAATGTCATTGAAAAGAGACACCCAATGCTTTGTGTACGACAAGAAAGTCACCCACCCACCTCTCTTGTTTCGTGAGAACATCTCTCATCCCCACGGTCCTATTGTGTTGATATGATTACGCTATGCACCGGGTGCTTCAAAGAGAAGAAGTCTTGTCTTGAAAATGCCTGCATCATGAGAGGCGCTCTATAACGTATACATTTAGTTCCTGTTTATATAATACACACCGGGAATGATCCACACTCCAACGCCACATCTCTATGCTCGGTAACGCTGGAGATCACAGCAAAGACACACACACACACGTTTATCAAGCAATGTTGGGAAATAAATTGACAACGTGATGGGACGGGTCAAGATCAGACAGGAGAATACCGCTGTGGCTTTCATTGGCTAGGAACAAGAAACCACTCTGTCGTGGTGGGGAACTGTAAAGGACATGCTACTGACAGAGGGAAATACACACTGGTGTTTATTGATAATGTTTATTTGTGTGTGTGTGTGTGTGTACGCATGTGCGAGAGAGAGGCAGAGATAGTAGACAGTGAGAGGGTTTCAAGGTAGCTAAGTACATTGCCAGTGGGAGGAGGGAGAAGTTTCCCAGTTTGCCATGCGTGCGTAGATTGTGATCCAATGCTCCTGTCACACTATTGCAGAGAACACAGATAGGCTACATACTGTACAATCACATATTCCACAATGTGCAGCACTTAGTGTTGTCATGACAGCAGTATTGTGATACTAGGAAGTAAGGAAACAAAGGAAACGAAACATGGAGCAGACTAAATGTCTTGAGGAAAACATTCCTAATGTTGGAAAAAACTGCCTTCTGTTGTGATCAGGAGTCACATTTGTTTATTTTGCAAGCTATAGCACACAATGTTTTCCGAAAGTAGGTTTTAAAGGACCATATAATTCAGTCTGCTTCCTGTTTTATTTTTTGCCAAGGAAAATCTGGTATTGTAGTATCCTGATCCTGGTATCATGCTACATGAATCCACTGCTGTTTAAGACATGCAAATGTGGTCCTCTGTACCTCAGCTGGTAGAGCACGGCGCTTGTAACGCCAAGGTAGTGGGTTCGATCCCCGGGACCACCCATACACAAAAAATGTATGCACACATGACTGTAAATCGCTTTGGATAAAAGCGTCTGCTAAATGGCATATTATTACATATCTTACAAGTTTACAATTGGCAGTGTACAACACATTGGAGGCAAATGGCATCATATACTTAAATCGGACTCACACTCAGCGGCACTCATAGGCCCAGTCATATTCACAAATAAACGTATCCCCTGCCACCATAAAGCTAGACGTGCCTACTACAACAGATGATGCCTGCTAGCAACCTCAACAGCAGAGCCTCAGGGAAAGTAGTTTATAAGAATACCATTAATAGGGCAATGGCGCCCCCTGTCTTCCAATACTGACCGAACGAGTTGTAAGGGCTGAGAGGAACGTTTTTTAAACAACTAATTGATCTACGTCGGTTCAATTATTTGAATACCATTTCGTTTTTTCCGTGAGCTCAATTCGAACATTGCACAAGAGATCAATCAGATCCAGTCTGAACTGTGCACAAGAGATAAATCAGACCCAGTCTGAACTGTGCGATGTAATAGGGAGTTGTAGTTTCCAACAGGCCAATATTCTAAATAGTTTAGCGCATAAAACGTGGTAATTAACTACAATGACGATAATCCATTGCCTGGTCTGGGTTTGTTTTATGCCTGCTACGTAAGAGTCAGAAAAATGCGCGATTGGGGATATAGAGAGCAGCTGTTGCTTCGCAAGGTCTCTCTACCTGAAAATGCATGATCTAAGTTATTGATAGTTGGTATTCAGCAGTCATAAAAGTATGCCTTACAGTTGAAGTCGGAAGTTTACATACACTTAGGTTGGAGTCATTAAAACTCGTTGTTCAACCATTCCACACATTTCTTGTTAACAAACTATAGTTTTGGCAAGTCAGTTATGACATCTACTTTGTGCATGACACAAGTAATTTTGAACGTACTTTGGTGCGAAAAGTGCAAATCAATCTCAGAACAACAGCAAAGGACCTTGTGAAGATGCTGGAGGAAACAGGTACAAACGTATCTATATTCACAGTAAAACGAGTCCTATATCAACATAACCTGAAAGGCCGCTCAGCAAGGAAGAAGCCACTGCTCCAAAACCGCCATAAAAAAGACAGACTACGGTTTGAAACTGCACATGGGGAAAAATATCATACTTTTTGGAGAAATGTCCTCTGGTCTGATGAAACAAAAATAGAACTGTTTTGCCATAATGACCATTGTTATGTTTGGAGGAAAAAGGGGGCTGCTTGCAAGCCGAAGAACACCATCCCAACCGTGAAGCACGGGGGTAGCAGCATCATGCTGTGGGGGTGCTTTGCTGAAGGAGGGACTGGTGCACTTGAAGCAACATCTCAAGACATCAGTCAGGAAGTTAAAGCTTGGTCGCAAATGGGTCTTCCAAATGGACAATGACCCCAAGCATACTTCCAAAGTTGTCAAGGTCTTGGAGTGGCCATTACAAAGCCCTGACCTCAATCCTATAGAACATTTGTAGGCAGAACTGAAAAAGTGTGTGCGAGCAAGGAGGCCTACAAACCTGACTCAGTTACACCAGCTCTGTCAGGAGGAATGGGCCAAAATTAACCCAACTTACTGTGGGAAGCTTGTGGAAGGCTACCCGAAACGATTGACCCAAGTAAAACAATTTAAAAGCAATGCTACCAAATACTAATTGAGTGTATGTAAACTTCTGACCCACTGGGAATGTGATGAAAGAAATAAAAGCTGAAATAAACCATTCTCTCTACTATTATTCTGACATTTCACATTCTTAAAATAAAGTAGTGATCCTAACTGACCTAAAACAGGGCATTTTTACTAGGATTAAATGTCAGGAATTGTGAAAAACTGAGTTTAAATGTATTTGGCTAAGGTGTGTGTAAACTTCCGACTTCAACTGTATTTTACTTTGATTAACTACAAAATAGTGATTGTCAGACAGCATATGCAGCAGCTCTATAGAGATGAGATGATTTGGAATGAAATAAGTAATCAAATAAAACAAATGTAATATACACAACTGAAAGATTTTATTAAAGTAATGTGAATAAATTATGGTTAATAATTGATAAGCAGTAATGAGCAGTCAATACTCACTACCATCATGGAACTTGTATTAATTGTTTGATTCTGTGTCACAGCATTCAACCCAAATTATCGAAAACTGTGATTTTAATAATTGAACCGAAACCGAACCGAATAAACACTAATTGCTCAGCACTAAGTGAGTCACACAAGTCCTTTACATTTCAAAATGCCGAAGAGAAGCCAAGCATTTGTTCCTTGATTTTCAAGTGAGAGCAACAAACTGGAAATATGTTGACCTTGAACAATCATAGCTTGAACATGAACATTACCTTAGTTTTGTTACACAGTGGTTGCGGTTTGATACTTGTGCGTGTAAAAATAAACATGCCTATTTGCAACAACACTTTATTATGATTGACCAGTGACAAACATCGGGAGAAAAACGTCAGACAAATATGGAGCCAGATAGCGGCCAAAAAATTGAACCTAGGTCTCGTTAGAATCGTAAGAAAATCCATACGTAAATTGTTAGGATCGTAAGAAAAGCCATGCGTGACCGTTAAATTACATCTGTAAACCCTATGTTACGACTATGAATTCTATCAATTCTTACTTTACGTCTCCCTTTACTCGGTTACAGATCTTTTATATGTGTACAAACTTTTGTCAGGAATGTGGCATCTGCAAGCGACACACAAAAATGTATGCACGCATGACTGTAAGTCGCTTTGGATAAAAGCGTCTGCTAAATGGCATATTATTATTATTATTATAGCTAGTCGAAGTTAGCTAGTCAATCAAGCAACTCTAGCCCAGATGTCATAGTTGCTTTGCAGCTTCCGGTTTCATTTCCAAAATAAAAGTCTAGAGCTTGTTGTGGAACGGCATTCCATAACAACGTTATACCAGTAGATGGCGTAGTATAGGCTTCGGCCTTCAGCAAATGACTTGTATGAGAATTATACTATAAAGACAGAAGAGCCTTGTCTAGAATAACCGCCTGAGCTGCAGAATAGAAAGTAAATATGATTTAGGCTAGGCCTATTCCAATATCTAAATATGCCATGCTGTTGTGTGTTATTTAATGGCCATTTATTGCATAATTTATTTTTATAGCCGCGTGGGGCTACTGTAGTGATCATGTAACCTAATGAATCACACTATTTCCAGTATTTGGGAGCACAGACTGTAGGCCTTATATTAGGCATTTTGACTGTTGTATTTGCGAATTCCACTCTGTATATAGGCTTGTTATAGCCATTTGCGTTGCACAACCCATCACGCAGAGGCTATATCCATATCAATAAATGAGACAAAACAAAATATTGATTAAGTCTTGGCTATAACCTGTCCTGAGCGAAATAGCCAAGGGGTCCCAAATGGTCAAGACCATCTATAACCTATTCTTATTGCCAGATCTGTTTTCCCTATCAGCCACTGCACGTGCTTCTTCAACTATTTTGTTTAAAATGTATTTAGAGGCTGTATTTAGATGCTTGTGAGCTAGGGTCTCTTTTTAAGGGGAAGCCTATAATAAAAACAGTTATAAAACACAAATATAGATTCTAAAATTATTCCGCAAGACACCAGTACCCACAATTATAGCCTAAATTGCAATGCTTACATTTGAAGGCATATTTTTTTATTTGGATAGGCCTAAATTAAACATTGAATTATTAAAGTGGTAGGCTAAAGAACTTTGGAGAATTTAGCTAATTGTGAATACACACATGGATTTCAATAAACAAATGGATAAGACTGTTCTATTCTCTTTGATTTAGTTCCTATTGCAACAAATTACAGAATGGATGACATACTGACTGAACTGAATGAAGGATGAATTAAATGTTCAAATATGTTGAAATGATGAGTTGCACGCATCATGCATGCTCTGCACTTTATTTGGCTAGTAGGCAAATAGGCCTACATTAGGGTATAATGACTCTATGGCTGCATGCCTCCAGAAGGGCATCTTCTGAGGCTGAAGGATGCTTTTCCGAAGGTGCATGGTGCTGTGGTGCTGCATGGAGATCACACACTCTTTAACTGGGCAGCATTGTCACGATGGAGGGTATAGCTTATATGGAGACTACCTAAAACCACTGCAACAGTTATTGTAAAGTGTGGGAATAAGTTTATGCCAGACTTAGTGTACGTTTAACCTCTCCCTTGTTCATTTCAAAGTCCATATGTTCATGACCCGATTCATATAAATCATGTACAATTACTTTAAATTCATATTATCCCTTCCTACAGAATATGCTTTGGCAAGATTTTGAGTGATGAAATAAATGTCAAAAAATTCAATAAAAAAATATTTTGAGTGGCAAAGACTCCAGTGGCCATACATAATTCATAGATTCACCAAACATGTTTCATTATTCCTGGTATATACTACTGGTTATGATTGTAGACAGAGCCCAGATGAGAATGGGATGGAGCAATATTGAATTAGTCATACTGAAACTTCACTGTTGTAAAGATAATACAACTAGTGCTATCTAGACTTGCGCTGGCAAAGAAATCCACTACATTAGCTACCTAAATGTGAAGTAAACTCAACTGAGGAGTAATAGAGAATGGAGACTTAACTTGAAAACGTGCAGGATCTCGTTCCATTTTCCGACGTAAAAAAAAAAACTGTATTATGCTTGTTTGCGTAGCACTCCTCACAGGCTGTTTGGTGTACGTTTTTTTTGTTGGTGAGATGAAACTGCCAAAACTCTAAAAGGTATTATTGTACGTCACAATTGCAACACAAGATTTGTTCAAGCCTAAAATGTTAGCCCGTAATCGTAACATGTTTGTATGTTCACAGATGAGATTTAACGTTTATGTTTCATGCATGGCTTACGATCCTAACGATACGTACGTTCAACCTTTTGGCAGCTATCTGGCTCCATAGACAAAGCACTTGCCAAAACTTATTTTGCATCTTACCAGTGATTCGTCTGCTTTGTACATTGTTTTAATTATTTACTAGTTACAATGAAAACACCACAAACAAACTTTTTTCCGGTGTTTGGCGCAAGGTCAGTAACACATGTGCATGACCTGCAAGTGATCTGATTGGAGCATTATGTACATGTATGCATTCAAAATACATGTGCCAACAATAGCTACAGTCAGTCATATACTTAAGCAATAAGGCCCGAGAGGGTTTGGTATATGGCCAGTATACCACAGCTAAGGGCTGTTCTTACGCACAAGGAAATGTGGAGTGCCTGGATACAGCCCTTAGCCGTGGTATATTGGCCATATACCACAAACCCCCGAGGTGCCTTATTGCTATTATAAACTGGTTACCAAAGTACTTAGAGCAGTACAAATAAATTGTGTCATACCTGTGGTATACACTGTATACTATACAGTCTGATATACCACGGCTGTCAGCCAATCAGCATTCAGGGCTCAAACCACCCAGTTTATAATTCTTATTATAAACCGGGTGGTAAAGTATTGCTGACCTTTTTCAAAGAGAATAAGGTATTTGGTTATTATATAATAGAATCGTGGCACAACCTTGTGGAATTTTCTTAGTTTAGAAACATTTGGCTATGTAAAACATACTAAATTATGCCATTTTATGCCATTTCCATCTGCATAATTTAGTATGTTGCAACCTCCTGAAAACAACCCAGATTGATGCCTATGACTATACTGAACAAAAATATAAAGCTCAACAATGTCAAAGATTTTACTAAATTAAGGTTCATATAAGGAAATCAGTCAATTTAAATAAATGCATTAGGCCCTAATCTATGGATTTCACATAACTGGGCAAGGGTGCAGCCATGGGTGGGCCTGGGAGGGCATAGGCCCACCCACTGGGGAGCCCAGCCAATCAGAATTAGGTTTTCCTCACAAAAGGGCTTTAATACAGACAGAAATACGCCTCAGCTGACCCCACAGGCGAAGAAGCCAGATGTACTCTTTCTTTCCTCCCTTAAATCAAGTCAACTTCATCTGCCAACATATTAGATGATGTAAGATGTTAAAGGCATTGTGGGAAATACTTTCAAATCCAGGACTTGTGTCTAAATAAATGGCACATGTCCAATGAAGACAGGATGAGCTTTATTAATCAGTCCAATGAAGACAGGATGAGCTTTATTAATCAATCACTCTCATGAATGGTAAGTTGTTTAAAATGTTTCACATGACACAGATGTAGGACATCCCTTGCAACAACAATATGATGTAGGACATCCCTTGCATGACACAGATGTAGGACATCCCTTGCAACAACAATATGATGGGTATGATTAACAAATCAGTAGTTTAGTGGAGGTGCAGAAATAGGAAATAGTACAGACTGTCTATGGATTTGTAAATCAGACAAGGCACAGTGTGGGCTGAAATCCATTAAGAGCAGACCTTTTTTTTTGGAATGGCATCGATGGAGTTTCCATTTGGCCTTTTCACTTCACGTCTTCAAATGAAACCAAAGAACACAACAATAAATATCTTTTTTTTTTAAATGCAATGTGTAGGATGCAATTCATTGTGTAAAAATATCCTGCCAATGTCAAGGCTAAAGGGCAAACCCTTCATTACAATGACTCCACAGAAAAGTGGCTGGGGGAACAGGTTTCAGAATCACCTGCACAATCACATTGTGTTAGGTTACATGTACTGCGCTAAACGCAAACAAAACTGGAACCAGGATTGTTTATCTGCCATTTGACCAAAACAGACAGTGTTGTGCTTTGAACCAACTAGGGGACAGAGGTGAGATGTTTTGGGCAACAAGAGAGTTCAACATTACACTCCTAAACGTTTGCTATTTTTAGCACCGGGTGTTACCATGCTTACAAAGTGTATGAGAGGACATAATTGCATATGCAATAATCTCCCAACGGATTCAACTTCACACACAGAACATTAAATCAATCCATTGAATAATCCAACTGACTATTGCACGTGAGTGTGTAGTTTACTCCATTTCAAGTGTGACAAAATGACAGCTGGGTTGAATTGGAGCTAATATGACCAAGGCTAATGTACAGTGGTAGTGTACCGAGACAGCTCATTGAAGAAGATCCAGTGGGGATATGATGCAATGTTACAAAAGCAAGCAGTAACACAGCTAAAAAAGGTAAGAGCGTCAGCCTAGGCAGTTTTTGTATCATATAAAAAAATAATCAGTCGCAATGACGTAATCAACCCTTTAGGAGAGTCAAGTGGAAGAGCTATGAGATGCAGAGAGTTAGTAGTCTTTAAAGTAAACCAGAGATACTGGATACTTATTCAAGTAAGATCTAGCCGCAAAATCAAAACCTAGTCATCTTTGTAATGTACCTATTTCTTGAATGGTTTTTCCAAGGCTGATAGATAAACAAATCAATTGTTTAACAATCAGCTAAATATTTCCCTCAAAAATATCTATAGATTTTTACTGAAACACTTACGTACATGACCCCCATCCAAAACCAACGATTCCCATTCTATCCAAGGAAGATGCACACAAAATACAAACTCTCCACTCGCACGCTTTAGCTACACGCTTCTCATTCATTCCACTCCCAACCCACACAAAAATTAATGATTTAAAAAAGACCAATCACTAAAGATAAAAAAGCTATAATATAAATTCACTCTTCAGTAACAAGGATCTTAACAAGCCATATAGCTTTCCAATATTTTATATTATTACAATATGGATGTTCAAAAGTTTGTTAATTTTTTTGTAGTTCTATTTACAAATATCACAGTGACCTTGGTACATTCTGCTGAATAACCAATAACAGGAGTTTCTGCCAAACCAGCTACCCTTCCATTCCTCTTTCCATAAATAGACAATACCTTGACACAAACAAACACAGGAAGATACAAGGACGCTCCCTGATGTCAAACACCGATTGCTGCGAACATTGACAGCTGCAACGCAGAGGGACAGTCTCTAAAATGCAAAGGCTGTGTTGGTGTTAACATTGGGTGGAGGGAGGTTCCACCATTGTTAGAGCCATCATAGGAAAGGTGCAAGTACACTATTTTAAGAGAAGAATGAGAGACACAGCCAAAGGCATGAAGGGGTCGAATATGAAGGGAACGGGAGTTGGCCGATTGAGGGTTAAAGTTCAAAGATCACTCCTGTCTTTGGGGTATGCAGCCTTCCATCTCCAGCACCTCGGGCCAGCCCTCGTATTTGTTGGTGCCGGCGTTGTTCTTTATGTGCTGTAGAGGCAGAAAGAGAGAGGTTTTGGATTAGACCCCATGCCTGCATCTCAAATGGCACCCTATTCCCGATATAGTGGAAGTGTTTAATGCACTATAAAGGGATAAGGGTGCCATTTGGGAAGCACAATGCCTGGCCCCTCGTCTGATAAGGCTGTGTGTGTACCGCCACAGCTATCACAAACAGTGTCACAAGAACACATAAGGGAGAATGGAAAGTCAATATTGAAGGAGTGCCTATACACTCAGGGGCAACATGTTCAAGGGTCAGGTGTCAATGTAAAGGACAATGTGTTCTAAAATCGCCTTCTCTGGTGAAACTAAGGTAATGAAATCAATAGTTCAGAACTATAAAGAACGAAAACAAAATCATGGAGTGGCTGTGTTTTACATATCTTACAAATGTTCTCTTTACAAACGTCACGTTCCAGTGATGCACACGAGCATTCTTGCGTCAAATAGCCCTGTAGCAGGTTAGTTATATGCTGATGTTGGGACCTTGACAAACTGAACAGTGAGTGATGACCATGAACACCAGACTGATGGCTATAGCTATGCTCAACAAGTAGACTATTCGGGATATTTTACCTTGCCTCGCTAGGTAATCAATCCTTTGATGACATTGGTCCTCTGTACCTCAGCTGGTAGAGCACGGCGCTTGTAACGCCAAGGTAGTGGGTTCGATCCCCGGGACCACCCATACACAAAATGTATGCACGCATGACTGTAAGTCGCTTTGGATAAAAGCGTCTGCTAAATGGCATATTATTATTATTATTATTGGCAACGTTGTAGACCAGAGGTGCTCAACTCTTACCCTTCGAGGTCCGGAGCCTGCTGGTTCTCTGTTCTACCTGATAATTAATTGCACATACCTGGTGTTGAGTCTAAATCAGTCCCTGATTAGAGGGGAACAATGAAAAAATGCAGTGGAACCAGAGTTGAGTTTGAGGGTTGTAGACGATAACTTGTATGATCTGCATCCGAAGTTGGATGTTGTGGTATTGACTCCAAAACAGTGGGGGGAAAAAAGTATTTAGTCAGCCACCAATTGTGCAAGTTCTCCCACTTAAAATGATGAGGCCTGTAATTTTCATAGGTACACGTCAACTATGACAGACAAATTGAGAAAAAAAATCCTCCAGAGAATCACATTGTAGGATTTTTAATGAATTTATTTGCAAATTATGGTGGAAAATAAGTATTTGGTCACCTACAAACAAGCAAGATTTCTGGCTCTCACAGACCTGTAACTTCTTTAAGAGGCTCCTCTGTCCTCCACTCGTTACCTGTATTAATGGCACCTGTTTGAACTTGTTATCAGTATAAAAGACACCTGTCCACAACCTCAAACAGTCACACTCCAAACTCCACTATGGCCAAGACTAAAGAGCTGTCAAAGGACACCAGAAACAAAATTGTAGACCTGCACCAGGCTGGGAAGACTGAATCTGCAATAGGTAAGCAGCTTGGTTTGAAGAAATCAACTGTGGGAGCAATTATTAGGAAATGGAAGACATACAAGTCCACTGATAATCTCCCTCGATCTGGGGCTCCACGCAAGATCTCACCCCGTGGGGTCAAAATGATCACAAGAACGGTGAGCAAAAATCCCAGAACCACACAGGGGGACCTAGTGAATGACCTGCAGAGAGCTGGGACCAAAGTAACAAAGCCTACCATCAGTAACACACTACGCCGCCAGGGACTCAAATCCTGCAGTGCCAGACGTGTCCCCCTGCTTAAGCCAGTACATGTCCAGGCCCGTCTGAAGTTTGCTAGAGTGCATTTGGATGATCCAGAAGAGGATTGGGAGAATGTCATATGGTCAGATGAAACCAAAATATAACTTTTTGGTAGAAACTCAACTCGTCGTGTTTGGAGGACAAAGAATGCTGAGTTGCATCCAAAGAACACCATACCTACTGTGAAGCATGGGGGTGGAAACATCATGCTTTGGGGCTGTTTTTCTGCAAAGGGACCAGGACGACTGATCCGTGTAAAGGAAAGAATGAATGGGGCCATGTATCGTGAGATTTTGAGTGAAGACCTCCTTCCATCAGCAAGGGCATTGAAGATGAAACGTGGCTGGATCTTTCAGCATGACAATGATCCCAAACACACCGCCCGGGCAACGAAGGAGTGGCTTCATAAGAAGCATTTCAAGGTCCTGGAGTGGCGTAGCCAGTCTCCAGATCTCAACCCCATAGAAAATCTTTGGAGGGAGTTGAAAGTCTGTTGCCCAGCGACAGCCCCAAAACATCACTGCTCTAGAGGAATGGGCCAAAATACCAGCAACAGTGTGTGAAAACCTTGTGAAGACTTACAGAAAACGTTTGACCTGTGTCATTGCCAACAAAGGGTATATAACAAAGTATTGAGAAACTTTTGTTATTGACCAAATACTTATTTTCCACTATAATTTGCAAATAAATTCATTAAAAATCCTACAATGTGATTTTCTGGAAGAAATCTCAGTCATAGTTGACGTGTACCTATGATGAAAATTACAGGCCTCATCTTTTTAAGTGGGAGAACTTGCACAATTGGTGGCTGACTAACTCATGATAAATTGTGTGTTCTAGGTACTATATTCTGTCGGTTGTGCTCCACTGAAGCCGTGATATTTTAACAGGGAGAGGTGAATTAGTTCCATGTGAACAAAACAGATAGAAAAATGTGAACAAACCAGATTGAGGATACAGATTTAAGGAGGGGGGGGGGTTGAAGTTACCTGCTCAAAGGGACTCTTGGTCTTAATCCCTTTGCCCCCCACAAAGATCCAGTTGTCCCTGAAGCCCAATGTGCTGATGCTGGAACTGCCCAGTTCACCAATCATCGTCATGGACTCGTCGTTCAGCCTGAGGACCACAAAGCAGGGTCGTATTCATTTGTGCACACCGTAGTGAAACATTATGCAACAGAAAAATAATGTTTCTTATTGGACAAGTTCAGGTAGTCCCTCCCCGTTTGCTATTGAATACACAGCAAGAATGTCATTGAGAGTCTGTAAACTAGACACTTAAATGTCTCCACCCTTTCCTTTGCGTGAACCTTTTATCTTAGTCACTAATGTTATACATCAACAGTCATTGGTGTAACTACTCCTTTAATATCAGCAGTTAGGGTGAAATTCATTTAGCCTTCACTGCAGTCAGTTAAGGGGTGTATTCAAGTGACAGTCATTCGTCAATTCTAGAAGGGTTAAATTCAGTCCCTGGAGGACTGAAACAGATTGATCCAGACACTTAACTGAAGTATTTGCCAAATCTTAAAATGATCATCTAAGAGTTAATGGAGAAGTTAAATGCTGCATTTTTATTTTTTATTCCAGTTCCGAACACCTACTTTGTGGACGAATCGTCAAATGTGGCCATCATCACTACGGTTCCTTCCTCGATAGTCTTCAGGAATGTGATGAGCGTTTTGACATCTGCAAAAGGTCACACACAAATCACAGGAACACTGGTTTGACTAGTCCACCTGCCTAGTCCAGAGACACACCATGAAACGAACACGACACAGGAAATCTGACTGAAACAAAGGCCTCACCTCCCGCCCACATGTCAAAGGAGTCGGTCTTGATGAGGTCCCCTGTCTTTCCTGTGGAGAACAAACAACTTTTGTTCATGACAAGCTAATGTATGCTCACAAGCTAACTCCTATCATGAATACTAGTACATTCAACGACAATGGAAAGTACTGTATACATTGAGTGTACAAAACATTAAGAACACCTGCTCTTTCAATGACAGACTATCCAGGTGAACGCTATGATCCCTTATTGGTGTCACTTGTTAACTCCACTTCAAATCAGTGTAGATGAATGGGAGGAGACAGGTTAAAGATGGATTTTTAAGCATTGAGACATGGATTGTGTATGTGTGCCATTCAGGGGATGAATCGGCAAGAGAAAATAGTGCCTTTAATTGGGGTATGGTAGTACCCTGCTGGGTTTTTCATTCTCAACAGTTTCCTGTGTGTATCAAGAATGGTCCTCCACCCAAAGGACATCCAGCCAACTTGACAACTGTAGGACACATTGGAGTCAACATGGGCCAGCATCCCCTGCGGAACGCTTTCGACACTGTAGAGTCCATGTCCCAACAAATTGAGGCTGTTCTGAGGGCAAAAGAGGGTGCAACTCAATATTAGGAAGGTGTTCTTCATGTTTTGTACACTCACTGTATATGAACAGTGGTATGGACCGGTTAGCATTGCAGTAGTTAACCAAGGCAGGGATGGGCAACTACACTCCTGGAGCGCCATGTTGTATGCAGGCTTTTGTTCCAGCCCAGCACTAACAGCTATCTACGCATTCTACACACCCTCAAAAGGACTCGAGCTGCCAACCCCTGAACAAAGTAAATGTTCCACATACCAGATGTCATTTTCAATTGTCATATTTCTCACAAATGTAAACATGCAAAACAACCGATTTGAATACAAGGAGAAGTACTGTTTGTCTATGGTATGTAGTAGTGACAAGGCTGGTTTACCGTTAACCAGAGCGATGTTAATTCCTCTGCCCACGTTGTTCTTGACGCCGCTCATCAATCTGAAAGGACAAATGGAGCATCATTTGATTGTGAACCTTGTGGTTAGGTTAGTCCCATCCTTGTCATCTTTCTTCACCACTATACTGAGACTTGTCACACCCTGGTCGTATAGCAGACACATTGTCAACATATTGGGAAAGATACAAAATAAAATAGACTTGAGGAAATGTATTTTGATAACACGGATGCAAGACACCACAAGAGTCAACAGTTAATTGAACAGAGGGTTAACAGTTGAATCGAAATTGATAAGTATTTTCAACAGGTTGCTTGTTTGAATTCATCCCCACCTCAGCTACAAGATAGACAGACTAGCGTAGACAGGTATGAACTAGGAATCTATAAAATAAGACCAGAAATGTATCCTGTAGAACAGACATGGATAATGGTGTTGTAGAATAGCCTAGTGTGTCAGCTCTACACTCTAGATTTCTACCTGGCAATAGATGTTTACATTTTAGTCATTTAACAGACGCTCTTATCCACAGCGACTTACAGTTAGTTAGCTATCTTAAGATAGCTAGGTGTGACAACCACATAAGTCGTAGTATTTTTCTAAATAAAATAAGTTATCAGCAAAGTCAATGCTAGTAGGAAAAGTCAAGTGCAAAGTTCCTTTTGGGGGGGGGGGGGGGGGAATAACATCTTATTTAAGACACTGGTTTCTAAACTGGCCCCTGCATATAGGTTGAGAGGTGTTGACTCTTTGGTTGTATTGTAAATATAGGTTGAGAGGGGGTGGGTCTTTGGTTGTACTGTTAATATAGGCGTATGTCTCTTACATGTTGTCCTCCAGGCAGATTTTGGGACCCACAACCCTGGCTGCTCCGCTGGCCATCTTAAAGGAGAAGTGTCCCTCGGGACATGGCTTGGAGAGGCCACACTTGTAGCGGGCCAATCTGGTAGCTGTGAATGGAATTTCAAAAGCAGAGTTTACAATCCCAATACACACTTTCGCATTCCCTCCCCCATCAAACACACACCAAATATCAGCGAACACGTACATATCTAGACCCTGCAAACACAGACTACTATTACACACACACACACACACACACAGCTTGAAATCACTCTCACAATATAACTCACACACCTACAGTACAAACCAGACTATTTACATATGACTCAACAGCTAAAGAACCAACACACTCACAAAAGGCCAGGTGGTAACTATACAATACATACAGATTAACTACTTAGCTCCAAACACTTAAGCATACATGGTAAGGCGTTTCCATGGTTTGTTAAGAGAGCATCCCTGATTTTCAAATACCATTGGGAGGAAAAAAATAAAGAAGAAATGTAACTTGATTGATGGAATCAAAACGTAGGCTAAAGAGATGTGGTGATAGGAGACGTTGTTGAAGTATACTTACAGCCTTCCTCTACAGGCATAGACCCTGTTGGAGGGAAAGAAACCGACAAGTTGGACTCGAGTTTCTCAGACGTCTTTATGACATTAGTTCCTTATTTAAGTTAAAACATTGAGCTTTGCACAAAACCACAAGTTCTCAGTCTACAGACAACTCAAACCTCACTCCCAATGAGTTGAAACTGAATATGTTATACAATTTCAAAGTTAACCTTTGTGGGTAGCACAACAATAGCCTTTGTCTAAAGGTTACTACAAGCTTCACTCTGTTGATTTACGTGCATGCGCGCGGTTGGAGTGGGATTATTGGAGCAGCAGACACCTTTTGGTAACATGATATCCTCACCAGTCCCACTCACAAGGGGGCGATGGCAAAGTTTTTTATTTTTGTAATTTAATTTTGTGAAAGCAAGGAAGAGTCTGCTTCCCTTGCTAGTAGTAGCTAGCTGGCAGCCTGACTATCTGGCTTTAGCCTGGCTAAAAACATAGCAAGCTAGCTAGCCCTTTTAGCGACCCACATCTCCATGTGAAATAATCAGATTTATAATTTATTTTTTTAAATACGCCCTAGCAAATATTTTTCTACTTGCCGGTGCAACCTAAAACATTATCCCAGTTTGATATGCTGCTTGTGTATTCATTCCGATATCAGCTAAAAATAGAACGTCATGTTTTGGTCAGAGGGGCGAAAAAGCACATGGCTAGCTAGAAAGCTACAGCAGGTTCTACCATTTCACGATAGCCTGGAATCACTAGTTATTACCTAAACAAAATAATGTTTTTTTTGGGGGGGTGGTTGATTCTTGTTGTTTGGTTTACTATTTGAACAGTCGCTGAGATTATATTTGGTTACAAATACAAAATAGGCTACTTTGATGAATAGCCTATAGATCAGATCAAGGAACCAAGCGACAACACTGCCCCCACGGCTGCGGAAGGAATGATATGGCGCGTCTCAACTTTCAGGTAGTACAAAAGTACGCCCGAATGCCGGAACGTATTACAAGGAGCCACCCCTTTTATGACGAAAAACGACATTGCGCTACACTTCGTAGCTTCCGTCTTCGTAGTGTATGAATTTAGCCAGAGACTGAGGGGTGTCTTATGCAGACAATATGTTTTTTTCTGAAGGAGGCCTAAATTTAGAATCCCCTGTGAAGATTATTAATCCTATTCATTGAGTGATGCATTTAAAACAATTGATTGATATGCACAATTACAACACTGGAAAACATCTGTAACCAAACTCACTCCCCAAATTGAAGTCCATATTAATTTCCAGCAGCTGGAAGGCAAGGAAAACTGCCAGGAAAAAGACCGAAACCAATGTAGCAAACTTTAAGATGCCTGAAAGAAATGAGAGAGATCAATAGACAAACACAGCGAGAGAAAGGAGAGAGAAAATGTAACACTGTGTGTGTGATGTTAGATAAGGTCTATGATGTATTTTCTTGGTGACCTGAACATTTACTGGTTATCATCTAGTTATCCTCAGATGAGGAAGTTTCTTACTGTGACTAATGCCTGTAATATGCCCCAGGTTGTCACACAACCAATTAGAGTGCATACCAATAGTGTTGGATCTGTGACATCCAGTTGTATTGATCATATCTTCACCAATGCTGCAGAGCTTTGCTCCAAAGCAATATATGTTCCCATTGGCTGTAGTGACCATAACATTGTGGCAATAACAAGGAAAGCCAAAAGTACCAAAGGCAGGGCCTAAAGTTATTTATAAGAAATCATACAAAATGTTCTAAGGACAATTATGTTTGTCTGATGTGTATAAGGAGGAGAATCCAGATGTAGCACAAGCATGCACCTGTTAAGAAACTAACTGTTAGAGCCCCTGGATAGACAATTCATTAAAATGTTATGGTTCAAAGAGGTGGAAAACAAGTCCAGCTGATTGGTTGACACTGTCAACTGAGAAATCTGGTGACAATTTTACACTCAAAAAATAAGACATATTACTAAAACAAGATAAATCACATTTAAAAAAACTATGGGAAAATACTTTGGATCACCTTAAGTGATATTATGGACAGAAAACCCAATTAAATCTCCATCGTTCATTGAAGTTGATGGGCCATTTATAACACCTTTTGATATAGCCAATCATTTCAATGGCTATTTCATCGGTCAAGCGGACACATATTGAACCATCATATGTGTATTGAAGATCTAATAAATGAAAGAAGGATTGCCGGTTTGAATTTAGTCAAATGTGTGGAAAAACAGTTACCATCCATCAATGATAAGCCACCAGGTATAGACAACCTAGATGGGAAACTACTGAGAATGGTAGCAGACTGTATTACCACCCCAATTTGCCATGTTTTTAACCAAAGCCTAAAGGAGTGTCCACAGGTGTTGAAGGAAGCTAAAGTAATTCCACGACCTAAAAATAGTAAAGCACCCTTTGCTGGCTCTAACGGCCTCCCAATCAGTTTGCTGCCTGTTCTTAGTAAACTGATGGAGAGAATTGTTTTTGAACAAATGCAATGCTATTTTTTAAATAACAAGTTAACCACTGACTTTCAGTAGGGAAGGGCACTCAACTTGTACTGCACTGACTCATGACTGGCTAAAATAAATGGATAATAAGATGATAGTTGGAGCTGTATTGTTATGTTTCAGTGCAGCCTTTGATGGTACTGATCATCATTTGTTATTGAAAAAAACGAACTTAGTATGGCTTTACATCACCTGCCATCACATGGTTGGAGAGTTACTTATCCAATAGAACCCAGAGAGTGTTCTTCAATGGAAGCTACTCTAACATCAGATATGTAAAGTGCGGTATCCCTCGGGGCAGTTTCCTTGGGCCGTCACTCTTTATTTTTACAAATGATTTGCCACTTGTCTTACAGGAAGCTAGAATGACTATGTATGCTGATGATTTCACACTGTACACATCAGCACCTACAGCCAGTGAGCTCACAGACTCTTAGCAAGGAGTTACAGTCAGTGTCAGAATATGAAATTAACAATAATCTGGTCTTAAATACATCTAAAACTGAAAGCCTTGTATTTGGTTCAAAGCATTCTCTTAGACCTAAACCTCAACTGGAGTTGTGCATAAAGGGTGTGAACATTTGTGGCGAAATCCTGCACAGCCTTCACCGTACGCTGCTACTTTAAGAGCGCAGCAGCGAGAAAATAAAAGTTGCTCTTCCGGCTCTGTGTGGGGGCTCTCGGTTGGCGCGGCAGTTTTGACAGCGTGTTCAACTCTTTGCAGAAGTCATGTTTATTTTCAGTGTGCTTAGTTTGTAAAACATGTTGAAGTCGATCGCCGGTGTTAACGCTCTAGGTCGTATCTGGAATCTTTAGGGCCCACTCCTGTCATTGATCGTTATGGATTAGTAGCAACAGTGTTGCTAAGCTTTGACAAACAAACCAACAGGTGTATCAGACGGACAGACAGTGCAACTGCAAGCCTGAAGTCAACAGCTAAGACCCCCCCCCCCCCTCTCATTTTCCCTCTATCGCTCCAGTGCTTTTCACTGCAGCAGACTTTCTTTTCCCCCCACTGCGCTCCCTTTGATTTTCCGTGTCGCTGGACTATTATGGCCCTGACGGATTTCTTAGGGTTGACATTTTAGTTAAAAGGAGGGTGCGTGAGGAGTTTATTGTTTAAACTGTATTGATATTATGTGGGACTATTGACATTTGGCCAATACGATTTTTGGACATTTGAATGCCTTTGTTTTGTCTATGAACACACCCCCATTCATACCCCGCCCCTCACTCCTCCACTGGGACGTAATACAGAATATTGCAAATTCTCCAAGATTGATGACTGGGTTCTTTCTTAATTGTTTCTAAGAAGTGGCCTTTAAATTGCTCTGCCATTATTCTTGTATGAGGTATTATTGGTTGGGTTCCCCCTGTGCTGTAACGTATGGATCTTCTCCTTTCTGTCCACTGGCTATCTGGCCAACAGGCTACAGTCCAGTAGTGCTACTCTATCTATCCTACTATTTTCCTTTGGGCAGGGTTAATACCTGCCTGGCGCCCCAACAAACATCTTTATCTTTACCCCTCTAACAATACCGCTACACATTGAACAAGTCGAAGAAGCTGAACTCCTAGGAGTAACATTGGATGGTCAGTTATCATGGTCAAATCATTTACAAAGTTGTTGTGAAGATGGGGAGCGGTACAGTATGCATGTTGTGGTATGGTCTGCGTTTTTGACACAAAGATCAACTGTACTAGGCTTTGATCTTGTCCCATCTTGATTGCTGCACCTGACCATATTACCAGACAGTCAAGAAAGACCTAGCAAAGCTGCAGCTGGCTCAAAACAAAGCAGCACGCCTTGCCCTTAACTGCACACACAGAACTAACAACAACATGGATGATACTCTTATTTCTATATTAAATGTAATATCTTATGTTGTTCTTGTCTATTACCATTCTGTACTTTGTCATTATTTGTACATTTTATGTGGACCCCAGGAAGAGCAGCTGCTGCATGTGCAGTAGCTAATGGGGATCCTAATACACTAAACAAGTAGGCATAGCTATGTTACAATGCAATTAAGAATATGGTTTGTTGACAGAATAGCCAAGATAAACAATTGTTTACCAAATTGACCAAAGTACATGTGAGATATAAGTTGTGCGGATTGTTGTCAGAAATACAGGTAGCTACTATAACAAAACCTACCTCCAACTCTCATCATGTTGGTACCAAGAATCTGCAGTCAGTGCAACACAATGTATGCCCCTGTTGAAAGACAAAGCAACATGTCAATATTCTCCAGTGTGGAGAGACATACAGAGGGAGTGACAGTGGTTCAACAGTAATGTTGCCATCCCAATTTGACTAGCTAGTTAACTTTGGCAGGTTGGTTGGTTATGATCATTTCACACTACTACTTGGCCTTTAAAATTGTTTTTATTAAATCAAATGTTTTTTGGTGTTGAAAATAGTAATGTTAAAATATATCATTAAAAATGTAGTAACGACAATGTATTTTAAATTTCACGCAATGTAACAATATTGATATGAGTGGGAAGAAAGCGTGCTTGTGCATAAATCAGCACACCAACGACAGCATTAACAATAAGAAGGCCTAATAAAATAAAGACGGCACTTCTAAAAGCCTATATCTCACCATAGCCTGCTGAATTTGCAAGATAACTTTTCTTTCATTTTGAAATCAGCACAAATGAAAATGTGGCACTGTGAAGCTAAGCTAAGGCTCCTGAGACTGAACACCTCCCTCTGCAACTGGATCCTGGACTTCCAGACAGGCCGCCCCCCCAGGTGGTGAGGGTAGGCAACAACACATCCGCCACGCTGACCCTCAACACGGGGCCCGTGATTAGTCCCCTCTTTTACTCCCTGTTCAACCACGACTGCGTTGGCGTGCACGACTCCAGCGCCATCATTAAGTTTGCTGATGACAACGGTGGTAGGCCTGATCACCCACGACGATGACACAACATGTAGGGAGGTCAGAGACCAGGCAGTGTGGTTGCCAGGACAACAAGCTCTCCCTCAATGTCAGCAAGACAAAGAAGCTGATCATGGACTACAGGAAACGGAGGGCTGAGCACGTCACCATTCACATCGACGGGGATGTAGTGGAGCGGGTCGAGAGCTTCAAGATCCTGTGTGTCCACATCACTAAGGATCTATCATGGTCCACACCAACACAGTCGTGAAGAGGACACAAGGGCACAACGCCTCTTCCCCCTCAGGAGGTGGAAAAGATTTGGCATAGGCCCTTAGATCCTCAAAAAGTTATACAGCTGCACCATTGAGAGGATCTTGACTGGCTGCATCACCGCTTGGTATGACAACTGCTTGGCATCGGACCACAAGGCGCTACATAGGGTAGTGCATACGGCCCAGTACATCACTGGGGCTGAGCTCCCTGCCATCCAGGACCTTTATACCAGGCGGTGTCAGAGGAAGGCCCTAAACATTTTCAAAGACTCCAGCCACCCAAGTCATAGACTGTTCGCTCTGCTACCGCACGGCAAGCGGTACCGATGCACCAAGTCTAGAACCAACAGGACCCTGAACAGTTTCTACCCCAAGCCATAAGACAGCTAAATAGTTAACCAAATAGCTACCTGGACAATCTGCATTTACCCTTTTTGCATTAACTGACTCATCACATACGCTGCTGCGATTGTTTATTATCTATCCTGCTGCCTAGTCACTTTATTCCTAGTTATATGTACATATGTACCTCGTACCCCTGCACATCCACTCAGTACTGGTACCCTGTGTATAGAGCAAAGTTATCATTACGCACTGCGTGTTTATTATTACTTTTCGATTTTCTTTCTCTCTGCATTGTTGGGAAGGTCCCGTAACAAAGCATTTCACTGGTAGTCTCTCAGGGCACATGTGTCAAACTCATTCCATTAACGTCACTAACTAGTAAAGAACTCCCCTCACCTGGTTGCCTAGGCCTTAATTGAAAGGAAAAACCAAAACCCCGCAGACACTAGGCCCTCCTTGGAATAAGGTTGACTACCCTGTCTCAGGGCAGCTGAATGAAAACGTCCTCATTTGTACAATTAGTTAGCCAGCAGATCCGACCCGATTGCTCACAGCTGTACTAGGGTTGGACTGGAGCCGGCGCGAGTTATGGCTCAGAAAACGTACATCAATGCAGGGATGATAAATGCCTTGTACTCCAAATTGCCCCAGCTGTTACACCAATAAGATTGAATGACTGCTATTTTTTCCTCATGCTAGCTAACAGGATAGAAGCCACAGCAGCCATTTTGGAACAATTCGGATTGAAGTTGCTAGTTACGTTTTCCAAGCCATATCTCACGCTGGCTCCACTGTCTTAATCTACACAGGTAGTTATATATTGCAGCTTTAATCTACATAGGAAGCCTGTCCGACCCTGGTGCAGCGTTAAACATGCGGGTCAGATCTGTTGGCTACACAATTAGTTATGTGTTAGTGCTTGGCTATCATTTCTAGCGAGCTAGTTATCTAACTGTGCAAGATAGACAGATCAATTTTTCCCAATAAATTATCGTCCCAAAATAAGTCACGTTAACCTATGGTTACATTTAGCCATAACTAGCTAGTTACATCGATTCACAATTTAGTTCGCTTACGTTAACATTAGCTAGCTAACCCTAGTCAAAATAGTTAGATAAACCTGACTGCCCCGGCAGAAAGTCGATTTCATTGACATGAGCTAAAACAACAGCTAACGTTAGCTAGATAGCTGGCAACTTTACCTGAGAAACGCCACGGTTACAAACCTTGCATATACTATGACAGCCTCCTCTTCACTGTTTCAGAAAAAGCTCTTCTTCTTCTGTGGGTTTTATGGCGGACTACAACCCCAAAAGGTGTATTTCCGCCACCAACTGGACGGGTTGAAACCAAAACAAGGTAAAAAATAAAATCCATATTTAAAACTTAATCCACCCAAATAAAAATAGTACATTGACAAAACAAAACTCCCACTTCTTCCTTCTTTAAATTCTCCATATCTCCCTTCTCAGGAACTTGGACCTGCGAGGGTGGTACGGCTTGTGACAATATTCCATGTAAGTTAACTCCTTCACCGAGAAATCTTTCAGCCCTAGGAACCGCTCCGCAGCATTCACAATGATTTATATATTCCTGGACCTTCTCCCCACCTAGGCAGTGCCATTAATTACCATAGCTATAAAGGCCACACAGTCCACCTTCTTAAGCTTTAAAATGTCAGGATCCTGCTGGTGAAAGGCAACCCCTGCAGCCTGCAGTGAAGGCCTATCCACCACCATGGACTCTTCAGGTGCACCATTCCATCCCTCAACCCTTTTAACAGCTGCTGCATATGAAATGCTCTGGACAGCCCTGACTTTGGCCACCTCATTCTCTTTCACCCTTGTGGGGCATTCGAAATATGTGGCTTCATGGTTCCCACCACAATTGCAACATGTCACATTTTCATCACTTTTATAACACATGATATGATCTTTTCCACAACTTGGACATCTCGACTTCTCCTTTCTGCAAACACTTGAAACATGACCAAAAGCTTTACAATGATCACATTGCATTGGTCTTGGGATAAATGATCTGACTCTGAAGTTAATATACCCTAAGTGCACTTGAGTAGGGAGAGACTCCATATCAAAAAACAAAATAACTGATACTCTTCACTTCATTCACCACACGATTCATCCGACGTGCATCAATCACTCCAGGAATATTTTTCATCTCTTCAACATCGACTTCCCACGAGACGCCAGATATGCCCTGTTCCTAAGAGACACACACGATACTTCAAACTTATCAAATCGGGTGAGACGCAACACACACAGAAGAACAAAAAATCAAAACAAGCCCGCCTCTCGTGATCCTCACAGCCTTCACTCTACCCAGCATTCTCTCCACCAGTTTGGATATCTCAAACAGATTCCTCAAGATTGGTAATTCGATCAGCTGCTCCTCATTTACAAACCGTACTCCTACAATATACGAATTGACATTATCATCACTGTACACTACTTTGCTCCGTTTTCCATTCTTTTGGAGAATATTCAAATTCTCCTTGATTCTACCGCCATTAGATTCAAAATGCACTTCATCATCCGCTTCCTCCATTTTTTCCCCAAATGCCCGACCAACCACAGGTAGTCCACTTTGTGTTCTGTCTCTCTCCATCCGAATGTGTTCTCCTCTGCCAGCTGCCGTTCTCTAGTTTATTTAGCTAACCGTCTCTCCCAAACAGTTCTCTCACAAGAACCCCAAAAACGTATTATTCTCCAGAAAATCTCTGTTTACGCTTGTCCTACTTAAAAAACAATCCAAGATGGCATAGCAGTGCGGTCATGTTATCTGTAGTGTCCTCATGTAAATAGCCTGTTTTTTTGTCTTTTTCATATACAGTGGGGAAAAAAAGTATTTAGTCAGCCACCAATTGTGCAAGTTCTCCCACTTAAAAAGATGAGAGAGGCCTGTAATTTTCATCATAGGTACACGTCAACTATGACAGACAAATTGAGGAAAAAAAATCCAGAAAATCACATTGTAGGATTTTTAATGAATTTATTTGCAAATTATGGTGGAAAATAAGTATTTGGTCACCTACAAACAAGCAAGATTTCTGGCTCTCACAGACCTGTAACTTCTTCTTTAAGAGGCTCCTCTGTCCTCCACTCGTTACCTGTATTAATGGCACCTGTTTGAACTTGTTATCAGTATAAAAGACACCTGTCCACAACCTCAAACAGTCACACTCCAAACTCCACTATGGCCAAGACCAAAGAGCTGTCAAAGGACACCAGAAACAAAATTGTAGACCTGCACCAGGCTGGGAAGACTGAATCTGCAATAGGTAAGCAGCTTGGTTTGAAGAAATCAACTGTGGGAGCAATTATTAGGAAATGGAAGACATACAAGACCACTGATAATCTCCCTCGATCTGGGGCTCCACGCAAGATCTCACCCCGTGGGGTCAAAATGATCACAAGAACCACACGGGGGGACCTAGTGAATGACCTGCAGAGAGCTGGGACCAAAGTAACAAAGCCTACCATCAGTAACACACTACGCCGCCAGGGACTCAAATCCTGCAGTGCCAGACTTGTCCCCCTGCTTAAGCCAGTACATGTCCAGGCCCATCTGAAGTTTGCTAGAGTGCATTTGGATGATCCAGAAGAGGATTGGGAGAATGTCATATGGTCAGATGAAACCAAAATAGAACCTTTTGGTAAAAACTCAACTCGTCGTGTTTGGATGACAAAGAATGCTGAGTTGCATCCAAAGAACACCATACCTACTGTGAAGCATGGGGGTGGAAACATCATGCTTTGGGGCTGTTTTTCTGCAAAGGGACCAGGACGACTGATCCGTGTAAATGAAAGAATGAATGGGGCCTTGTATCGTGAGATTTTGAGTGAAAACCTCCTTCCATCAGCAAGGGCGTTGAAGATGAAACGTGGCTGGGTCTTTCAGCATGACAATGATCCCAAACACACCGCCCGGGCAACGAAGGAGTGGCTTCGTAAGAAGCATTTCAAGGTCCTGGAGTGGCCTAGCCAGTCTCCAGATCTCATCCCCATAGAAAATATTTGGAGGAAGTTGAAAGTCCGTGTTGCCCAGCGACAGCCCCAAAACATCACTGCTCTAGAGGAGATCTGCATGGAGGAATGGGCCAAAATACCAGCAACAGTGTGTGAAAACCTTGTGAAGACTTACAGAAAACGTTTGACCTGTGTCATTGCCAACAAAGGGTATATAAAAAAGTATTGAGAAACTTTTGTTATTGACCAAATATTTATTTTCCACCATAATTTGCAAATAAATTCATTAAAAATCCTACAATGTGATTTTCTGGATTTTTTTCTCCACATATTGTCTGTCATAGTTGACGTGTACCTATGATGAAAATTACAGGCCTCTCTCATCTTTTTAAGTGGGAGAACTTGCACAATTGGTGGCTGACTAAATACTTTTTTCCCCCACTGTATATTTCTCAATCTCACTTTCTATCCTTTAACTAAATATACTTTCCTGCAACCCGCCTCACCCAATGTGGAACGGATTCTGTTGTTTCTTCATACATTTTTATCCAGAACCTCAGGCTGAAACTAGCCAGCTAGCCAGCTAACTAGCTACTTGCTATTAGCCACCGTTAGCGGGCTTCACCATTGTCCGGGGCCGTGGCCTGCACTACTTACCAGCCAGCTCTAGCCTGGACAATTGTCGGCCAGTCTGCACAGTCTGCACATCGCGCTATCGAGCCAGAGCATATCGGATTCTCTGCCGGAACCACTGAATCACTGGACCTTAACACCGGATCATCGCTAGCCAGCTAACTAGCTACTTGCTATTAGCCACCGTTAGCGGTCTTCACCATTGTCCGTGGCCGTGGCCTGCACTACCTACCAGCCAGCCAGCTCTAGCCTGGACTATTATTCGGCCAGTCTGCACTGTCTGCACAGCATGTTATCGACCCTGAACATATCGTTTTTTCTGCCGGAATCACTGAATCACTGGACCTTTAACACCGGATTCATCGCTACTAGCTAGCTGCAACCAAATGGATGTTGTGGTTGGCTAATCAGCCCTGAGTTAGCCTTGAGCCAGGCCCATCTCCCGGCTATCTACCTCTCTGTCAACCGGACCTTCTAGTGTTGACACGGAGCCCCGTCGATCCAACACGACTGGTCTGCCGATGAAATCGTCTGATGTGGTTACAACAGGCTTCACGTTACGACGTCGACCACGAACATCCATCTGCTAGCCCCGGCCCGCTAGCACACGCTAGCTGTGGCCTCTTGCTCGCTAGTGCTATAGCAGCCCTCGAACTAACTCCGAACTATCCTATTGCTGTTCACCGGACCTTATGATAACTCAGCTATACAGCTGATGCCTGCTGAACTGTTCCTTTTTACGGTACATTACATTTACATTTTAGTCATTTAGCAGACGCTCTTATCCAGAGCGACTTACAGAAGCAATTAGGGTTAAGTGCCTTGCTCAAGGGCACATCGACAGATTTTTCACCTAGTCGGCTCGGGGATTAGAACCAGCGACCTTTCGGTTACTGGCACAACGCTCTTACCCACTAAGCTACCTGCCGCCCCGAGCCGCATCCTGTTTATGTTTAGTCTCAGCCCAAACTTTGTAGCTACCTGCCGCCCCGAGCCGCATCCTGTTTATGTTTAGTCTCAGCCCAAACTTTGTAGCCATTACCAGATGTTGTCTTAGCTCTCTCGAATTACACCTGTGATTGCTTTATGCCTCTCTCCCATGTCAATATGCCTTGCTTATTGCTGTTTCGGTTATTTCTTATTGTACTATTTCACTGTAGATCCCCCAGCCCAGCTAAACCTGCCTTAGATAGCTCCTTTGTCCCACCCCCCATACACGCGGAGACCGAATCAATCGGTGCCTCCAGTGATGCTATCTCTTTCATCGTTACCCAATGCTTAGGTTTACCTCCACTGTACTCATATCCTTCCATATCATTTTCTGTACATAATGCCCTGAATCTATTCTACAATGCCCGGAAACCTGCCCCTTTTTTTCTCTGTACCCAATGCACTAGAAGACCAGTACTTAAAGCCTTTAGCCATATCCTTATTCTACTCCTCCTCTGTTCCTCTGGTGATGTAGAAGTAAACCCTGATGTTCTAGCAGTGTCTGAATCCTGGCAGAAATTTCCATCCCCAACTACAACATTTTGCGTCTCGATAGAACTGCCAAAGGGGGTGGGGTTGCAATCTACTGTAGAGATAGCCTGCAGAGCTCTATCGTACTATCCAGGTCTGTGCCCAAACAGTTTGAGCTTCTACTTCTAAAAATCCACCTTTCCAGAAATAAGTCTCTCACTGTTGCCGCTTGCTACAGACCCCCCTCAGCCCCGAGCTGTGCCCTGGACACCATATGTGAACTGATTGCCCCATCTATCCTCAGAGTTCGTACTGCTTGGTGACCTAAACTGGGATATGCTTAACACCCCGGCCAACCTACAATCTAAACTAGATGCCCTCAATCTCACACAAATGATCAACAAACCTACCAGGTACAACCCTAAATCTGTAAACATGGGCACCCTCATAGATATCATTCTGACAAATGTACCCTCTAAATACACCTCCGCTGTCTTCAACCAGGATCTCAGCGATCACTGCCTTATTGCCTGCGTCCATAATGGGTTCGCGATCAAACGACCACCCCTCATCACCTTCAAACGCTCCCTAAAACATTTTAGCGAGCAGGCCTTTCTAATTGACCTGGCCCGGGTATCCTGGATGGATATTGACCTCATTCCATCAGTAGAGGATGCCTGGTTGTTCTTTAAAAGTGCTTTCCTCTCAATCTTAAATAAACATGCCCCATTCAAAAAATTCAGAACTAAGAACAGATATAGCCCCTGGTTCTCCTCAGACTTGACTGCCCTTGACCAGCAAAAAACATCCTGTGGCGTACTACATTAGCATCGAACAGCCCCCGCGATATGCAACTTTTAGGGAAGTCAGGAACCAATATACACAATCAGTTAGGAAAGCAAAGGCTAGCTTTTTCAAACAGAAATTTGCATCATGTAGCACTAACTCCAAAAAGTTTTGGGACACTGTAAAGTCCATGGAAAATAAGAGCACCTCCTCCCAACTGGCCACTGCACTGAGGCTAGGAAACACTGTCACCACCGATAAATCTACAATAATCGAGAATTTCAACAAGCATTTTGCTACGGCTGGCCATGCTTTCCACCTGGCTACCGCTACCCCGGCCACCAACTCTGCACCCTCCGCTGCAACTTGCCCATGCCCCCCCCCCCCCCCCTGCTTCTCCTTCACACAAATTCAGACAGCTGATGTTCTGAAAGAGCAGAAAAATCTGGACCCCTACAAATCAGCTGGGCTAGACAATCTGGACCCTTTCTTTCTAAAATTAGCCACCGAAATTGTCGCAACCCCTATTACTAGCCTGTTCAACCTCTCTTTCGTAATGTCTGAGATCCCCAGAGATTGGAAAGCTGCCGCGGTCATCCCCCTCTTCAAAGGGGGTGACACTCTAGATCCAAACTGTTGTAGACCTATATCCATCCTGCCCTGCCTTTCGAAAATATTTGAAAGCCAAGTTAACAAACAGATCACCGACCATTTCGAATCCCACCGTACCTTCGCCGCTATGCAATCCCGTTTCCGAGCTGGTCATGGGTGCACCTCAGCCATGCTCAAGGTCCTAAACGATATTATAAACATGATCGATAAAAGACAGTACTGCGCAGCCGTCTTCATTGACCTGGCTAAGGCTTTCGACTCTGTCAACCACCGCATTCTTATTGGCAGACTAAATAGCCTTGGTTTCTCTAATGACTGCCTCGCCTGGTTCACCAACTACTTCTCAGATAGAGTTCAATGAGTCAAATCGGAGGGCCTGTTGTCTGGACCTCTGGCCGTGTCTATGTGGGTGCCACAGGGTTAAATTCTCGGGCCGACTATATTCTCTGTGTATATCAATGATGTTGCTCTTGCTGCTGGTGACGCTCGGATCCACCTCTATGCGGACGACACCATTTTGTATACATATGGCCCTTCATTGGACACTGTGTTAACAAACCTCCAAACGAGCTTCAACGCCATACAACACTCCTTCCGTAGCCTTCAACTGCTCTTAAACACTAGCAAAACTAAATGCATGCTCTTCAACCGAACGCTGCTTGCACCCGCCCACCCGACTAGAATCACTACTCTCGGCGGGTCTGACCTAGAGTATGTGGACAACTACAAATACCTAGGTGTCTGGTTAGACTGTAAACTCTCCTTCCAGACTCACATTAAGCATCTCCAATCAAAAGTTAGATCTAGAATCGGCTTCCTATTTCGCAACAAAGCCTCCTTCACTCATGCTGCCAAACATGCCCTCGTAAAACTGACTATCCTACCGATCCTTGACTTCGGCGATGTCATTTACAAAATAGCCTCCAACACTCTACTCAGCAAATTGGATGTAGTCTATCACAGTGCCATCCGTTTTGTCACCAAAGCCACATATACTACCCACCATTGTGACCTGTACGCTCTTGTTGGCTGGCCCTCACTACATATTCGTCGCCAAACCCACTGGCTCCAGGTCATCTATAAATCACTGCTAGGCAAATCCCCGTCTTATCTTAGCTCACTGGTCACCATAGCAACACCCACCCGTAGTCTGCGCTCCAGCAGGTATATCTCACTGGTCATCCCCAAAGCCAACACCACCTTTGGCCGCCATTCCTTCCAGTTCTCTGCTGCCAATGACTGGAACGAACTGCAAAAATCTCTGAAGCTGGAGACTCTTATCTCCCTCACTAACTTTAAGCGTCAGTTGTCAGAGCAGCTTACCGATCACTGCACCTGTACACAGCCTTTCTGAAATCAGCCCACCCAACTACCTCATCCCCATATTGTTATTTATTTTGCTAATTTGCACCCCAGTATCTCTATTTGCACATCATCTTTTGCACATCTATCATTCCAGTGTTAATATGAAATTGTAACTATTTTGCACTATGGCCTATTTATTGCCTTACCTCCATAACTACATTCGCACACACTGTATATATATTTTCTGTTGTATTTTTGACTTTATGTTTTGTTTACCCCATATGTAACTCTGTGTTGTTGTTTTTATCGCACTGCTTTGCTTTATCTTGGCCAGGTCGCAGTTGTAAATGAGAACTTGTTCTCAACTGGCTTACCACAAGACACAAGACTTGGGCAAAGACCCTGCAGGAGAGGATATGCTGCACAGCGCCTTCGTTTGGGTAGAGTAGTTGAATGAAAAGTGCATCCTTCCTCCTGCATCAGGTAATCATTGATTATGATTACGATTATCATTGACACATGATTGGACAGGTGAATGCAAGGGCACCATCAGATGGCTTTTACTTTTCCCATAATTTATAATGAGTAAGGAAGGAATGATGCACTTTTAAAGAATTGTAACCCACTGGGCGGAGCCCTAGCCCATATGGGAAATTGTACAGGTAAACAATTTGGCAAAAATAAAATCCATCTAGGAAGTAAATAAATAAAAGAACAAAGACAGGTTGAGGTGAGGTGCTGACTAACAGAAGATAATCTATACAAATAAAAAATAAGTTGCATAGTCATCTCTACTTGCTGTGGATCCGCTCTACATGTCAAATCAATCAAATGTTATTTGTCACATGCTTAAACAACAGGTGTAGACTAACAGTGAAATGCTTACTTACGGGGCCTTTTCCAACAATGCAGAGTTATAGATAAAGAAATAGTGACGAGGAATAAATGCACAGTGAATAACGAATAACAGTTGATTGTTCGTGCAGAGTAAACACAGAATAATTGAGGTAATCAGGCATTTTATTTCAATCATCGTTATTCCAACATTACTGTATTGATTTATTAGGAATGCACATTATTCAGGGCCTCATCAAAATATAGACTAGTGAACAGCGGTAATAATAATAATAACGAATATATATCATTTAGCAGACGCTTTTATCCAAAGCGACTTACAGTCATGCGTGCATACATTTTACGCACAGGTGGTCCCGGGACCACTATCCATTGCGTTGCAAGCGCCATACAAAATCGTGCAAGTTGAAGAAAGTGTTCCACACATAAATAATATCATCAGACAGAGACAAACTGTTCATTCATGAAATACTTTTAAAAAACAGACCAGTGAAACTTGAAGTAAACTCAATTCAATGTCTATTCCACGTCGGTTGAACCAGTGTTCTTCGCTCAATAAATAGCTTGGGACATCTGCATACCATCTACATGACATCCGCAATTTGTTCCTTACAAACACACTGCAAACCCTAGACATCTTGCCATTGAGATGCAACAGGTACGTCCGGTGTAATACAACAAGTGGAAGGGCATACATCCAAATGGCCAAGCTCTGGAGTTCATCATCAAGACATTTAATCTCATGTTGTTCATTCAATAAGTTCCTACAAAACGGGGGGGGGGGGGACAACAAAAGAGGGGTCTTGTAAATGGATCACTGTCATTTAAAACAATTGACAGGCCATAGCGTTGGCCTTAAATGCACAATTTCACACATATTTTGCCTTTTGCTATGCACACAAAATGTCCTAAAAATCCTGAGTGACTTTAGCCACCATGCTAACGCTAATAACACTCACATCATCTGAATCCACTTGGAAGACTGATGTTCCATTGCTACTGGTGACGCTTTCTGGGTTGGCGGCAATGGAGCGGTCGTCATCCTGAAGCTGCAGGAAAGAGAAGCGATACGTTGGCGCCCTGTAGGGGGCGGAGCAGAGCCACAAGGCATGTCAATATTTAGGATCAGAACGGAAGCAGGCATTTGAATGTGCACTTTTACCTGAGCAGTGTGTGTGATTGGATGTGTGTGTGTTTGTGTGCGTATGTGTATGTGCATGCTTGTGCGCATAAACGTGTGTGTGGCTCACCTATTTCCATAGACCATTCTCCTTACAGTATAGACAGCAGTGGCAACAGCCACCAGAATGACAATCCCTACTCCAACGCAAACCACGATCAACACCATCTTCTCTCTCTGAAATACAGAGATAGCATTATCGTATTTCTGGTCATAATATTCTAAACGCTCAAAAGCTTTATCATTTGACGCATTGCATCATCTAATATGTGGGGCTGTATTTTCTGATGCAGAAGTACCCAGAGGGTGTGTAGGCTTTTGTTCCAGCACATCGCTGACACAACTGATTCAACTCATCAACCAGTTATCAAGCCATTGATTGATTGAATCAGGTGTGCTAGTACTGAGCTGGAACAAAACCCAGCTCACAATGTGTGTCAATGTGAGATTGAAGAACACTGTTACATTATGCAGAGGTAAGACACACCTTTCACACAATGAGCAATAACAAAAGCACACACACTCAAAGGAGACCCACACACGCAGATACACACGTACACTCACACGCACACACAGGTCACACTCACCGGGGTTTCAGAGTATGGGCTGGCAGTGGGCGGCTGACTGGAGTTCCCACAATGCCTGTTGACTGTTTCCTCTCTACGCAGGGGAGTGAAACCTCCCTCACACCTATCACTGGGAACCTTACGGTACCTACACATGGAGACCACATGGTAAACTGTGTGCGTGTGTTTGGGTTTACTATCCTTGTGGGGAGCACATTTCGCCGGTCCCCACAAGGAAAAAGGTTATTTTAGGCTTAGGGGTTAAGTTTAGGGTTAGGGTTACAATTAGGGTTAGGGGTTAGGGTTAGGAGTTAGGGTTAGTGTTAGATTAAGTGTTAGGGTCAGGGAAAATAAGATTTTGAATGGGAATCAATTGTTTGGTCCCCACAAGGATAGTAAAACAAAAGTGTGTGTCATAATTACCCTGATGTCCTAAGCTCCTCCTCCTCTCCGTTTAGACACACCTCCAGGGCGTGGTCTGCAGTGTCCAGTTGTCTCATACACTCTGAGCTGTTCTCATGGCGATAGTAACCATAGTCACTGTTTGTAAGGAGAGACACGTTAGGCCATTTCAACCACAGACACAGTACAGATGCCTTATTGGCAATGTTATGTTTGACTCTGCCTTTGCCTCAAAGGCACAATTACAGAAAAAAGCTATTTTGACTAGAAATGAAGTAACCGGGCGCAACTTTGGTTTTAGAAGTGGGGGGGCCATCACTTATTATTATAAATTTTTTATCCAGTCGGATAAACACTCCAAAGAGCCCACCCGACCGCTCGGAGGCGTCCGCATGGTCCTAGAGCACACTGTTGCCTCATTCCAATTATAACATTGAGTATGGGGACACAAATGCAATTTCTGAATGTGGGAGGGAAAGTCCGTCCCCGTCCCCAGTGAAAGTTGCGCCCCTGGAAGTAACAGATTGTGCCTTTAAATGGACAACTCTCAACTTCTGGTTTCCCTTATCTGAATGTGTCCCTGACTACTGGGAGAGAATGAAAATCATGGTTGAATTTATTAGGGCACAACAAAGCATTTTTTTTTACAACAGACAATGAAAACGATTGTTTCCTAAGTTCAGGTAGCCCCTTTCTGTTTCAGTTTGTTTTCTTCTGGTTACTATTGAATACGACCCAGCAGTGTTATGACCCTCCAGGACCATAACTGAATAGCCTTGTCAGTTTAGACTGGACCCCTGACAGTGTTTCTTACCATAGGTAGTCCTCTCTGGTGCAGGGGCAGGGGCTTTTTCGCCTGCTCACTACGTAGTCCCGTCCATTCCTGCAGATGGACAGCTTCCTCAGCCTCCTGAAGATCTCCTTGTAGCCCAAGACACACCCTTCTGTGGCCGAGTCCCCACCCTCTGTGGCATGGGCCAACCACTGAACATAGTCCTGGTTACCACCTATAGGAAACCAACGTTAACCAATAGAGAGAGACTAGCGAGACATGCCAATTTGAGTATGTATCGAAATCAGTGTTTCAATCCCGGTCCCAGTGACCCACAGGGGTGCACACCAGAGAAGGCTGGTGGAAGGAACTATAGGAGGGCGAGCTCATTGTAGTGGCTGGAATGGAATAAAGGAACAGTATCAAACATATGGAAACCACATATTTGACGTCGCTCTCTGGGTATTCTCACAATAGAAAGCTAGCTACTGTTTCAATCCTTGTGAAATGTCTGTTGTTGGTTTAATGATTATGATCCTTGGGGATATTACATTTGACAACAAACAAATAAGCTTGTGACTCACAGGGGGAATCTCAATCGTCTTTCCTTGATTCCTCATGACCCCTCTCCTCACCTCCTTCTCAAAAAGCATTGGAGGAGAAGATCCAAGGTTCCTCCCCTCAGACATTCTCTTCCACTGAGTTTTGACAAGGAGATGAGTAGACACAGGATACAAGGAATCAAGGAAATACAATTGAGATTCACCCACACTCTCTGGTGATGAGACTCTGGAAGTCAATGGTGACCACCACCCACATGGGCTGGTCATCGTCCTCGGGCCGGTAACCCCACACGCTGATGTTCATGGTCTTGGTGCCCGGCTCGGACGTCAGGCCAGCGAAGAAGATGGGCTGCTCTGTGAAGTTGTACACCTTCCAACACTGGCCCTCATCTGTGGAGAACCTGGGGTGATGCACAATCACATACAGGGTCGTATTCATTAGTGCACACTGTCACAAAATGCTTTGCAACTGAAAACTAAAACGAGCCTTTCTTATTGGACAGAGTTAAGGTTGTTTTCTTTCGTTTGGTGCCTAATGAATACGACCCTGTATAAACATCTCAATGTGAACGTGCAAGCACACACACATGAATTAGACAGAATTGGACTGCTTATAGACACGTTCACAGCCACAACTTCATAGGGAGAGAAGAGTGGATAAACACAGACACACACAAAATACTCATAGGATGTCGCTTGCATGCCATGGGTGGGGGTGTGAATACAAAGCAACTTATTTACACCCAATATTTCTACACCCCAACGACTGTGTGTGTGTGTGTGCATGCGTGTGTGTGGTGTTCAGTACTTGATGGTGTTGATTTGGCCGTCCCTGGGGTGGGCCTCCACAGCCACGACGAGCCCCCCAGAGTCCAGGATGCTGTAGTGATGGGCCCCCCTCAGCGCACCCCTCCACTTGTACCCCCCGTCGTTCGACACGTACACATCAGGCCGTGCTGACGAGATGGAGTCCCCCACACTGCCTGGGAGGTCAAAGGGCAGAGGGCCGAGGTCATAGAAAGGTCACACACATTCTGGGACAGCTAGAGGGTGGGGGCTGTGTCCGAAAATATGTTTTATCTGTCAGTCATCCGGTCCCAAATGTCTCCCTACCCCTCCCTTTAGCCCTAACCCTCCAATGTTGACCTGAAGGGTCTGGATAGGGATAGCCAGTGTAGTGGTGTATCTTTCACCATATTGATTCCACATAACTGATCTGCAAAGATTGAAGGGTAAGGGAACAATTTGGGACTCGGGCATATACAGTGCTGTGAAAAAGTATTTGCCCCCTTTCTAATTTTTTCTACTTTTGCATATTTGTGATACTGAATGTTATCAGATCTTCAACCAAAACCTAATATTAGATAAAGGGAACATAAGTGAACAAATAACACAACAATTACATATTTATTTAATAAAGAAAGTTATGCAACACCCAATTCCCCTGTGTGAAAAAGTAATTGCCCCCTTACACTCAATAACTGGTTGTGCCACCTTTAGCTGCAATGACTCCAACCAAATGCTTCCTGTAGTTGTTGATCAGTCTCTCACGTCGCTGTGGAGGAATTTTGGCCCACTCTTCCATGCAGAACTGCTTTAACTCAGTGACGTGTGGGTTTTCAAGCATGAACTGCTTGTTTCAAGTCCTGCCAGAACATCTCAATTGGGATTAGGTCTGGACTTTGACTAGGCCATTCCAAAACATCAAATTTGTTGCTTTTTAGCAATTTTCCTGTAGACTTGATTGTGTGTTTTGGATCATTGTCTTGCTGCATAACCCAGCTGCGCTTCAGCTTCAGCTCACAGATGGATGGTCTGACATTCTCCTGTAGAATTCTCTGATACAGAGCAGAATTCATGGTTCCTTCTATTAAGGCAAGTCGTCCAGGTCCTGAGGCAGCAAAGCATCCCCAAACCATCACACCACCACCACCATGCTTGACCTTTGGTATGATGTTCTTACTGTGGAATGCAGAGTTTGGTTTTCGCCAGGCATTGCTGGAACCATGTCGTCCAAAAAGTTTTGAATCATCTGTCCATAGAAGTCTTGATGATCATCCAGGTGCTTTTTGGCAAACGTGAGTCAACTTTTTGGACAAGATGGGTCCCATTATGCCTGGCGAAAACCAAACACTGCATTCCACAGTAAGAACATCATACCAAAGGTCAAGCATGATATCTAATATTAGGTTTTGGTTGAAGATCTGATAACATTCAGTATCACAAATATGCAAAAGTAGAGAAATTTAGAAAGGGGGCAAATACTTTTTCATAGCACTGTATAGTGCACTATATATAGGATCAGCCATTTTGTAGTGGTGACCGAATTATTACGGGGGGGAAAGAATTTCCTGTATAGTCCAATCAAGATTCCCTACAATGCAAAATGTTGTGCGCAACATCATGTACACTACGGTAATACAGAAGTATCACAATGCAACGTGTCTTTGATATGTATGATTGACAGTTTGGTTACCGTGGGCGATGACAAGGCCAACGGCGGTGGGGTCAGAGAGAGGCAGCATGGGAGTTATGCCGTTGTATTGACTGTGTTCGCCGTGGATGTGCAGGTTACACTGTCACACACACACACACACACACAAGAATGCCATTGTTCACACTCATATAATAAGCATCAACACACCCACGACTTGATGGTATTTTCATTGTCAGAGGAGGGAATTAAGTTAGTTCTCACATCATTTCTTGAATCCTCGCCACACTCAACATTCTGGGGCTTGTTGAGGAGTTTCCACTCACCCCCTCGGTTAAATGAAATGACTGTCCGAATGCGGCCATCTGTCAAAAACAATAGTCATTATCATATTACTGGAACTAAAAAAGACATGCATTCATGGTTGAAAACCCACCAACAAACTAGAAAAAACACAGAGGTCAGTTCCCAAGATTCATCCTTAAAACCCGCCTACAAACTGTGAAAAACACAGAGGTCAGTTCTCAAGATTCATCCTTAAAACCTGCCTACAAACTGGGAAAAACACAGAGGTCAGTTCCCAAGATTCATACTCAAAACCCGCCTACAAACTGTGAAAAACACAGAGGTCAGTTCTCAAGATTCATCCTTAAAACCCGCCTACAAACTGGGAGAAACACAGAGGTCAGTTCCCAAGATTCATCCTTAAAACCCTACAAACTGGGAAAAACACAGAGGTCAGTTCCCAAGATTCATCCTTAAATCCCGCCTACAAACTGGGAAGACACAGTGGTCAGTTCCCAAGATTCATCCTTAAAACCCACCTACAAACTGCGAGAAACACAGAGATAAATTCCCAAGATTCATCCGTAAAACCAGCCTACAAACTAGGAAAAACACAAGGTCAGTTCCCAAGATTCATCCTTAAAACCCGCCTACAGACTGGGAAAAACGCAGAGATGAGTTCCCAAGATTCATCCTTAAAACCCACCTACAAACTGGGAAAAACACAGAGTTCAGTTCCCAAGATTCATCCTTAAAACCCGCCTACGAACTGGGAAAAACACAGAGGTCAGTTCCCAAGATTCATACTCAAAACCCGCCTACAAACTGTGAAAAACACAGAGGTCAGTTCTCAAGATTCATCCTTAAAACCCGCCTACAAACTGGGAGAAACACAGAGGTCAGTTCCCAAGATTCATCCTTAAAACCCTACAAACTGGGAAAAACACAGAGGTCAGTTCCCAAGATTCATCCTTAAATCCCGCCTACAAACTGGGAAGACACAGTGGTCAGTTCCCAAGATTCATCCTTAAAACCCACCTACAAACTGCGAGAAACACAGAGATAAATTCCCAAGATTCATCCGTAAAACCAGCCTACAAACTAGGAAAAACACAAGGTCAGTTCCCAAGATTCATCCTTAAAACCCGCCTACAGACTGGGAAAAACGCAGAGATGAGTTCCCAAGATTCATCCTTAAAACCTGCCTACAAACTAGGAAAAACACAGAGGTCAGTTCCCAAGATTCATCCTGAATAGAAATACAGTTGCCATGGTGATATTCATTAGTGCACACCGTAGCAAAACTTTTTGCAACCGAAAACAAAAACAAGCATTTCTTAAGTTCATGCATCAATCAATCAAATGTACAGTACCAGTCAAAAGTTTGGACACACCTACTCATTCAAGGGTTTTTCTTTAATTTTACTATTTTTTACATTGTAGAATAATAGTGAAGACATCAAAACTATGAAATAACACATATGGAATCATGTAGTAACCAAAAAAGTGTTAAACAAATCAAAATATATTTTATATTTGTGATTCTTCAAAGTAGCCACCCTTTGCCTTGATGACAGCTTTGCACACTCTTGGCATTCTCTCAACCCACTTCATGAGGTAATCACCTGTAATGCATTTCAATTAACAGGTGTGCCTTGTTAAAAGTTAATTTGTGGAATTTCTTTCCTTCTTAATGCGTTTGAGCCAATCAGTTGTGTTGTGACAAGGTAGGGTTGGTATACAGAAGATAGCCCTATGTGGTAAAAGACCAAGTCCATATTATGGCAAGAACAGCTCAAATAAGCAAAGAGAAACGACAGTCCATCATTACTTTAAGACATGAAGGTCAGTAAATCTGGAACATTTCAAGAACTTTTAAAGTTTCTTCAAGTGCAGTCGCAAAAACCATCAAGCGCTATGATGAAACTGGCTCTCATGAGGACCACCACAGGAAAGGAAGATCCAGAGTTACCTCTGCTGCAGAGGATAAGTTCATTAGAGTTAAATGCACCTCAAATTGCAGCCCAAATAAATGCTTCACAGAGTTCAAGTAACAGACACATCTCAACATCAACTGTTCAGAGGAGAAAGCGTGAATCAGGCTAATTCATCGAATTGCTGCAAAGAAACCACTACTAAAGGACACCAATAAGAAGAAGAGACTTGCTTGGGCCAAGAAACACGAGCAATGGACATAAGACTGGTGGAAATCTATCCTTTGGTCTGATGATTCCAAGTTTGAGATTTTTTGTTCCAACCGCCGTGTCTTTGTGAGACGCAGAGTAGGTGAACGGATTATCTCTGCATGTGTGGTTCCCACCGTGAAGCATGGAGGAGGAGGTGTAATGGTGTGGTGGTGCTTTGCTGGTGACACTGTCAGTGATTTATTTAGAATTCAAGGCACACTTAACCAGCATGGCTACCACAGCATTCTGCAGCGATACGCCATTCCATCTGGTTTGCGCTTAGTGGGACTATCATTTGTTTTTCAACAGGACAATGACCCAACACACCTCCAGGCTGTGTAAGGGCTATTTGACCAATAAGGAGAGTGATGGAGAGCTGCATCAGATGACCTGGCCTCGACAATCACCCGACCTTAACCCAATTGAGATGGTTTGGGATGAGTGTGACCGCAGAGTGAAGGAAAAGCAGCCAACAAGTGCTCAGCATATGTGGGAACTCCTTCAAGACTGTTGGAAAGCATTCCAGGTGAAGCTGGTTGAGAGAATGCCAAGAGTGTGCAAAGCTGTCATCAAGGCAAAGGGTGGATACTTTGAAGAATCTAAAATCTAAAATATATTTTGTTTAATTTAATTAATTTAATTAATTTATTATAAAATGTGTTTAACACTGTTTTGGTTACTACATGATTCCATATGTGTTATTTCATGGTTTTGATGTCTTCACTATTATTCTACAACGTAGAAAATAGTAAAAATAAAGAAAAACCCTTGAATGAGTAGGTGTGTCCAAACTTTTGACTGGTACTGTATTTATAAAGCCCTTTTTACATCAGCAGTTGTCACAAAGTGCTTATACAGAAACCCAGCCTAAAATCCCAAAGAGCAAGCATTGCAGATGTAGAAGCACGGTGGCTAGGAAAAACTCCCTAGAAAGGCTGGAACCTAGGAAGAAACCTAGAGAGGAACCAGGCTCTGAGGGGTAGCTAGTCCTCTTCTGGCTGTGGCGGGTGGAGATTATAAGACTCCCTCCCCGTTTCGGACTGTTTATGTTCCTAATGAATACGACCCAGATTGTGTTGATGCGTAGTTGCGTACCCTCCTCCAGTACGTTGGTGAGGTAGACTCCTCTCATGGAGGTGACATTGGTGAAGTCGCTCTTCCCTTCCCCACCAAACAGGTGGCGCTCCAGAGACTTAGAGTACACGATGCCCCGGTCATCTGACGTGTACACCGTCCCAAAGTAGCTTTCCTCTGGAGAATAGAAGAGAGTGGAGTATGGTAGAATATAATAAAAAGTCAATATAATTAAACATTATTATATAGTAGGAATGGTCATTTATCATCTACTCTATCCTGACCCCATGAGACAACACACACACACACACACATATACACGGATGGTAGAAATACAGTGTCTTCTGTAGGCATGGGAACAAACCCAACTGCGCTGACACAGCCCTCTATGAGTCGGCATAGCAATAAGGGGCTGTCAACATCAATAAATGGTGTGAAGAACACTCCTGACATCAAAGATGTAGAAACAACTTAGGTCAGGACTTAGTGGTAAATAGTATGCATATGACCTTCTGGCCTTAAAATCCCCTTGTAACATGTGCTGCTGTGTGTGCGTGTGTTTGTGTGTGTGTGTACCCTGATGCCCAGAGCTGTGTCAGCTGTCCTTCTAGCCTAGCCAGGTGTCTGTCTACCTCTTCCCCCTCTCAGATAAAACCCCTCTCTGTTCCTTCTTATCTGCTCCATTCATCTGAATGGGACAAAAGCCTCGGGCCTCTACCCGTACACGCTTACTGTATACACTGACCCAGGTTAGACACACACACACACACACACACACACACACACACACACACACACACACACACACACACACACACACACACACACACACACACACACAGCCTGTATGATTGGATTAATTGTCAGCAATACTAAGAACTTGTGAAACCAGTCTTTCCTCTTTCTCTTTAACACACTCAAGCTTTTCCATTGCAGCAAGAAGGGTTAGCAGGGCTGAGACAGACATAGCAGGGTTAGGGTTAGTAGTGCTGAGACAGCCATAGCAGGGTTAGGGTTAGGGTTAGCAGGGCTAAGACAGCCATAGCACGGTTAGGGTTAGCAGGGCTGAGACAGCCATAGCAGGGTTAGGGTTAGCAGGGCTGAGACAGCCATAGCAGTGTTAGGGTTAGCAGGGCTGAGACAGCCATAGCAGGGTTAGGGTTAGCAGGGCTGAGACAGCCATAGCAGGGTTAGGGTTAGCAGGGCTGAGACAGCCATAGCAGGGTTAGGGTTAGCTGGGCTAAAACAGCCATAGCAGGGTTAGGGTTAGCAGGGCTGAGACAGCCATAGCAGGGTTAGGGTTAGCAGGGCTGAGACAGCCATAGCAGGGTTAGGGTTAGGGTTAGCAGGGCTGAGACAACCATAGCAGGGTTAGGGTTAGGGTTAGCAGGGCTGAGACAACCATAGCAGGGTTAGGGTTAGGGTTAGCAGGGCTGAGACAACCATAGCAGGGTTAGGGTTAGCAGGGCTAAGACAGCCATAGCAGGGTTAGGGTTAGGGTTAGCAGGGCTAAGACAGCCATAGCAGGGTTAGGGTTAGGGTTAGCAGGGCTGAGACAACCATAGCAGGGTTAGGGTTAGGGTTAGCAGGGCTGAGACAGCCATAGAGCTAGATGAGATAGATGTACAATTTCAGACACGATCAGTGCTGAGCAAAATACATGAGTAAACTTAAAAGTAAACTTGAATGTTTAATCTAAAGACGGATCCATGTGGCTCATATGTCCTATGTCTGTATTTGAAAAGCATGTGTGAGTGTATGAGTTAGAATGTGAGAGAGAGAGAGAGAGAGAGAGAGAGAGAGAGAGAGAGAGAGAGAGAGAGAGAGAGAGAGAGAGAGAGAAAGAGAGAGAGAGAGAGAGAGAGAGAGAGAGAGAGACTAGAGTGTGTGAGTGTGACAGAGTATGTGTAAGGTGTGTGTGTGAGTGAGCTGTGATGAAGTTCCCTCCTTTCCCCCAGAGTACCTCCCGGATTGTCCACATGCATGAAGATCATATCCTCATCCCCACACATATATATACAGGTGAGAAAATTAATCATTAAGGCATGTGTGCAACTGTTGGAGTCATTGTAATGCCTCCCCCCAATTAGGTGTGTGTGTGTGTGTGTGTGTGTGTGTGTGTGTGTGTGTGTGTGTGTGTGTGTGTGTGTGTGTGTGTGTGTGTGTGTGTGTGTGTGTGTGTGTGTGTGTGTGTGTGTGTGTGTGTGTGTGTGTGTGTGTGTGTGTGTGTGTGTGTGTGTGTGTGTGTGTGTGTGTGTGTGTGTGTGTGTGTGTGTGTGTGTGTGTGTGTGTGTGTGTGTGTGTGTGTGTGTGTGTGTGTGTGTGTGTGTGTGTGTGTGTGTGTGTGTGTGTGTGTGTGTGTGTGTGTGTAGGGCGGCAGGTAGCTTAGTGGTTAAGAGCATTGTGCCAGTAACCGAAAGGTCGCTAGTTCTAATCCCCGAGCCGACTAGGTGAAAAATCTGTCGATGTGCCCTTGAGCAAGGCACTTAACCCTAATTGCTCCTGTAAGTCGCTCTGGATAAGAGCGTCTGCTAAATGACCAATTATTATTATGTGTGTGTGTGTGTGTGTCTGTGTGCTCTCCCATTTCTAAGACATTAATCATCGTGAGAGAATATCTTTGTTTCTGTGTTGTCAGCAAGATACAGTTTGGGAGGGAGTTGAGGGAGAGAGAGGAGAGCAGGGGATGGTGTGTGTGGGTGTGTCTTTGTCTGTGGCAAGACCTGTAGTGTGCATCTGTCGTTACGTTATGTGTTGAAATGGAAAGTTGCCAAACGATTTTCTCCTGATATGTGCAAACGTCTTTCACACCCCTACTTCCTCTTTCAAGAGCTTATAGATAAGACCCTCGGTGACAGTTACTTTATCTTGTAGTTACTTTGTCATAATGTGATTTTTAATCTGTACTATGTCTTGTCAATTGTTGTGACTGATTATTTACCTTGTACAGATATGACAGGGGTTCTTAATGACAAAATGCTGTCACCCTGACCTGGAATTCTTTGAATTTTTTTAATGAAATAGGGTTCAGGATAAGGAGTGAAATAGATATGAGTGTGTGTGTGTGGGGGGGGGGGGGGGGGGAGTACATGGGTATAGGGGTAGGGGGACAGTGGGACAGGGGAAGAGGGAGACAGTAAGACAACAGTACAGAGAAACAGGAGAGATGGACAGGGGTAGAGCTGTTGCGGTCATGAAATTTTGTCAGCCGGTGATTGTCAAGCAAATAACTGCCGGTCTGATTAACATAAACATGTTTGCATCTCCTGGCTTCTACGCATTGCCTACAAGCCACTGATGCAGACCTTTGGAACATCAAGTGCGCACATGCGGCTATTGTGTGTTGAACAGTTAAACAAGAAACTGGTCCTCTTATATGCTTACTTTAGAGTTATTTATGCAACTTTAGTTGTGATATAAACGTTGGGCTATATGTTTAGATTTTTTATATATTCTAAGGCTGCATGATGCGACTCAAATATTGATTTGAAAAATAGTTGCATGAAAGGCATGAGATCTGATTTGTTTCTTGTGCAGGCTGCACACACTTCATCAGTCTCTCATTCACCATTTGACAAGCACTTGATAATATTCTCACCAAGCCTCGAATTTCCCAGCGGCATCCCCCTTGTGTGGCCGTAATGCCCCCTAAAAAATCCACGCCTTTTGTGGCCAAAGTGGTCGTTGTGCCCTTGGGCTGAATATAATAATTATAATTCCCTTCTCCCGGCTGCTGTGCTCCGAAGCACCTCTCAATCACATGGCTCTCAGATATCTCAATTCTTATTAGCCAATGCCCGTCACGTGATCGGGTCCTTCTCACAGGCATTTCAGCTAAGAAGTAGGCTACAAGTGAATGAAGACCCACACATCGGGGACGCAACTCCGAATTCCCAGGCGCATATTGTAGATGTTAGAACTGTCCACATTTAGCCTACTTTTTGTCAGCCAACAAGATGAGTAGGCCTAACGAACAGCAAAAGCACTAGCCTATGTCAATCTACTATCCCCCATAGTACAAATTAATAGAACCACTCGCATCAACAACAAAAAAGTTAAAGCAATGAGGGTGATGCAACAGATCAGAACGTTTAGCTTAAAATGTTAATAAACTATTAGGCTATTTCTTCACATTATAAGCACAGCAATGCGCACACGGCAGTAGGCTATAAGTGCGAATGTTCCAAAATGCAATCAATTAGCGGGAAAACACTGTCCTTGAAAGTGACGGCAAATATGATTATGCATGTAATGCTGTATTATAAAGGTGCATTTTTATGATTAAAATTATCTTCCCCAAACTTGAAACTCACGCGCAGCCTATGTATGCCAGTTAGGCTCTACACCGGTTATAAAGCGGATTAATATGCCACATTTTAAGAAGTTATTTGGCCACTGATACAAACATATAGGCTTATGGGCTAGGCTACATGAGGTGTGCGACTATGATTTAAAAAAAAGCCATGCTCTGTTTCTTGCCTTAAGCTGGGCATCATTCACAAGAGATAATATATAATTCACGAGTGATAGGTTAATATTGTCTCCATCAGACTATTCTTAATTTAATGTTGTCTTTACATACTAAATAATATACACTACCGTTCAAAAGTTTGGGATAACTTAGAAATGTCCTTGTTTTCGAAAGAAAAGCAATTTTTTTGTCCAGAAACAAATAACTTTCTTCTGAAACTCGTCAGTGCACCGGGGCCTCCCACTCCTCTTTCTATTCTGGTTAGAGACAGTTTGCCCTGTTCTGTGAAGGGAGTAGTACACAGCGTTGTACGAGATCTTCAGTTTCTTGGCAATTTCTCGCATGGAATAGCCTTCATTTCTCAGAACAAGAATAGACTGACGAGTTTCAGAAGAAAGTTATTTGTTTCTGGACATTTTGATCCTGTAATCGAACCCACAATTGCTGATGCTCCAGATACTCAACTAGTCTCAAGAAGGCCAGTTTTATTGCTTCTTTAATCCGCACAACAGTTCTCAGCTGTGCTAACATAATTGCAAAAGGGTTTTCTAATGATCAATTAGCCTTTTTAAATGATAAACTTGGATTATAACCGCGATTGATAATAGACAGTACTGTGCAGCCGTCTTCATCGACCTGGCCAAGGCTTTCGACTCTGTCAACCACCGCATTCTTATTGGCAGACTAAATAGCCTTGGTTTCTCAAATGACTGCCTCGCCTGGTTCACCAACTACTTCTCAGATAGAGTTCAGTGTGTCAAATCGGAGGGCCTGTTGTCTGGACCTATGGCAGTCTCTATGGGGGTGCCACAGGGTTAAATTCTTGGGCCGACACTTTTCTCCGTGTATATCAATGATGTCGCTCTTGCTGCTGGTGACTCTCAGATCCACCTCTACGCAGACGACACCATTTTGTATACATCTGGCCCTTCATTGGACACTGTGTTAACAAACCTCCAAACGAGCTTCAATGCCATACAACACTCCTTCAGTAGCCTCCAACTGCTCTTAAACACTAGTAAAACTAAATGCATGCTTTTCAATCGAACGCTGCTGGCACCCGCCCACCCGACTAGAATTACCACTCTCGACGGGTCTGACCTAGAGTATGTGGACAACTACAAATACCTAGGTGTCTGGTTAGACTGTAAACTCTCCTTCCAGACTCACATAAAGAATCTCCAATCCAAAGTTAAATCTAGAATCGGCTTCCTATTTCGCAACAAAGCCTCCTTCACTCATGCTGCCAAACATGCCCTCGTAAAACTGACTATCCTACCGATCCTTGACTTCGGCGATGTCATTTACAAAATAGCCTCCAACACTCTACTCAGCAAATTGGATGTAGTCTATCACAGTGCCATCCGTTTTGTCTCCAAAGCCCCATACACTACCCACCACTGTGACCTGTACGCTCTTGTTGGCTGGTCCTCACTACATGTTCGTCGTCAAACCCACTGGCTCCAGGCCATCTATAAATCACTGCTAGGCAAATCCCCGCCTTATCTTAGCTCATTGGTCACCATAGCAGCACCCACCCGTAGTCTGCGCTCCAGCAGGTATATCTCACTGGTCATTCCCAAAGCCAACACCTCCTTTGGCCGCCATTCCTTCCAGTTCTCTGCTGCCAATGACTGGAACGAATTGCAAAAATCTCTGAAGCTGGAGACACTTATCTCCCTCACTAACTTTAAGCATCAGTTGTCAGAGCACCTTACCGATCACTGCACCTGTACACAGCCCATCTGAAATTAGCCCACCCAACTACCTCATCCCTATATTGTTATTTATTTTGCTCTTTTGCACCCCAGTATCTCTATTTGCACATAATCTCTTGCACATCTAGCATTCCAGTGTTAATACTATTGTAATTATTTTGCACTATAGCCTATTTATTGCCTTACCTCCATAACTTGCTACATTTGCACACACTGTATTTGTATTTTTGACTTTGTTTTTTTTACCCCATATGTAACTCTGTGTTGTTGTTTTTATCGCACTGCTTTGCTTTATCTTGGCCAGGTCGCAGTTGTAAATGAGAACTTGTTCTCAACTGGCTTACCTGGTTAAATAAAGGTGAAATAAAAAAAATAAAAAAATAATTAGCAAACACAACGTGCCATTGGAACACAGGACTGATGTTTGCTGATAATGGGCCTCTGTACGCCTATGTAGATGTTCCATTAAAAATCAGACGTTTCCAGCTACAATAGCCATTTACAACATTAACAATGTCTACACTGTATTTCTGATCAATTTGATGTTATTTTAATGGACAAAACAAGGAAATGTCTAAGTGACCCCAAACTTTTGAGCGGTACTGTATGTCTGAAATTTGTTTTGATTTAGAATGGACCATTATCATGCACCTGTCTCTGAACATGGGCATGGGGGAAAAAATACATGTCATCTATGCACTTAAATAGCGAATGGAGGACGCTTTTCCCGTGGTTCATTTTCATGCCAGTCAGGTAGGCTATACTCCTGTTGTAAAGAGATGCAATGTGATTCATATTAGGAAAGTTAATAAATATAGTAGGCCTAGCCTATAGAAAGCTGATGGGATCCTCCTCTGTTTTCTCACGCAATTGCATAGCCTATAGAAATGTTGCGCAACATGAGCTGATGGGCTCTCATGAAGTGTTTGATTAGATTTTCGATTACATTTGCATTGATGTCAGAGTGATAAGATGGTCAATAGAGTGCTGAGTACCAGCAGTTAGCAATTTTTGTAGGCTACTAATGACCATCAGCAGCATCAGAGCTTGGAGAAACCTAATTACCGTGACTAAATGGTCACTTGGAATTTGACTGCCGTCATGACCTGTGACCACCGGTGACTGGGGACAATATAATGAAGTGAGGGCAGAGGGGACATAGTGGGGTACAGAGGGAAATAATGGACAGACAGACAGACAGACAGACAGACAAGAGCCTGTCCTACCTGCTCGGTGGAGGCGGAGGGAAGCTGGGCCTTGTTGAAGTGGTCCCCTTGGTCTGAGGACACATAGATAACACGTGGGGCTCCCTGGGAGAGAATCACTTAGTCACAACACAGATCTAACCAAGGCTCCCTGGGAGAGAATCACTTAGTCACAACACAGATCTAACCAATCAAGATCCACAATGTGGTGTTGGACTGTTCACTGACTAGACCAATGAAAGGCAGAGTGAGTCTAAATAACACAGAATTTGAGTGATTTTGTGTTTGTAAATTATATTTCGGCTTATATGTTGATACGCGTGTGTGTTTGTTTGTTTGTGTGTGTGTGTGTGTGTGCATGCATGTGTGCGATTGCTTGCATGAGTATGCAGGCTTGCATGTGTGTGTGTGTGTGTGTGTGTGTGCGTGCGTGTGTGTTTGCATCAGTGTGTGTGTCTCACCAGTGTCTCTATGACTGAGGTGAAGAGGAAGCCTCCTACATAGCCGAAGGAGAAGATGCTGTGTATCACGGTGGTGAATGTCTTCCCCAGGTCCTCTGTCCTCTTCAGGAGCAGCTCTCCTCTTCTGTCTGCCTCCACTAACAACACAACACAATAGACCAGCGCCCTATTCATTAGGCACCAAACAGAAGAAAACCCACCGACACAGGGAGGGATATCTGAAGTTGTCGCTAGTTTTTTGGTTTCCAAATGTTTTTGCTACGGTGTGCACTAATGAATACGACCCTGCTCTCACCTGTTCCTTTGGGACTGAAGCTGAAGAAGAGAGTGATGCCGGAGCCCCTGGCAAAATAAGCAGAGAGAGAGAGAGAGAGAGAGAGAGAGAGAGAGACCCGGTCAATATCATATTTATTACATTTCGTTATTATTTATTACATAGGGGCAAATCCTATAACTTACACTCAAGTAATTTTCACTTAGTCTCCCATTGATTGATATCAATGCATGACTAAGTGAAAATTAATCTTTAGTGACTTAACAAATAGGAGTTTCTCACTCCTACCAAACACACTACAGTTGCCACCAGACCTGGGCTAAACATTCCAATTCAGTCAAACAACAGACAACAGACTGTAGACGTGTGTGCTTTCTGATCTCTGTGTGTTTTCTACATTGATGTATTGAAGTCAGTATTTAGATTGACCACGACACACCTCCGCCCTTTGTCTGGGGACGGCTGATCAAATTGAGCTTTGTGGTGTGTGTGTGTGTGTATGTGTGTGTGTGTACCGTTTGTTCTCACCACGTGAAAGATTGTGTTCCCTCGTGAACCTTTGTCCACACAGCCCCAAAATCCAGAGAAAGCCACAGGCCACCCTGTAAGTGAGAAAAGCATATGATAATGTGTATTTATTGCTTCAATATGTCACTTTTTGGGTGACCCAACCAAATGCACATTGAAATGTGAGTTATAGATCTGTCATTCTCATTGAAAGCAAGTCTAAGAAGCGGTAGATCTGTTCTATAGGCACTATTTCTATGCTTCCCGTTCTTACGTTTCGTTTTTGGTCTTTTACTTTCGGTTTTGTACACAAGCTTGAAAATACAATATACAGTGGGGGAAAAAAGTATTTAGTCAGCCACCAATTGTGCAAGTTCTCCCACTTAAAAAGATGAGAGAGGCCTGTAATTTTCATCATAGGTACACGTCAACTATGACAGACAAAATGAGGAAAAAAAATCCAGAAAATCACATTGTAGGATTTTTAATGAATTTATTTGCTAATTATGGTGGAAAATAAGTATTTGGTCAATAACAAAAGTTTCTCAATACTTTGTTATATACCCTTTGTTGGCAATGACACAGGTCAAACGTTTTCTGTAAGTCTTCACAAGGTTTTCACACACTGTTGCTGGTATTTTGGACCATTCCTCCATGCAGATCTCCTCTAGAGCAGTGATGTTTTGGGGCTGTCGCTGGGCAACACGGACTTTCAACTCCCTCCAAAGATTTTCTATAGGGTTGAGATCTGGAGACTCCAGGACCTTGAAATGCTTCTTACGAAGCCACTCCTTCGTTGCCCGGGCGGTGTGTTTGGGATCATTGTCATGCTGAAAGACCCAGCCACGTTTCATCTTCAATGCCCTTGCTGATAGAAGGAGGTTTTCACTCAAAATCTCACGATACATGGCCCCATTCATTCTTTCCTTTACACGGATCAGTCGTCCTGGTCCCTTTGCAGAAAAACAGCCCCAAAGTATGATGTTTTCACTCCCATGCTTCACAGTAGGTATGGTGTTCTTTGGATGCAACTCAGCATTCTTTGTCCTCCAAACACGACGAGTTGAGTTTTTACCAAAAAGTTATATTTTGGTTTCATCTGACCATATGACATTCTCCCAATCCTCTTCTGGATGCACTCTAGCAAACTTCAGACAGGCCTGGACATGTACTGGCTTAAGCAGGGGGACACGTCTAGCACTGCAGGATTTGAGTCCCTGGCGGTGTAGTGTGTTACTGATGGTAGGCTTTGTTACTTTGGTCCCAGCTCTCTGCAGGTCATTCACTAGGTCCCCCCGTGTGGTTCTGGGATTTTTGCTCACCGTTCTTGTGATCATTTAGACCCCACGGGGTGAGATCTTGCGTGGAGCCCCAGATCGAGGGAGATTATCAGTGGTATTGTATGTCTTCCATTTCCTAATAATTGCTCCCACAGTTGATTTCTTCAAACCAAGCTGCTTACCTATTGCAGATTCAGTCTTCCCAGCCTGGTGCAGGTCTACAATTTTGTTTCTGGTGTCCTTTGACAGCTCTTTGGTCTTGGCCATAGTGGAGTTTGGAGTGTGACTGTTTGAGGTTGTGGACAGGTGTCTTTTATACTGATAACAAGTTCAAACAGGTGCCATTAATACAGGTAACGAGTGGAGGACAGAGGAGCCTCTTAAAGAAGAAGTTACAGGTCTGTGAGAGCCAGAAATCTTGCTTGTTTGTAGGTGACCAAATACTTATTTTCCACCATAATTTGCAAATAAATTCATTAAAAATCCTACAATGTGATTTTCTGGATTTTCTTTTCTCAATTTGTCTGTCATAGTTGACGTGTACCTATGATGAAAATTACAGGCCTCTGTCATCTTTTTAAGTGGGAGAACTTGCACAATTGGTGGCTGACTAAATACTTTTTTTCCCCACTGTATTTGGTTATTGAAAATATATTTCACAGCGGTTTAGATGGTACAATGATTATCTACACTATACTTGCTTGTTTTGTCACATAAACTGAAATTAGGCAAACTATTCAAATTTTTTGCAACTAGGAAATGGCGGAGTGATTTCTGCATATTGCACCTTTAAGCTGAGTTAAAGGTGTGTGTGTGTGTGTGTGTGTGTGTGTGTGAGGTGAGGTGAGGTGAGTGTGAACTTAACAGCTGAATTTCATGTGAAAATTCTATACGATCACAAAGAGATAGAGAGCACGTTTGTTTATTTACTCACATCAATGCTGATGACCACTAAGTATTCGGGATTCAGGAAGTGGAAGGTGATTGGCTGGGCCGGGTGAAAGGGCAGCTGGACAGACTTAAAGGACACTCCGGCGTCAGTCGAGGTAAAGATGACGCCACCAGGGTTGTCCAAGACCGGTGTGTCTGCAGTCAGAATCACCTGTCAATCAGAACAAGCACCATCGGTGATGGGAGGTTGCCTGAGGGTGCATCTCAATAGTCTAAACTGGCTTCCTCCCCTTGTCTTCTCTATTGTCTTCATATAATTCACCTCCCCAACCCCAAAATAAAACTATGAGGCCTCATCCTGGGGTGTATTCATTAGACGCCAAGCAGACAAAAACAGTGGAATTTGTCCACTAAGATACGCTTGCTTTCATTGCTGAACATTTTCCGTTGCAAATTGAATACCACCCTGTTGTGGTTGTTTAGGAGGAAAGGGTTTGGTGGTTTTGTTGTTCTCACTGTCTAGTCTTCACACCAGAGTTCTGAGCAACGTGACCACAGTGGCAAGTGGAGGAGAGTGGTGAAACTGAGATGTGGTGCCTCAAGCTGATTGGACAGCAAGAACCAAGACAGCTGATGTGTCTGCACATGCATGCCAGACAGTCACAAACACACACACATATACCCACACACATGCAGACACACACACACAGACTGTCATCAGAATGCTTTCCTCCATGTACACTTGTGATCTGGCAGCTTACCTGCTGAGAGTTCCCTGGTCCAGCCAGAAGTCCAAATTCCTTCCTTATGAAGGTGTTGTTGATGAGATGAGAAACATCATGGAAAGACTTGCCATAGTCTGCACTGAGAGGGGAGGATAACAAGCCAAAATGTCAAAACACTGGCTCAGTTAATCTATTCTACACACAGACTGACACAGACAGACAGACAGACAGACACACAGACAGACAGACACACAGACAGACACAGACAGACGGGCAGACAGAGACAGAAAGACAGACAGACAGACAGACATATAGATACAGACAGACAGATTGCCACCATCCACTAACCTGCGGTACAGTCGTGAAGAACCGCCCTCGAAGAAGGAGTCTAGAGGAGCACTGACTGTAGACAACACCAAGATTACCTGGTGGGACACAAAATAACACTTGGCTAAACATCACCATAACATTTACATTTTAGTCATTTAGCAGACACTCTTATCCAGAGTGACTTACAGGAGCAATTAGGGTTAAGTGCCTTGTTCAAGGGCACAGACAGATTTTTCACCTAGTCGGGGATTAGAACCAGCGACCTTTCGGTTACTGGCACAACGCTCTTAACCACTAAGCTACCTGCCGCCCCACTGTACTATTACCAGTTTATGTACAGTTAGCAATGCCCATTTATGCACCCCTGTCATTACAATCAATCACTCAATCAATCACTCACTTACTCACTCACTCACTCACTCACTCACTCACTCAATCAATCAACCAACCAATTAACCAATCACTCACTCATTCAATCACTCACCCAACCAACCAATCATTCACTCACTCACTCAATCAATCAATCAATCAATCAATCAATCAATCAACCAAATGAAAACATTGTTGTCAAAGCCTTAAATTGTTTCCTCTGTCCTCCTCCTTTTTCCTTCCCTTCGTCTGCATCGATGTGAGCGAACTGGACAGGTGAAAGCAAATTCCCTGTAGGTATCTATCACGTTTCCTCACTGTCAGGTTATCGCAGATGAAAGAGAGGAAAGAGGGAAGGAAGCTACTCCAGCCTATTGAGCTGCACCCGTTTCAGATGCACCCCATGAATGATGATGACAATGATTCTACATCCATCATCCATTAAGTGAGGACCATACTTACTCCTGTCCCGTCTCCAACCCATGTGACAGTAAAACTGGAGCCATCATCACCATGAAACCCTGTCTGAAGGGAGAGAAAGAAAGAGAGAGCGATGGAGAGAGAGAGAGAGAGAGAGAGAGAGAGAGAGAGAGAGAGAGAGAGAGAGAGAGAGAGAGAGTGAAATCGAGAGAGAGACTCATCTTACTCACATACAAGCATAACATCACACCTTCAGAGCTGATTAACCTTATGACAACCCAAGTAGCCCTACCCTCAAAACTATCACACACAAAATCATTAATAAAGCAAGCATTAATCATTAACAAGCAGTAGGCTAATACAACAACAACAAAATCCCTTGCTCACGAACGTTATGATGACATATTATGATAAATTAGCATTTATTTACGCAATTCCAAATTGCAAAAGTAAAATGCGGTGTTGATGCTCTAGCAGTTGATAAAGTAAGTCAAAAACGGCACTGACATCAAATCAAATCAAATTTTATTGGTCACATGCGCCGAATACAACAGGTGCAGACATTACAGTGAAATGCTTACTTACAGCCCTTAACCAACAGTGCATTTATTTTAAACAAAAAAAGTAAGAATAAAACAACAACTAAAAAAGTGTTGAAAATAGCTCTCACCTCGTGTGTATTTTGATCCAACACCCTGTGTTCTAATGGTGTAAGACGGAGTGTACAAGCGGTGAAAGTGGGACTTGGAGAAGCTATGGTATCCCTTTCTGGCCGTGAGAGGACTTTACCGTGGTTCCCAAATTGCTGAGTCCGATGGAAAGACACCGTTCTCCGGTTTCGTTGCTCTTTGCACTGACCCCCCACACCCAGAAGAAGCAAGCATGCCCCACCGAGGACCAAAAGTCTCCAAGTCATTTTGATGTGGTGGGCTAGAAATAATGGTAAAGTCCCAAATCCCACAGTTCTGTCACGTATGACAGGCTAGCATTGCCTTTCGTTTCAGGCGACAAATGACAAGTGTCCTACTTGAAAGGCAGGGGGGCGGAGAGACACATGTTTGACGGGTCATTTACATAACATCTGCTGCCAGCGCGTATTTCAACGTTTGTTTGCCCCCATGCCGCATCCAAGTGATGTCCATACAGATGTAGGCTACAAAACCTCCTTCACATCAGCCACTATAATGCCTTTGCTAAAACTGATAGTAGGCTAAGCCTATAGCAGCATATATAGATTGACTCAATGTTAATGCTAAGCCTATAGCAGCATATACAGGTAAAAGTCAGTAAATTAGAATATTTTGAAAAACTTGATTTATTTCAGTAATTGCATTCAAAAGGTGTAACTTGTACATTATATTTATTCATTGCACACAGACTGATGCATTCAAATGTTTATTTCATTTAATTTTGATGATTTGAAGTGGCAACAAATGAAAATCCAAAATTCCGTGTGTCACAAAATTAGAATATTGTGTAAGGGTTACATTTTGAAGACACCTGGTGCCACAAAATAATCAGCTGATTAACTCAAAACACCTGCAAAGGGCTTTAAATGGTCTCTCAGTCCAGTTCTGAAGCCTACACAAACATGGGGAAGACTTCAGATTTGACAGCTGTCCAAAAGGCGACCATCGACACATTGCACAAGGAGGGAAAGACACAAAAGGTTATTGCAGAAGAGGCTGGCTGTTCTCAGAGCTCTGTGTCCAAACACATTAATAGAGAGGCAAAGGGAAGGAAAAACTGTGGTCAGAAAAAGTGTACAAGCGATAGGGATCACCGCGCCCTAGTCAAGATTGTGAAAAAAAACCCATTCAAAAATGTGGGGGAGATTCACAAGGAGTGGACAGCTGCTGGAGTCAGGGCTTCAAGATCCACCACCAAGAGACGCTTGAAAGACATGGGTTTCAACTGCCGCATACCTCGTGTCAAGCCACTGTTGACCAAGAAACAGCGCAAAAAGCGTCTCACCTGGGCTAAGGAAAAAAAGAGCTGGACTGCTGCTGAGTGGTCTAAAGTCATGTTTTCTGACGAAAGCAAATTTTGCATTTCCTTTGGAAATCGAGGTCCCAGAGTCTGGAGGAAGACAGGAGAGGCACAGGATCCACGTTGCCTGAAGTCTAGTGTAAAGTTTCCACCATCAGTGATGGTTTGGGGTGCCATGTCATCTGCTGGTGTCGGTCCACTCTGTTTCCTGAGATCAAGGGTCAACGCAGCCGTCTACCAGCAAGTTTTAGAGCACTTCATGCTTCCTGCTGCTGACCTGCTCTATGGAGATGGAGATTTCAGGTTCCAACAGGACTTGGCGCCTGCACACAGCGCAAAATCTACCCGTGCCTGGTTTACGGACCATGGTATTTCTGTTCTAAATTGGCCAGCCAACTCCCCTGACCTTAGCCCCATAGAAAATCTGTGGGGTATTGTGAAAAGGAAGATGCAGAATGCCAGACCCAACAACGCAGAAGAGTTGAAGGCCACTATCAGAGCAACCTGGGCTCTCATAACACCTGAGCAGTGCCAGAAACTCATCGACTCCATGCCACGCCGCATTAATGCAGTAATTGAGGCAAAAGGAGCTCCAACCAAGTATTGAGTATTGTACATGCTCATATTTTTCATTTTCATACTTTTCAGTTGGCCAACATTTCTAAAAAATCCCTTTTTTGTATTAGCCTTAAGTAATATTCTAATTTTGTGACACACGGAATTTTGGATTTTCATTTGTTGCCACTTCAAATCATCAAAATTAAATGAAATAAACATTTGAATGCATCAGTCTGTGTGCAATGAATAAATATAATGTACAAGTTACACCTTTTGAATGCAATTACTGAAATAAATCAAGTTTTTCAAAATATTCTAATTTACTGACTTTTACCTGTATAGATTGACTCAATGTTAATGCTATAGTAGCTATAGGCTAACTTCCCTGTAGCATAACAAGTATAATGTATGTATTACAAGTGTGAGAAAAGTATCTCCCACCATAGCAACACATCTACAGTAGTTTGCAAAGTATTACTACATAGAACTAAGCAACCTGCCTAATAGATTTAATGTCATCAGCAACTATGTATGCGCTTCTCCCTTGTCCGGCGCACAGTAAAACAACTGTTCAACAGATGGCGCAGTTGGCCTATAAGAGAACACTGTAGCCATTTGAACAAATTCCTTTTGTGATTTTTTTTACAAGTTCATGGAGACCTGTTGTTTATGATACGTTGACTTGGCTAGAGAGAGAGGAGACTTAGTAACACATTTAAAGCAGAATTATTGTGGGTACATGCATTTACATTCAATATGTCCCTCAGCTCTCCTGAATATTTTTGAGGAGACCATCATTAGACAGGCCAAAAAGATCATATCGGACTCCACGCATGTACTGAACATTGAGTCCCAGCTGATGCCACCAGGGAGGTGTAATGGGGCAGGGTTTCTCAAAGTGGGGTCCGTGGACCAATGGCCAAATCTCAAAATACTACACTGCTCAAAAAAATTAAAGGGAACACTTAAACAACACAATGTAACTCCAAGTCAATCACACTTCTGTGAAATTAAACTGTCCACTTAGGAAGCAACACTGATTGACAAAAAATGTCACATGCTGTTGTGCAAATGGAATAGACAACAGGTGGAAATTATAGGTAATTAGCAAGACACCCCCAATAAAGGACTGGTTTTGCAGGTGGTGACCACAGACCACTTCTCAGTTCCTATGCTTTCTGGCTGATGTTTTGGTCACTTTTGAATGCTGGCGGTGCTTTCACTCTAGTGGTAGCATGAGACGGAGTCTACAACCCACACAAGTGGCTCAGGTAGTGCAGCTCATCCAGGATGGCACATCAATGTGAGCTGTGGCAAGAAGGTTTGCTGTGTCTGTCAGCGTAGTGTCCAGAGCATGGAGGCGCTACCAGGAGACAGGCCAGAACATCAGGAGACGTGGAGGAGGCCGTAGGAGGGCAACAACCCAGCAGCCGGACCGCTACCTCCGCCTTTGTGCAAGGAGGAGCAGGAGGAGCACTGCCAGAGCCCTGCAAAATGACCTCCAGCAGGCCACAAATGTGCATGTGTCTGCTCAAACGGTCAGAAACAGACTCCATGAGGGCGGTATGAGGGCCCGACGTCCACAGGTGGGGGTTGTGCTTACAGCCCAACACCGTGCAGGACGTTTGGCATTTGCCAGAGAACACCAAGATTGGCAAATTCGCCACTGGCGCCCTGTGCTCTTCACAGATGAAAGCAGGTTCACACTGAGCACATGTAACAGACGTGACAGAGTCTGGAGACGCCGTGGAGAACGTTCTACTGCCTGCAACATCCTCCAGCATGACCGGTTTGGCGGTGGGTCAGTCATGGTGTGGGGTGGCATTTCTTTGGGGGGCCGCACAGCCCTCCATGTGCTCGCCAGAGGTAGCCTGACTGCCATTAGGTACCGAGATGAGATCCTCAGACCCCTTGTGAGACCATATGCTGGTGCGGTTGGCCCTGGGTTCCTCCTAATGCAAGACAATGCTAGACCTCATGTGGCTGGAGTGTGTCAGCAGTTCCTGCAAGAGGAAGGCATTGATGCTATGGACCGCCCGTTCCCCAGACCTGAATCCAATTGAGCACATCTGGGACATCATGTCTCGCTCCATCCACCAACGCCACGTTGCACCACAGACTGTCCAGGAGTTGGCGGATGCTTTAGTCCAGGTCTGGGAGGAGATCCCTCAGGAGACCATCCGCCACCTCATCAGGAGCATGCCCAGGCGTTGTAGGGAGGTCATACAGGCACGTGGAGGCCACACACACACTACTGAGCCTCATTTTGACTTGTTTTAAGGACATTACATCAAAGTTGGATCAGCCTGTAGTGTGGTTTTCCACTTTAATTTTGAGGGTGACTCCAAATCCAGACCTCCATGGGTTGATAAATTTGATTTCCATTGATCATTTTTGTGTGATTTTGTTGTCAGCACATTCAACTATGTAAAGAAAAAAGTATTTAATAAGATTATTTCATTCATTCAGATCTAGGATGTGTTATTTTAGTGTTCCCTTTATTTTTTTGAGCAGTGTATATATATATACACTACCGTTCAAAAGTTTGGGGTCACTTAGACATTTTTTGTCCATTAAAATAACATCAAATTGATCAGAAATACAGTGTAGACATTGTTAATGTTGTAAATGTCTGTTGTAGCTGGAAACGTCTGATTTTTAATGGAATATCTACATAGGAGTACAGAGGCCCATTATCAGCAACCATCAGTCCTGTGTTCCAATGGCACGTTGTGTTTGCTAATCCAAGTTTATCATTTTAAAAAGGCTAATTGATCATTAGAAAACCCTTTTGCAATTATGTTAGCACAGCTGAAAACTGTTGTGCGGATTAAAGAAGCAATAAAACTGGCCTTCTTGAGACTAGTTGAGTATCTGGAGCATCAGCAATTGTGGGTTCGATTACAGGCTCCAAATGGCCAGAAACAAATAACTTTCTTCTGAAACTCGTCAGTCTATTCTTGTTCTGAGAAATGAAGGTTATTCCATGTGAGAAATTGCCAAGAAACTGAAGATCTCGTACAACGCTGTGCACAACTCCCTTCACAGAACAGCGCAAACTGGCTCTAACCAGAATAGAAAGAGGAGTGGGAGGCCCCGGTGCACAACTGAGCAAGAGGACAAATACATTAGAGTGTCTAGTTTGAGAAACAGACGCCTCGCAGGTCCTCAATTAACAGCTTCATTAAATAGTACCCGCAAAACACCAGTCTCAACGTCAACAGTGAAGAGGCGACTCCGGGATGCTGACCTAGGCAGAGTCGCAAAGAAAAAGTCATATCTCAGACTGGCCAATAAAGATAAAAGATTAAGATGGGCAGTCTGAGATATGGCTTTTTCTTTGCAACTCTGCCTAGAAGGTCAGCATCCCGGAGTCACCTCTTCACTGTTGACTTTGAGACTGGTGTTTTGCGGGTACTATTTAATGAAGCTGCCAGTTGAGGACCAGTGAGGCGTCTGTTTCTAAAACTAGACACTCTTGCTCAGTTCTGCACCGGGGCCTCCCACTCCTCTTTCTATTCTGGTAAGAGCCAGTTTGCGCTGTTCTGTGAAGGGAGTAGTACACAGCACCCCCACACCATAACACCTCCTCCACTATGCTTTACGGTTGGAAATACACATGCAGAGATAATCCGTTCACCCACACCACGTCTCACAAAGACACGCCGGTTGGAACCAAAAATCTCCAATTTGGACTCCAGACCAAAGGACAAATTTCACCGGTCTAATGTCCATTGCTCGTGTTTCTTGGCCCAAGCAAGTCTCTTCTTATTATTGGTGTCCTTTAGTAGTGGTTTCTTTGCAGCAATTCGACCATGAAGGCCTGATTCACACAGTCTCCTCTGAACAGTTGATATTGAGATGTGTCTGTTACTTGATCTCTGTGAAGCATTTAATTGGGCTGCAATTTCTGAGGCTGGTAACTCTAATGAACTTATCCTCTGCAGCAGAGGTAACTCTGGGTCTTCCATTCCTGTGGCGGTCCTCATGAGAGCCAGTTTCATCATAGCACTTGATGGTTTTTGCAACTGCAATTGAAGAAACTTTCAAAGTTCTTGAAATGTTCCATATTGACTGACCTTCATATCAAGTAATGATGGACTGTCGTTTCTCTTTGCTTATTTGAGCTGTTCGTGCCATAACATGGACTTGGTCTTTTACCAAATAGGGCTATCTTCTGTATACCCCCCCCCCCCCCCCCCCCCACACACACACACACACCCTACCCTGTCACAACACAACTGATTGGCTCAAACACATTAAGAAGGTTAAGAAATTCCACAAATTAACTTTTAAGAAGGCACACCTGTTAATTGAAATGCATTCCAGGTGACTACCTCATGAAGCTGGTTGAGAGAATGCCAATAGTTTGCAAAGCTGTCATAAAGGCAAAGGGTGGCTATTTGAAGAATCTCAAATATAAATTATATTTTGATTTGTTTAACACTTTTTTGGTTACTACATGATTCCATATGTGTTATTTCATAGTTTTGATGTCTTCACTATTATTCTACAATGTAGAAAATAGTAAAAATAAAGAAAAACCCTGGAATGAGTAGGTGTGTCCAAACTTTTGACTGGTACTGTATGTTGTTGTCACGATCGCTGACAGATGAAGCAGACCAAGGCGCAGCGTGATAGGCGTACATTCTTTGTTGTACTTAACACACGATCAAAACAATAAACCAAACGATACGTGAAGTCCTAGGTCATACACAAAACCTTACGGAACAAGATCCCACAATGACTAGTGAAAACAGGCTGCCTAAGTATGGTTCCCAATCAGAGACAACGAGCTACAGCTGCCTCTGATTGGGAACCACCCTGGCCAACATAGATCTAACCGATCTAGAACGAAAACCATAGCAAACAAAACATAGAAAATCCACACCCTGGCTCAACAATTAAGAGTCCCCAGAGCCAGGGCGTGACAGTACCCCCCCCCAAAGGTGCGGACTGCGACCGCGCCAACCAAACACAAGAGGGTAGGGGCCAGGTGGGCATTCCGCCTCGGAGGCGGATCCGGCTCTGGGCGTGACCACCACACTCTCTCTACCCCCCCGTTGCGCCCCTGGTCTGGTCTGGCCCCGCTGGCCGGAGCTGGACTGAACACCGGTGGAGCGGATTGCTCTGGCTCCGGCGTGGAAAAGCTGACCGGTGCCGGACCAGGCACCGGTGGAACAGGCACGGACCGTGCCGGACTGACGACGCGCACCACAGGCTTGGTGCGGGGAGCAGGAACGGGCCGGACCGGGCTGATGACGCGCACCACTGGCTTGGTGCGGGGAGCAGGACGGGCCGGACCAGGCTGACGACGCGCACCATTGGCTTGGTGCGGGGAGCAGGAACAGGCCGGACCGGGCTGGCGACGCTCACCACTGGCTTCGTGCGGGGAGCAGGAACGGGCCGGACCGGGCTGACGACGCGCACCATTGGCTTGGTGCGGGGAGCAGGAACAGGCCGGACCGGGCTGGCGACGCGCACCATTGGCTTGGTGCGGGGAGCAGGAACAGGCCGGACCGGGCTGGCGACGCGCACCACTGGCTTGGTGCGGGGAGCAGGAACGGGCCGGACCGGGCTGACGACGCGCACCATTGGCTTGGTGCGGGGAGCAGGAACAGGCCGGACCGGGCTGGCGATACGCACCACTGGCTTGGTGCGGCGAGCAGGAACGGGCCGGACCGGGCTGGGAACACACACCACTGGCCTTGTGCGGGAATCAGGAACGGGCCGGACCGGACTGGTGACACACACCACTTGCTTGGTGCGAGGAGCGGGACTGGGTTTCCTCATAAACCTCCGCTCCCTCTGCTGCCTAACCAGTTCCTCTCGCCGTGCCTCCACACTCTCCCTCGTGACCAATAGCCCCCGTAACCTGGCGGCCTCCTCTGCTAACCGGCTGAACAGCTCTATCGCGGCCTCCTGCTGCCTCGTCGTCCACGGCGTGAGCCCCCCCCTAAAAATTTTTTGGGCTTGTCTCTCCCCCGTGAACATGGCCTCCATGCCTCTCGCCAGACTCTCTCTCCTCTCCTCCCAAGTCCATCCTCTCTCCTCTTCATGCTGCTTGATCCAGTCGTGGTGGGATCTTCTGTCACGATCGCTGACAGATGAAGCGGACCAAGGCGCAGCGTGATAAGCGTACATTCTTTATTGTACTTAACACACGATCAAAACAATAAACCAAACGATACGTGAAGTCCTAGGTCATACACAAAACCTTACGGAACAAGTTCCCACAATGACTAGTGAAAACAGGCTGCCTAAGTATGGTTCCCAATCAGAGACAACGAGCTACAGCTGCCTCTGATTGGGAACCACCCTGGCCAACATAGATCTAACCGATCTAGAACGAAAACCATAGCAAACAAAACATAGAAAATCCACACCCCGGCTCAACAATTAAGAGTCCCCAGAGCCAGGGCGTGACAGTTGTGTTGATTGATTGTATGTATTCATGTGGAATCAGCAGCACTCTTTAATTGTCCAAGTCAAATTTCCCCTCTGGGACAATGAAGTACACTACCAGTCAAAAGTTTGGACACACCTACTCAAATTTGAGATTTTTGTTTCCAACCGCTGTGTCTTTGTGAGACGCGGTGTGGGTGAATGGATTATCTCTGCATGTGTAGTTCCCACCGTAAAGCATGGAGGAGGAGGTGTTATGGTTTGGGGGTGCTTTGCTGGAGACGCTGTCTGTGATTTATTTAGAATTCAAGGCACACTTAACCAGCATGGCTACCACAGCATTCTACAGCGATACGCCATCCAATGTGGTTTGGGCTTAGTCACCTGGAATGCATTTCAATTAACAGGTGTGCCTTCTTAAAAGTTAATTTATGGAATTTCTTTCCTTCTTAATGCGTTTGAGCCAATCAGTTGTGTTGTGACAAGGTAGGGGGGTATACAGAAGATAGCCCTATTTGGTAAAAGACCAAGTCCATATTATGGCAAGAACAGCTCAAATAAGCAAAGAGAAACGACAGTCCATCATTGCTTTAAGACATGAAGGTCAGTCAACACAGAACATTTGAAGAACTTTGAAAGTTTCTTCAAGTGCAGTCGCAAAAACCATCAAACGCTATGATGAAACTGGCTCTCATGATTACCGCCACAGGAATGGAAGACCCAGAGTTACCTCTGCTGCAGAGGATAAGTTCATTAGAGTTACCAGCCTCAGAAATTGCAGCCCAAATAAATGCTTCACAGAGTTCAATCACAGACACATCTCAACATCAACTGTTCAGAGGGGACTGTGTGAATCAGGCCTTCGTGGTTGAATTGTTGCAAAGAAACCACTACTAAAGGACACCAATAATAAGAAGAGACCTGTTTGGGCCAAGAAACACAAGCAATGGACATTAGACCGGTGGAAATGTGTCCTTTGGTCTGGAGTCCAAATTGGAGATTTTTGGTTCAAACCGCCATGTCTTTGTGAGACGTGGTGTAGGTGAACGGATGATCTCTGCATGTGTAGTTCCCACCGTAAAGCATGGAGGAGGAGGTGTTATGGTGTGGGGGTGCTTTGCTGGTGACACTGTCTGTGATTTATTTAGAATTCAAGGCACACTTAACCAGCATGGCTACCACAGCATTCTACAGCGATACGCCATCCCATCTGGTTTGGGCTTAGTGGGACTATGTGGTCCTCTGTAGCTCAGCTGGTAGAGCACGGCGCTTGTAACGCCAAGGTAGTGGGTTCGATCCCCGGGACCACCCATACACAAAAATGTATGCACGCATGACTGTAAGTCGCTTTGGATAAAAGCGTCTGCTAAATGGCATATTATTATTATTATTATTATTATATTACTATCATTTGTTTTTCAACAGGACAATGACCCAACACACCTCCAGGCTGTGTAAGGGCTATTTTACAAGAAGGAGAGTGATGGAGTGCTGCATCAGATGACCTGGCCTCCACAATCCCCCGACCTCAACCCAATTGAGATGGTTTGGGATGAGTCGGACGGCAGAGTGAAGGAAAAGCAGCCAACAAGTGCTCAGCATATGTGGGAACTCCTTCAAGACTTTTGGAAAGGAATGCCAAGAGTGTGCAAAACTGTCATCAAGGCAAAGGGTGGCTATTTGAAGAATCTCAAATATATTTTGATTTGTTTAACACTTTTTTGGTTACTACATGAATCCATATGTGTTATTTAATGGTTTTGATGTCTTCACTATTATTCTACAATATAGAAAATATTAAAAATAAAGAAAAACCCTTGGATGAGTAGGTGTATCCAAACTTTTGACTGGTACTGTATATCAAATAATATCATATGATATGCAAGATGAGAGAGCAACTTACATCTTAGATGCAAGTGCATAGTACAACATGATGTGGTTAGTACCACCAGCGGCTAATAGTCTGGCATAAAAGCATCGCATTTCTATCAACATGAAATTATGGCATAATAGCCCTGGTGACTAAAAGGGCCAACCTAAAGAGTCTAAAGACTATAGTCATTCTGAATTACGTAAAGGCCTACATCATTACAGACGTTGGTCGATATGAAACTGATAAATATTCAGTTGAACAATGAAAGTCATGTTTTTTCTCATCATTTAGCATTTTCAGTTGATTTATTTTATTCTGTTTCCTGTGAGATCTGTGATGGAAAACACTTGTACACCCTATTTTATGTTGTGTGATCAATGAAGCAGGTTACTCATGTTCCTGTATATTTGTAAGCAGATATGGCATCCGGTTTGGGTTCTCCTTCATCCGCATTCATTTATGCAAATAAAAAATGGAATAGCCAAAATACAAGCAATAATAATTCATTTTATTCACAACAGCCTACAGCACAGCACAGACAAATTTTTTCCCCCTAGTCGGCTCGGGGATTCCAACCAGCGATCTTTCTGTTACTGCCCCAACGCTCTACTCGCTGCCCTACCAAGTATTAGTATAGTATAGAGTTGATAGATCTACATAGTAATAGCTGTCAATATGATCTAGTACTTTAGTAATAGCCTACTATAAACATAAACTAGGGTGTTCTTCAAACGTGCAAATCAAGTTAAACAACTCATCAAATCCGTAGTGACCTGTATAAATCAAACCACACTGCGCACAGTTCAACGTCTAGTTTTGAATTACACAATTACACAATTCAACAAAAAAAATCAACAAAAAATGTCACCATGTCATTGGATTTAGTTTAAAAGTTGGGGGAACAAAATACAAAATGCTCTGAAGTTGCTGACTTTTTGAAAATGTCATCACATAGATTTTTGGGGGGTTGAAATGACGTGGAAACAGCGTTGATTCAACCAGTTTTTGCTCAGTGGGAGTGGGACACAAACTAGTTAAACTGAAAGCGAACCATGATGAAAGACTCAAGAATGTTATTGTAAAAATCAGGGTACACATTATACAGTGCAAGCAGTAATTGACAAACAAAAACCTGACAAGTGAAGCCTGTTCGTGTCCACTGTCTTCCCAGAATAGTCAATAAATCTATTGAATTATCCTCCACATGACGTCCTCATCATGATCCAATGCGTTTGTTACTCCCTGAACCTCTCGAATGGGTTGAAGACATCCGTCTGTCAGTACATCTGTCCAACTGTAAATAGTCTGCAGGATCCGCGTCTTGGACATGCATGAGACCACCAAAGGAATCCACCATTCCCATCAGCGCGGCGAGGACAGTGAACGCTGTCCCGATAAAAAACATCTTCAAGACGTCTGTCATCATAGCTCTTCCAATGAAATGGACGTGGTCTTCGGTTGCACAACCGCACAAATAATGTGTTTCGTTGTTTGTACTCTTTTACATGTAGTTTCCAAAACGTATACTAAATTACTATTACTTAAACGGAAAAGCAACCAGACATTAACCGCGTGGTGAGAAAGAAGACTACCAGAGAGCGCTTCCAGAAACTGTTGAGTACTGTATTTACAATATGCCTACCGATTTTAAACTTCAACTTGAACAGAGTAGTCCAACTCCCGACCCAAGGTGGAAGACAGACTTTCCTTGCCAATGACGACACAGGCTTTAGATATTCCTAAAGTTTTCTTTAAAACGCTTTGAAAACAGTCGAGGTAAATAAGGTACTCTCCTCTTGATATCAGACAGCAATGTGGCAATGTCATGCTTGCAGCGCTATCGTGTTTAATGACATCATCAAATAGATGGGAATTTCCAGTGATTGAGTGCTGCATCAGATGACCTGGCCTCCACAATCCCCCGACCTCAACCCAATTGAGATGGTTTGGGATGAGTCGGACGGCAGAGTGAAGGAAAAGCAGCCAACAAGTGCTCAGCATATGTGGGAACTCCTTCAAGACTTTTGGAAAGGAATGCCAAGAGTGTGCAAAACTGTCATCAAGGCAAAGGGTGGCTATTTGAAGAATCTCAAATATATTTTGATTTGTTTAACACTTTTTTGGTTACTACATGAATCCATATGTGTTATTTAATGGTTTTGATGTCTTCACTATTATTCTACAATATAGAAAATATTAAAAATAAAGAAAAACCCTTGGATGAGTAGGTGTATCCAAACTTTTGACTGGTACTGTATATCAAATAATATCATATGATATGCAAGATGAGAGAGCAACTTACATCTTAGAAGCAAGTGCATAGTACAACATGATGTGGTTAGTACCACCAGCGGCTAATAGTCTGGCATAAAAGCATCGCATTTCTATCAACATGAAATTATGGCATAATAGCCCTGGTGACTAAAAGGGCCAACCGAAAGAGTCTAAAGACTATAGTCATTCTGAATTACGTAAAGGCCTACATCATTACAGACGTTGGTCGATATGAAACTGATAAATATTCAGTTGAACAATGAAAGTCATGTTTTTTCTCATCATTTAGCATTTTCAGTTGATTTATTTTATTCTGTTTCCTGTGAGATCTGTGATGGAAAACACTTGTACACCCTATTTTATGTTGTGTGATCAATGAAGCAGGTTACTCATGTTCCTGTATATTTGTAAGCAGATATGGCATCCGGTTTGGGTTCTCCTTCATCCGCATTCATTTATGCAAATAAAAAATGGAATAGCCAAAATACAAGCAATAATAATTCATTTTATTCACAACAGCCTATAAAAAGTGTTTTTCTTTTTAAGTTTTTTTATGACACAATATTGCAGTGCATGATGAACAGCCAATGTGTGCATAATGTAACTTTCTTTTTTTTACCCTGTATGTGATCTTCAATATACAACAAATAGCCTACATGATATAGGCAATACCATGTATACAGATTAGTACATTTTAGTCATTTAGCAGACGCTCCTATCCAGTGACTTAATGTTTGCTAAATTAAGTAACTTGCTCAAGGGCACAGACAGATTTTTTCCCCCTAGTCGGCTCGGGGATTCCAACCAGCGATCTTTCTGTTACTGCCCCAACGCTCTACTCGCTGCCCTACCAAGTATTAGTATAGTATAGAGTTGATAGATCTCCATAGTAATAGCTGTCAATATGATCTAGTACTTTAGTAATAGCCTACTATAAACATAAACTAGGGTGTTCTTCAAACGTGCAAATCAAGTTAAACAACTCATCAAATCCGTAGTGACCTGTATAAATCAAACCACACTGCGCACAGTTTAACGTCTAGTTTTGAATTACACAATTCAACAACAGAAATAAATAAAAAATGTCACCATGTCATTGGATTTAGTTTAAAAGTTGGGGGAACAAAATACAAAATGCTCTGAAGTTGCTGACTTTTTGAAAATGTCATCACATAGATTTTTGGGGGGTTGAAATGACGTGGAAACAGCGTTGATTCAACCAGTTTTTGCTCAGTGGGAGTGGGACACAAACTAGTTAAACTGAAAGCGAACCATGATGAAAGACTCAAGAATGTTATTGTAAAAATCAGGGTACACATTATACAGTGCAAGCAGTAATTGACAAACAAAAACCTGACAAGTGAAGCCTGTTCGTGTCCACTGTCTTCCCAGAATAGTCAATAAATCTATTGAATTATCCTCCACATGACGTCCTCATCATGATCCAATGCGTTTGTTACTCCCTAAACCTCTCGAATGGGTTGAAGACATCCGTCTGTCAGTACATCTGTCCAACTGTAAATAGTCTGCAGGATCCGCGTCTTGGACATGCATGAGACCACCAAAGGAATCCACCATTCCCATCAGCGCGGCGAGGACAGTGAACGCTGTCCCGATAAAAAACATCTTCAAGACGTCTGTCATCATAGCTCTTCCAATGAAATGGACGTGGTCTTCGGTTGCACAACCGCACAAATAATGTGTTTCGTTGTTTGTACTCTTTTACATGTAGTTTCCAAAACGTATACTAAATTACTATTACTTAAACGGAAAAGCAACCAGACATTAACCGCGTGGTGAGAAAGAAGACTACCAGAGAGCGCTTCCAGAAACTGTTGAGTACTGTATTTACAATATGCCTACCGATTTTAAACTTCAACTTGAACAGAGTAGTCCAACTCCCGACCCAAGGTGGAAGACAGACTTTCCTTGCCAATGACGACACAGGCTTTAGATATTCCTAAAGTTTTCTTTAAAACGCTTTGAAAACAGTCGAGGTAAATAAGGTACTCTCCTCTTGATATCAGACAGCAATGTGGCAATGTCATGCTTGCAGCGCTATCGTGTTTAATGACATCATCAAATAGATGGGAATTTCCAGTGATTGAGTGCTGCATCAGATGACCTGGCCTCCACAATCCCCCGACCTCAACCCAATTGAGATGGTTTGGGATGAGTCGGACGGCAGAGTGAAGGAAAAGCAGCCAACAAGTGCTCAGCATATGTGGGAACTCCTTCAAGACTTTTGGAAAGGAATGCCAAGAGTGTGCAAAACTGTCATCAAGGCAAAGGGTGGCTATTTGAAGAATCTCAAATACATTTTGATTTGTTTAACACTTTTTTGGTTACTACATGAATCCATATGTGTTATTTAATGGTTTTGATGTCTTCACTATTATTCTACAATATAGAAAATATTAAAAATAAAGAAAAACCCTTGGATGAGTAGGTGTATCCAAACTTTTGACTGGTACTGTATATCAAATAATATCATATGATATGCAAGATGAGAGAGCAACTTACATCTTAGATGCAAGTGCATAGTACAACATGATGTGGTTAGTACCACCAGCGGCTAATAGTCTGGCATAAAAGCATCGCATTTCTATCAACATGAAATTATGGCATAATAGCCCTGGTGACTAAAAGGGCCAACCTAAAGAGTCTAAAGACTATAGTCATTCTGAATTACGTAAAGGCCTACATCATTACAGACGTTGGTCGATATGAAACTGATAAATATTCAGTTGAACAATGAAAGTCATGTTTTTTCTCATCATTTAGCATTTTCAGTTGATTTATTTTATTCTGTTTCCTGTGAGATCTGTGATGGAAAACACTTGTACACCCTATTTTATGTTGTGTGATCAATGAAGCAGGTTACTCATGTTCCTGCATATTTGTAAGCAGATATGGCATCCGGTTTGGGTTCTCCTTCATCCGCATTCATTTATGCAAATAAAAAATGGAATAGCCAAAATAAAAGCAATAATAATTCATTTTATTCACAACAGCCTATAAAAAGTGTTTTTCTTTTGAAGTTTTTTTTATGACACAATATTGCAGTGCATGATGAACAGCCAATGTGTGCATAATGTAACTTTCTTTTTTTACCCTGTATGTGATCTTCAATATACAACAAATAGCCTACATGATATAGGCAATACCATGTATACAGATTAGTACATTTTAGTCATTTAGCAGACGCTCCTATCCAGTGACTTAATGTTTGCTAAATTAAGTAACTTGCTCAAGGGCACAGACAGATTTTTTCCCCCTAGTCGGCTCGGGGATTCCAACCAGCGATCTTTCTGTTACTGCCCCAACGCTCTACTCGCTGCCCTACCAAGTATTAGTATAGTATAGAGTTGATAGATCTACATAGTAATAGCTGTCAATATGATCTAGTACTTTAGTAATAGCCTACTATAAACATAAACTAGGGTGTTCTTCAAACGTGCAAATCAAGTTAAACAACTCATCAAATCCGTAGTGACCTGTATAAATCAAACCACACTGCGCACAGTTCAACGTCTAGTTTTGAATTACACAATTACACAATTCAACAAAAAAATTCAACAAAAAATGTCACCATGTCATTGGATTTAGTTTAAAGGTGGGGGAACAAAAGACAAAATGCTCTGAAGTTGCTGACTTTTTGAAAATGTCATCACATAGATTTTTGGGGGGTTGAAATGACGTGGAAACAGCGTTGATTCAACCAGTTTTTGCTCAGTGGGAGTGGGACACAAACTAGTTAAACTGAAAGCGAACCATGATGAAAGACTCAAGAATGTTATTGTAAAAATCAGGGTACACATTATACAGTGCAAGCAGTAATTGACAAACAAAAACCTGACAAGTGAAGCCTGTTCGTGTCCACTGTCTTCCCAGAATAGTCAATAAATCTATTGAATTATCCTCCACATGACGTCCTCATCATGATCCAATGCGTTTGTTACTCCCTGAACCTCTCGAATGGGTTGAAGACATCCGTCTGTCAGTACATCTGTCCAACTGTAAATAGTCTGCAGGATCCGCGTCTTGGACATGCATGAGACCACCAAAGGAATCCACCATTCCCATCAGCGCGGCGAGGACAGTGAACGCTGTCCCGATAAAAAACATCTTCAAGACGTCTGTCATCATAGCTCTTCCAATGAAATGGACGTGGTCTTCGGTTGCACAACCGCACAAATAATGTGTTTCGTTGTTTGTACTCTTTTACATGTAGTTTCCAAAACGTATACTAAATTACTATTACTTAAACGGAAAAGCAACCAGACATTAACCGCGTGGTGAGAAAGAAGACTACCAGAGAGCGCTTCCAGAAACTGTTGAGTACTGTATTTACAATATGCCTACCGATTTTAAACTTCAACTTGAACAGAGTAGTCCAACTCCCGACCCAAGGTGGAAGACAGACTTTCCTTGCCAATGACGACACAGGCTTTAGATATTCCTAAAGTTTTCTTTAAAACGCTTTGAAAACAGTCGAGGTAAATAAGGTACTCTCCTCTTGATATCAGACAGCAATGTGGCAATGTCATGCTTGCAACGCTATCGTGTTTAATGACATCATCAAATAGATGGGAATTTCCAATTCTTGATACATAGGCCTGCTAATGATTTCATTTTAGTCTCTTTCACAGATAACTCACGCAAGATGGCAGAAAAGGCTACTGAAGTCTGGTTGGACTACTTGCCTGTGTGATTACAAGACCTCTACACATTTTGTCTGTAGCCTATTCCCATAACACCAATAAATAAAATGGCATAGCAGTTAAGAACCAACCTAGACTCTTTACTTGTTGGACAATCCACTCAATAAGTAGCTCTGGAAAGTTAGGAGTTGTTGCACAGTGCATTCTTTCCCACAGTTCTCAGACACATATTGCTTTCGGCTACTGTCCATGTACGTCAAAGAGAGTGATGACTCATACATTAATAGGTTCAGCTTCATACTCTAGTATTGCTTTTACAGTAATATTATTAACACACCCTCTTCTACCCATTGAGTAACCTTTCGGATTTCATATTTATCAGACAGATGTATACTGAAAAGGGGACTTCCACATTAGGCTGGTGATTTGGGTCCTAGTTTCACCCAGGAAATTTCACAATTTAAGCGTGAGCATTCTGTAGAATCAGTCAACCAAACAACCAATCAGTATTGTTGTAGGCCTATTGTGGCCTGCCTCTTGCTAGTTGCGGTCAGTCAGTCTCATGCCTCTCCAAGGACTTGTCATAGACCAGAGGGAGCACATGGACGGAAATTCACTGAGCTGCTAAAGGCACTCTGGGTCAAAGTTGGCCAAGGATGGGACTTACTGGATAAATAAAGGTTAAATAAACAAAATAATATTCTGAATAATAGCATATCAATGATATGACTTGCCTTTTTTAAGGTCCCCCTTCAGGTCCATTTTTAAATGGGTAACATTGTTTTGTTTCTGGTCGCTGCCCACTGGGCAAAAACTGGTTGAATCCACGTTAGTTGACAACTCAACCAAATGTAAATAAAAACTAGACGTTGAAATGACGTGCCCCTGGAGTGCCCATCTATCCGTAAAAAAAAAAATACAAATTGTGCCGTCTGGTTTTGTCATGAACCCTGCATCCTGAGTCGGTTCCTGCCTGTGTTGCCATTTTTCTGCTCGGAATCTCCAGTTTCCTGAGGGTTCGTGAACGCTCCCGGCCTGGTTGCCGGGCGACGTTGCTAGGCGGGAGATCTCCCGATTAACCGCACCTGCATCTCATCAGCGGTCTGCACACCTGGTCCTGATCATCACCCTTCTTAAGCCCTGACCTGACATCCATTCCCTGCCGGATCGTTAGCCATGAACAGTATGTTTGTCAGTGTATCAGCCTTGGAGTTTCTAGCGTTAGTTTGTTGTTTTGCACCTTGTTGGCTTGCCGTGTACTTACCTCCGTTTTGTTTCTATCTGCAGTCAATCTCCCGGAACCTTCACCCAACCCCTGCCTGGTTGTCGGCGGCTGCCGAGCCATTCTTGGATCTACCACTGCACCTCCACCAACTCATCTCCGCCGTCCGCTCTGTCCCCTGGATTATTCTACATCGTTTTTTGAATCTGTTAAATAAATACTCACCTTCGTTTCAACTCACCTTGTCCTGGTCTGCTTCTGGGTTCTGGCTTAGTAAACCGTGACAGGTTTGCTTAATATAAGGAATTATAAATTATTTATACTTTTACTTTTGATACTTAAGTATATTTAAAACCAAATACTTTTAGACTTTTACCCGGCTGGTGACTAAAAGGGCCAACCTAAAGAGTCTAAAGACTATAGTCATTCTGAATTACGTAAAGGCCTACATCATTACAGACGTTGGTCGATATGAAACTGATAAATATTCAGTTGAACAATGAAAGTCATGTTTTTTCTCATCATTTAGCATTTTCAGTTCATTTATTTTATTCTGTTTCCTGTGAGATCTGTGATGGAAAACACTTGTACACCCTATTTTATGTTGTGTGATCAATGAAGCAGGTTACTCATGTTCCTGTATATTTTTAAGCAGATATGGCATCCGGTTTGGGTTCTCCTTCATCCGCATTCATTTATGCAAATAAAAAATGGAATAGCCAAAATAAAAGCAATAATAATTCATTTTATTCACAACAGCCTATAAAAAGTGTTTTTCTTTTGAAGTTTTTTTTATGACACAATATTGCAGTGCATGATGAACAGCCAATGTGTGCATAATGTAACTTTCTTTTTTTACCCTGTATGTGATCTTCAATATACAACAAATAGCCTACATGATATAGGCAATACCATGTATACAGATTAGTACATTTTAGTCATTTAGCAGACGCTCCTATCCAGTGACTTAATGTTTGCTAAATTAAGTAACTTGCTCAAGGGCACAGACAGATTTTTTCCCTCTAGTCGGCTCGGGGATTCCAACCAGCGATCTTTCTGTTACTGCCCCAACGCTCTACTCGCTGCCCTACCAAGTATTAGTATAGTATAGAGTTGATAGATCTACATAGTAATAGCTGTCAATATGATCTAGTACTTTAGTAATAGCCTACTATAAACATTGTTGGTGCTGTCATCTTCAGGACAGGAATACCGGCTTACTTAACGGAGGAATAAACACACATGTTCATCGTTGGTGTTTCAACCAGAACGCGGGAAAATGCCCTTTCTTTATTTTCGCACATGCGCAGTTGTACATCTCTCATAGGGCATAACTGTACCAGTGTAAGAACACAATTTATAACATATTAGTCTATATGTTAACACCCCCACTTGCTCTTATACTGTACAAGTCGTATTCAACCTAACTATCAACACATTTAGCTTACAGTTATACATCTCACAAATGTCAGTTTACATTCCAAACATATAACCCAAGAATTTTTCATTTTTGAACTTCGTTACAGGTTTAGTCAAAACATCTGCAACCATGTCTGCCGTTGGACAATATTCAATACTTATTTTGCCATCACTGAGCGCAGATCGAATGAAATGATATCTGATGTCAACATGTTTACATCTCTGACTACATACTGGGTTCTTTGACAGAGCAATTGCACCTTGGTTATCTTCAAAGATTGTTACTGGTGCATATTGGCACTCACTATCCATCTGGCCCAATAACTGTACAAGGTACAAACTTTCTTGTGTAGTAGCAGCCAGTGCCATGTACTCTGCTTCACATGTAGATAAAGCTACTGTTGTCGGGAGAGGTCGTGTTTTTCTCTAGCTGGAGGTAAGCAGGAGGTAAGCTTCTCATATGGTGTTGAGTAAAGCTTAACCATGTATTAGATCGTAGGTAGGTAGTTAGCTGTAGTTAGGTATTGTATTTATTATAGGTTAGTATTGTTGTTATTGTAGGTTTCCGTAGGTAATTGTAGGTTAGTATCGAAGCACGAGGCTAGCTAGCTAGCGGGTAGCTACTGGTATCGATTAGCAACGCTGGAGAGCTGTTTCCAATGTTAATGTAGTCCTAGCCATCGTTTAATTTTTGCTGCGTTATGCGTTACGAAAGGAACTAGACACGGACTTGAATTATCTGTTTAGTATGCTAACACACTCTTGGCAGTTTGTTGTAACCAAGTATTGATGCTAAATTGTGTGTTAATGGATGCTAGTTTGCAAGTTAGCTACGGCGTCATAGCTAGGCATCGTGGGTTGTTGTGGGTAGTTACTGTGTCTTGGCAGTGCCGGCTGTAGCACGAAGCGAGCTACCTAGCCGTTATTTCGAACAGAGTCAGAGTCAACACAATAGCCATTGTGTGCCGGGTGTAGCACGAAGCTAGCTAGCTAGCCGTTCTTCAAACAAAGTCAACACAGTGGCCATTGCTAGCTACCAAACACGACCAGCTAACTGTACGGTAGTAGCTAAATACAATATACTTGTCCTAGCTAGCCAACGTCTAATCATTGCTGCGTCATGAAAGGAACTTGACACAGACACGAATGATCTGTTTAGTGTGTTATCACACTATTGGTGGTTTGTTGTGACCAAGGGTTGGTGCTATACAGTGTGTTATTGTTATTGGATGCTAGCTTGCTAGTTAGCTATGGTGTCATAGTTGAATAAAGTGGGTTGAGTCTATTCCTTTAAACATTGAACCGCTGTGGTTCACAACAATTCTGATTTCTAAAGGTGGAAGTTGGGAGAGTTTTTGTTCGGGTGGTTCAGTGAAACAATTTTAGTTTCTGAGGTAGAAGTTTTTGGTGAGGGAGGCCCTGCTCTCTCCGCTCCCAGATGCTTAGCTCATTTCATTCCGATCTCCTCTGCATTTTTGTAGCCATTTGCTACAGCCTGTCAACTATGCCTCTGCCTATCCCTGTTCTCTCCTCTCTGCACAGGCTACACAAACGCACCACACCGCGTGGCTGCTGCCTCTCTAACCTAGTGGTCCCTGCACGCACCACCCACGTGGAGTTCCAGGTCGCAGGCAGCCTCTGGAACTGCCGTTCTGCTGCCAACAAAGCTGACTTCATCCCAGCCTATGCCAACCTCCAGTCCCTCGACTTCCTGGCGCTGACGGAAACATGGATCACCACTGAAAACACTGCTACTCCTACTGCTCTCTCCTCGTCTGACCATGTGTTCTCGCATACCCCGAGAGCATCTGGTCAGAGGGGTGGTGGTACAGGAATCCTCATTTCTCCCAAGTGGACATTCTCAATTTTTCCCCTAACCCATCTGTCTATCTCCTCATTTGAATTCCATGCTGTCACAGTCACTAGCCCATTTAAGCTTAATATCCTTGTCATCTATCGCCCTCCAGGTTCCCTTGGAGAGTTCATCAATGAGCTCGACGCCTTGATAAGTTCCTTCCCTGAGGATGGCTCACCCCTCACAGTTTTGGGGGATTTCAACCTCCCTATGTCCACATTTGACTCATTTCTCTCTGCCTCCTTCTTTCCACTCCTCTCCTCTTTTGACCTCACCCTCTCACCGTCCCCCCCTACTCACAAGGCAGGCAATACGCTTGACCTCATCTTCACTAGATGCTGCTCCTCTACTAATCTCACTGCAACTCCCCTCCATGTCTCCGACCACTACTTTGTTTCCTTTTCTCTCTCGCTCTCCTCCCACACTACTCACTCTGCCCCTACACAGATGGTAATGTGCCGCCGCAACCTTCGCTCTCTCTCTCCCACTACTCTCTCCTCTTCCATCCTATCATCTCTTCCCTCTGCTCAATCCTTCTCCCTCCAATCTCCTGATTCTGCCTCCTCAACCCTCCTCTCCTCCCTTTCTGCATCCTTTGACTCTCTGTGTCCCCTATCCTCCCGGCCGGCTCGGTCCTCCCCTCCAGCTCCGTGGCTTGATGACTCATTGCGAGCTCACAGAACAGAGCTCCGGGCAGCGGAGCGGAAATGGAAGAAAACTAAACTCCCTGCCGACCTGGCATCTTTTCACTCCCTCCTCTCTACATTTTCTTCATCTGTTTCTGCTGCTAAAGCCACCTTCTACCACTCTAAATTCCAAGCATCTGCCTCTAACCCTAGGAAGCTCTTTGCCACATTTTCCTCCCTCCTGAATCCTCCCCCCCCCCCCCCCCCCCTCCTCTCTCTCTGTGGATGACTTCGTCAACCACTTTGAAAAGAAGGTTGACGACATCCGATCCTCGTTTGTTAAGTCTAATGACACTGCTGGTCCTGCTCACACTGCCCTACCCTATGCTTTGACTTCTTTCTCCCCTCTCTCTCCAGATAAAATCCTGCGACTTGTGACTGCAGGCCGCCCAACAACCTGCCCGCTTGACCCCATCCCCTCCTCCCTTCTCCAGACCATCTCCGGTGACCTTCTCCCCTACCTCACCTCGCTGATCAACTCATCCTTGACCGCTGGCCATGTCCCTTCCGTCTTCAAGAGAGCAAGAGTTGCTCCCCTTCTCAAAAAACCAACACTCGACCCCACTGATGTCAACAACTACAGACCAGTATCCCTTCTTTCTTTTCTTTCCAAAACTATTGAGCGTGCCGTCTTTAGCCAACTCTCTTGCTATCTCTCTCAGAATGACCTTCTTGATCCAAACCAATCAGGTTTCAGGACTGGTCATTCAACTGAGACTGCTCTTCTCTGTGTCACGGAGACTCTCCGCACTGCTAAAGCTAACTCTCTCTCCTCTGCTCTTGTCCTTCTAGACCTGTCTGCTGCCTTTGATACTGTGAACCATCAGATCCTCCTCTCCACCCTCTCCGAGCTGGGCATTTCCGGCGCGGCTCACTCCTGGATTGCGTCCTACCTGACCGGTCGCTCCTACCAAGTGGCGTGGCGAGAAGCTGTCTCCGCACCACGTGCTCTCACCACTGGTGTCCCCCAGGGCTCAGTTCTAGGCCCTCTCCTTTTCTCCCTATACACCAAGTCACTTGGCTCTGTCATATCCTCACATGGCCTTTCATATCATTGCTACGCTGACGATACACAACTAATCTTCTCCTTTCCCCCTTCTGATAACCAGGTGGCGAATCGCATCTCTGCATGTCTGGCAGACATATCAGTATGGATGACGGATCACCACCTCAAGCTGAACCCTGGCAAGACGGAGCTGCTCTTCCTCCCGGGGAAGGACTGCCCGTTCCATGATCTCGTCATCACGGTTGACAACTCCGCTGTGTCCTCCTCCCAGAGTGCGAAGAGCCTAGGCGTGACCCTGGACAACACCCTGTCGTTCTCCGCCAACATCAAGGCGGTGACCCGATCCTGCAGGTTCATGCTCTACAACATTCGGAGAGTACGACCCTGCCTTACACAGGAAGCGGCACAGGTCCTAATCCAGGCACTTGTCATCTCCCGTCTGGACTATTGCAACTCGCTGTTGGCTGGCCTCCCTGCCTGTGCCATTAAACCCCTACAACTCATCCAGAATGCCGCAGCCCGTCTGGTGTTCAACCTTCCCAAGTTCTCTCACGTCACCCCCCTCCTCCGCACACTCCACTGGCTTCCAGTTGAAGCTCGCATCCGCTACAAGACCATGGTGCTTGCCTATGGAGCAGTGAGGGGAACGGCACCTCTGTACCTTCAGGCTCTGATCAGTCCCTACACCCAAACGAGGGCATTGCGTTCATCCACCTCTGGCCTGCTGGCTCCCCTTCCTCTGCGGAAGCATAGTTCCCGCTCAGCCCAGGCAAAACTGTTCGCTGCTCTGGCACCCCAATGGTGGAACAAGCTCCCTCACGACGCCAGGACAGCGGAGTCACTCACCACCTTCCGGAGACATTTGAAACCCCACCTCTTTAAGGAATACCTGGGATAGGATAAAGTAATCCTTCTACCCCCCCCCCCCCCCCCAAATTGTAAAGTGGTTATCCCACTGGCTATAGGGTAAACGCACCAATTTGTGAGTCGCTCTGGCTAAGAGCGTCTGCTAAATGACGTTAATGTGCCCTTGAGCAAGGCACTTAACCCTAATTGCTCCTGTAAGTCGCTCTGGATAAGAGCGTCTGCTAAATGACTAAAATGTAAATGTAAAATGTTCTTAGACCTCCATGAAATAACAGGTCCACATTTAGTTAAACTAAAACAATACCCTGTTATGCTTCGTCTGTCACTTTGATCTGCTGCCCAATCAGCATCACTATATGCTATGAGGTTGAGTTTTTCCACCCCCTTTTTGTAACACAACTCCTGATTCATTGTCCCCTTCAAGTACCTCAACACATGTTTAGCTGTTATCCAGTGTTGCTCTTTTGGTTCTGATAGGTATTGTGACAGCTTGCTGACAATCCAACTGATATCCGGTCTTGTACATGTCATAACATATATCAAGCTGCCTATCACTTCACGATACCTTTTTGAATCAATAGGTTCACCATCACCATCAAAGTTTGTTTTTTGTTCACATGGTGTTGACCTTGTTTTACAGTCTGACATACCAAACCTTTCCAGTATCTTGGTTATGTACCTTGTTTGGCTCATCTTTATTTTCCCTTCACTTTGTGTAAAATCAATGCCTAGGAAATGTCTAAGCCTCCCAAGATCTTTCATCTTACATTTTTCACTTAACATTTCTTTTACACTTGTGAGTGAGTCACTATCACTAGCAGCGATAATTAGATCATCGACCCAAATTATCAAAATGATCCTTTCTGTTGCAGTTTGTTTGTTGTAAACACAGTGATCAGCTGGGTTCTGTGTAAAACCATTTTCACTAAGGTGATCATGCAACATTTTGTTCCAGTTCCTTCCTGACTGTTTCAGGCCGTACAGTGACTTGTTCAGTTTGCAGACTAGTTGCTCACCTGTATCTGACCTGACTTCAAAACCCTCTGGTTGCTCCATGTACACTTCACAGTCAATAGGAGCATGTAGATATGCTGTTTTGACATCCATCTGATGTAACTCTAAGTCATACTGAGCTGCTAGCTGCATCAAACAACGTACTGATGTCATATTTGCAGTTGGAGAAAAAGTCTCCTTATAGTCTATTCCTGCCACTTGACTATATCCCTTTGCAACATATCTTGCCTTGTATGTCTCAGTCTCATCTGAATTGTTTTTGACCGCATAGACCCACCTGCCCCCCACTGCATTTTTACCCTCTGGCAGTGTGGTCAATGTGAATGTATCATTTTCCCTAAGGGAATCCATCTCCTCCTTCATAGCAGTAGCCTTCAAATCATTGCTTCTTTGAAGGTTTGTGGTTCATTGCACATTACTCTGTAGCAGTAGTCAACACTAGGTGGTATCTGGTCATCACACTTCACTTTACACTCATAGTCTTTTAAGTACTGGGGCTTCTTCCTCTCTCTGTCTGGATAGCATGGACTCTGACTATCTGAAGTCTCGATTTGCACATCTTGTGTCTCTTCGGAATTTTGATCTGCCATCTTGGCTTTTGGCATGGGGGATTGAAATCTCTCCCCATGAAGATCATCACTCATTTCCAAATCTGTCTGAGTTTGGCGTTCGACTACACCTTTTGTAACGAACTTGACTAATCTGTTTTTAAGAACTTTTCCAGTGTCTGGGTAGTAGACTAGGTATGCTGGACTATTTTTATCATACCCGACAAAAATACCCTTTTCACATCTTGAGTCCAACTTTTTCTTGTTCTGTCTGTATGCATAGCAAACAGATCCAAATTCTTTCATCTTTGAAAGATCAGGCTTTCTCCCAGTAAACATGTAGTGTGGAGTCTGTCCTACACGCTTATTGTAACACCTATTGCGAATTACTGCAGCAGTCATTGCAGCATATGTCCACAATTTCTTTGGTAGGTTGCTCTCAAGTAGCATGCATCTTGCCATTTCAAACAGTGTTCTCCAATTTCTCTCAGCGGTCCCATTTTGATGGGGTGAGTAAGGGGCTGAAGTTTCATGTCTTATGGCATTCTTACTGAGCAGTGACTGGAACTCTTTGGCTGTGTACTCTGTGCCATTATCTGACCTGACACACTTTATTTTTCCATAAGGGGCCACATCAGCAATAAACTTCTCAGTAGCTTTTACAGTATCACTTTTTGCTTTTAGGAAATACACAAAAACTGCCCCTGAATAATCATCCGTAAATGCTAGAGTATATCTGAACCCATCTTTCGCCTCTGGCTCAATAGGGCCAGCCAAATCAGTGTGCACAAGCTCAAGAGCTGCTTTTGCCTTTTCATCAGGCTCTCTGTTTCTGCTCTGAACAAATTTTCCCTGTGTGCAGATTTCACAGTTGAGGGTAGATTTGTCAATCTTACCTGTGATTTTCATTCCCTCTGTCACATTTTCTAACTTTGACACATCCTCAAAATTACAGTGGCCAAGAATTTTGTGCCATGTGTGAATATCATAGCACCCATGACAGCCATCATCATTTTCATCACTTACAGTGTTAAGATAGTAAAGTCTATCGTACTCCTCGATGTCAAAAGTGGTACCGTTCTTGTGGATGAGCTTGTTACACCCCTGTCGAAAGTTGACTGAAGCTCCGTTGGCTGTCGCTGCTTTAACAGAGAAAATGTCCTGTGGAAACGACGGCACGTACAGCGCCTTCGTCAGCGTTGTTTTCACCCGACGACCCGTGTTGTCTCTCAGGTAAACCTCCGCTGCACCTCTCCTCTCCGCGACACCATTCGTTCTTGTTCCGTCAGCCAGCTCCAAGGAATGTTTTTCCGGTTTGAAAGTCTTGTCAAACTCCTTAAACTTCCCGATGTCCGTGACTATATGTGACGTTGCTCCCGTATCAACCATCAGCCCTTTATGTTTCAGTCCACGAACCTGACAGTCACTTATTTTGAATGCAAATGTGTGGCCTTCAGCATCTGTTGCTTGTTTCACATTGTCTCTTCTTTTTCGTCTGCAATTTGCGTCAGTATGAGTGGAGCGCTTGCAAAAACTACACCACTGTCTCCGTTCTCTGTGCTCTCCAGTAACACTACATTCCTGGGCCTTGTGCCCTTTCTGGCCACAGTTGAAGCAGGTTATCTCGGTCCCTTTATCTCTTCCTCTTGGCCAGCTAACTTTAATGTTACTTGCCTTCATCACGTTGTCGTCAGTGGAAATGGCGCTAAACTTCTCGGTGCTTTCATAGCTCCTCAACTTGGTTTTGAACTTGCCATAAGTTGTCGGCTCGTCACTCTGCGTTATGTGGATGGCAAACGGCTTAAATGATTCGGGCAAACCTTTCAGAATCATTGCAATCAACAGCCCGTCACTTAAAGTCTCTTCAGCATTCCTCAGTGCTGTAATAGCCGTCTCAGCACGAATGATATAATCCGTAACACTTTCGTCACTGGCTTTCTGAAGAGAAGTTAGCTCAGTGTAGAGGCTAATCACACGTGGCTTCCCTTTACCTGCATAATGTTCCCTCAATATCTTCAACGCTTTTCTCCCATCATCTGCTGCTTCTCTCATTATCAGGGAAAGACTTTTATCATCCAAAACCTGTATCAATTCGGCGTAGGCTTCTTCATTTTTCTCTCCGTCTTCTTCATCTTCATCCACGCTCAATATGGTGGCCTTTAGCCCTAGCAAACGCAAGTGTCCCAAAAACTTCGTCTCCCATAACTCGTAGTTTTTTTCATCTCCGTCGAAACATAATCTATTCCATCGGCTTCCATGTTCCCTCCTGGGCCCATAACCTGTTGGTGCTGTCATCTTCAGGACAGGAATACCGGCTTACTTAACGGAGGAATAAACACACATGTTCATCGTTGGTGTTTCAACCAGAACGCGGGAAAATGCCCTTTCTTTATTTTCGCACATGCGCAGTTGTACATCTCTCATAGGGCATAACTGTACCAGTGTAAGAACACAATTTATAACATATTAGTCTATATGTTAACAAACATAAACTAGGGTGTTCTTCAAACGTGCAAATCAAGTTAAACAACTCATCAAATCCGTAGTGACCTGTATAAATCAAACCACACTGCGCACAGTTCAACGTCTAGTTTTGAATTACACAATTACACAATTCAACAAAAAAATTCAACAGAAAATGTCACCATGTCATTGGATTTAGTTTAAAGGTGGGGGAACAAAAGACAAAATGCTCTGAAGTTGCTGACTTTTTGAAAATGTCATCACATAGATTTTTGGGGGGTTGAAATGACGTGGAAACAGCGTTGATTCAACCAGTTTTTGCTCAGTGGGAGTGGGACACAAACTAGTTAAACTGAAAGCGAACCATGATGAAAGACTCAAGAATGTTATTGTAAAAATCAGGGTACACATTATACAGTGCAAGCAGTAATTGACAAACAAAAACCTGACAAGTGAAGCCTGTTCGTGTCCACTGTCTTCCCAGAATAGTCAATAAATCTATTGAATTATCCTCCACATGACGTCCTCATCATGATCCAATGCGTTTGTTACTCCCTAAACCTCTCGAATGGGTTGAAGACATCCGTCTGTCAGTACATCTGTCCAACTGTAAATAGTCTGCAGGATCCGCGTCTTGGACATGCATGAGACCACCAAAGGAATCCACCATTCCCATCAGCGCGGCGAGGACAGTGAATGCTGTCCCGATAAAAAACATCTTCAAGACGTCTGTCATCATAGCTCTTCCAATGAAATGGACGTGGTCTTCGGTTGCACAACCGCACAAATAATGTGTTTCGTTGTTTGTACTCTTTTACATGTAGTTTCCAAAACGTATACTAAATTACTATTACTTAAACGGAAAAGCAACCAGACATTAACCGCGTGGTGAGAAAGAAGACTACCAGAGAGTGCTTCCAGAAACTGTTGAGTACTGTATTTACAATATGCCTACCGATTTTAAACTTCAACTTGAACAGAGTAGTCCAACTCCCGACCCAAGGTGGAAGACAGACTTTCCTTGCCAATGACGACACAGGCTTTAGATATTCCTAAAGTTTTCTTTAAAACGCTTTGAAAACAGTCGAGGTAAATAAGGTACTCTCCTCTTGATATCAGACAGCAATGTGGCAATGTCATGCTTGCAGCGCTATCGTGTTTAATGACATCATCAAATAGATGGGAATTTCCAGTGATTGAGTCCTGCATCAGATGACCTGGCCTCCACAATCCCCCGACCTCAACCCAATTGAGATGGTTTGGGATGAGTCGGACGGCAGAGTGAAGGAAAAGCAGCCAACAAGTGCTCAGCATATGTGGGAACTCCTTCAAGACTTTTGGAAAGGAATGCCAAGAGTGTGCAAAACTGTCATCAAGGCAAAGGGTGGCTATTTGAAGAATCTCAAATATATTTTGATTTGTTTAACACTTTTTTGGTTACTACATGAATCCATATGTGTTATTTAATGGTTTTGATGTCTTCACTATTATTCTACAATATAGAAAATATTAAAAATAAAGAAAAACCCTTGGATGAGTAGGTGTATCCAAACTTTTGACTGGTACTGTATATCAAATAATATCATATGATATGCAAGATGAGAGAGCAACTTACATCTTAGATGCAAGTGCATAGTACAACATGATGTGGTTAGTACCACCAGCGGCTAATAGTCTGGCATAAAAGCATCGCATTTCTATCAACATGAAATTATGGCATAATAGCCCTGGTGACTAAAAGGGCCAACCTAAAGAGTCTAAAGACTATAGTCATTCTGAATTACGTAAAGGCCTACATCATTACAGACGTTGGTCGATATGAAACTGATAAATATTCAGTTGAACAATGAAAGTCATGTTTTTTCTCATCATTTAGCATTTTCAGTTGATTTATTTTATTCTGTTTCCTGTGAGATCTGTGATGGAAAACACTTGTACACCCTATTTTATGTTGTGTGATCAATGAAGCAGGTTACTCATGTTCCTGTATATTTGTAAGCAGATATGGCATCCGGTTTGGGTTCTCCTTCATCCGCATTCATTTATGCAAATAAAAAATGGAATAGCCAAAATACAAGCAATAATAATTCATTTTATTCACAACAGCCTATAAAAAGTGTTTTTCTTTTTAAGTTTTTTTTATGACACAATATTGCAGTGCATGATGAACAGCCAATGTGTGCATAATGTAACTTTCTTTTTTTTACCCTGTATGTGATCTTCAATATACAACAAATAGCCTACATGATATAGGCAATACCATGTATACAGATTAGTACATTTTAGTCATTTAGCAGACGCTCCTATCCAGTGACTTAATGTTTGCTAAATTAAGTAACTTGCTCAAGGGCACAGACAGATTTTTTCCCCCTAGTCGGCTCGGGGATTCCAACCAGCGATCTTTCTGTTACTGCCCCAACGCTCTACTCGCTGCCCTACCAAGTATTAGTATAGTATAGAGTTGATAGATCTACATAGTAATAGCTGTCAATATGATCTAGTACTTTAGTAATAGCCTACTATAAACATAAACTAGGGTGTTCTTCAAACGTGCAAATCAAGTTAAACAACTCATCAAATCCGTAGTGACCTGTATAAATCAAACCACACTGCGCACAGTTCAACGTCTAGTTTTGAATTACACAATTACACAATTCAACAAAAAAAATCAACAAAAAATGTCACCATGTCATTGGATTTAGTTTAAAAGTTGGGGGAACAAAAGACAAAATGCTCTGAAGTTGCTGACTTTTTGAAAATGTCATCACATAGATTTTTGGGGGGTTGAAATGACGTGGAAACAGCGTTGATTCAACCAGTTTTTGCTCAGTGGGAGTGGGACACAAACTAGTTAAACTGAAAGCGAACCATGATGAAAGACTCAAGAATGTTATTGTAAAAATCAGGGTACACATTATACAGTGCAAGCAGTAATTGACAAACAAAAACCTGACAAGTGAAGCCTGTTCGTGTCCACTGTCTTCCCAGAATAGTCAATAAATCTATTGAATTATCCTCCACATGACGTCCTCATCATGATCCAATGCGTTTGTTACTCCCTAAACCTCTCGAATGGGTTGAAGACATCCGTCTGTCAGTACATCTGTCCAACTGTAAATAGTCTGCAGGATCCGCGTCTTGGACATGCATGAGACCACCAAAGGAATCCACCATTCCCATCAGCGCGGCGAGGACAGTGAACGCTGTCCCGATAAAAAACATCTTCAAGACGTCTGTCATCATAGCTCTTCCAATGAAATGGACGTGGTCTTCGGTTGCACAACCGCACAAATAATGTGTTTCGTTGTTTGTACTCTTTTACATGTAGTTTCCAAAACGTATACTAAATTACTATTACTTAAACGGAAAAGCAACCAGACATTAACCGCGTGGTGAGAAAGAAGACTACCAGAGAGCGCTTCCAGAAACTGTTGAGTACTGTATTTACAATATGCCTACCGATTTTAAACTTCAACTTGAACAGAGTAGTCCAACTCCCGACCCAAGGTGGAAGACAGACTTTCCTTGCCAATGACGACACAGGCTTTAGATATTCCTAAAGTTTTCTTTAAAACGCTTTGAAAACAGTCGAGGTAAATAAGGTACTCTCCTCTTGATATCAGACAGCAATGTGGCAATGTCATGCTTGCAGCGCTATCGTGTTTAATGACATCATCAAATAGATGGGAATTTCCAATTCTTGATACATAGGCCTGCTAATGATTTCATTTTAGTCTCTTTCACAGATAACTCACGCAAGATGGCAGAAAAGGCTACTGAAGTCTGGTTGGACTACTTGCCTGTGTGATTACAAGACCTCTACACATTTTGTCTGTAGCCTATTCCCATAACACCAATAAATAAAATGGCATAGCAGTTAAGAACCACCCTAGACTCTTTACTTGTTGGACAATCCACTCAATAAGTAGCTCTGGAAAGTTAGGAGTTGTTGCACAGTGCATTCTTTCCCACAGTTCTCAGACACATATTGCTTTCGGCTACTGTCCATGTACATCAAAGAGAGTGATGACTCATACATTAATTGGTTCAGCTTCATACTCTAGAATCGCTTTTACAGTAATATTATTAACACACCCTCCTCTACCCATTGAGTAACCTTTCGGATTTCATATTTATCAGACAGATGTATACTGAAAAGGGGACTTCCACATTAGGCTGGTGATTTGGGTCCTAGTTTCACCCAGGAAATTTCACAATTTAAGCGTGAGCATTCTGTAGAATCAGTCAACCAAACAACCAATCAGTATTGTTGTAGGCCTATTGTGGCCTGCCTCTTGCTAGTTGCGGTCAGTCAGTCTCATGCCTCTCCAAGGACTTGTCATAGACCAGAGGGAGCACATGGACGGAAATTCACTGAGCTGCTAAAGGCACTCTGGGTCAAAGTTGGCCAAGGATGGGACTTACTGGATAAATAAAGGTTAAATAAACAAATAAAGAATATTCTGAATAATAGCATATCAATGATATGACTTGCCTTTTTTAAGGTCCCCCTTCAGGTCCATTTTTAAATGGGTCACATTGTTTTGTTTCTGGTCGCTGCCCACTGGGCAAAAACTGGTTGAATCCACGTTAGTTGACAACTCAACCAAATGTAAATAAAAACTAGACGTTGAAATGACTTGCCCCTGGAGTGCCCATCTATCCGTAAAAAAAATAATACAAATTGTGCCGTCTGGTTTGCTTAATATAAGGAATTAGAAATTATTTATACTTTTACTTTTGATACTTAAGTATATTTAAAACCAAATACTTTTAGACTTTTACTCTATTTTACTGGGATACTTTCATTTTTACTTGAGTCATTTCCTATTAAGGTATCTTTGTTCAAGTATGACATTGGGTACTTTTTCCACCACTGAGAAATCACCACCAGACATAATATAGAACCCTACAAACCTCAATAAACTTAAACTAGTAACGCCTAACGGTATTTTCTATAGGATAGCTCTCCAAAGACAAGTCACACAGTATTTCATATTCCTGAAGCTAACAAGGACTAGGGAATCACCAGACAAATGATTAGTACTTGTCCTCAGAAGGAATGAATGGGGGAAATCACGGGGGATTAAAAGTCCATGACCACTAGATGGCGATGATTACCAGTAGAACACCAGGGCAGCAACCTTGGCCCGTTTCATGATGCGTCTCAGTGTATTAGGGAAAGGCGAATACCTAGTCAGTTGTACATCTGAACGCATTCAACCGAAATGTTTCTTCCGCATTTAAACCAACCTTCTGAATCAGAGAGGTGCGGGGGCTTCCTTCATCGACATCTATAGGAGTGCTGGTCTAGGATCAGGTTCCCCTGTCCATGTAATCTTATTCATTGTGATCTAAAAGTCTAAACTGATCCTAAATCAGCACTCCTACTCTGAGACACTTGATACGTGGGGCCCTTATACACCTACCTGTGTCATCTGATAGAGAGTGTCAAGATGTGAAATGCAATGCAACATCAGACTAGGGCCTATATTTAACAATACCTCAGAGTAGGAATGCTGATCAAGTATCACTTTTTTTATTTTAGATCACAATGGATCAGATTATTATGGACAGGGATAGAGGACCTGCTCCTAGAGCCGCACTCCAACTCTGAGACTTGATAAATACTGGCACAGGGGTGTCAAAGTCATTTTACTCAGATTACTATATTTCTGTTCCAGCTAATGCCAGCAGGGAAATAACGACGCACATTGGGGGTCAAACAATGACAACCTAATGGCTGTGAGGTACAAAATAACCCACTGTAACACAATATACATTAAAGCAGTAACTCAACTGTGAATTTGCTTTTCCTCAACAACATATTTTAAATACTGTATTCATTGAGCCTATTTTGCAGGGGAGGTCGGTGGGAGGAATGAATGGAATGGGCTCAAACATGTGGTTTCCATATGTTTGATGTGTTTGATACTGTTCCATTTATTCCATTGCAGCCATTACAATGAGCCCGTCCTCCTATAGTTCCTCCCACCAGCCTCCACTGGTTGAACGCTCGTGGCCAAAAGATGGTGGGCCATATTCAATGCCCTACATTAGACAAATCATGGTCAAAGCCGGCAAACATGAAGATCAAGCAGTGACTGTTTGGACAAAATGTTTCCGTCTAATGGCGATCCTGCATACTGGTACTTGCGTCAAGTTTATAATTGCGGGGCTGCACATTTGCGTACTTTTGCCAAGCAACATCATTTTCCTTAGCTACTTGTAGTTCTTGCATTGCATACGTATGGAAATTAGGCTTTGAAAGATTTGAAGGCCAACCGATAGGATTATGTCTAGAGTAAAATATACAAAAGTGAATTTGGTGAAGTAGCCTAGTGTAGGCCTAGGGAGTATTCTGTGAAAAGAGAGCTCTGTTCTATCAAAGTGGCTAAATGTGACATGAGTTAGGCAGGGGGACTCTATATTCAGGTCATCTGATGGAGGATGTCCTCAGACTACACACACACACACACACACACAGGGCTCTTTTGTAGGGCTCGGTCATCGCTGGGTTGAGGAGTCTCGTGCCCGACGTTTGTCTTAGTTCTGCTCGACAAGTGTCCACACAAAGACTGGTCTCATACACTGAGTATACAAAACATTAAGAACACTTGCTCTTTCCATGACATAGACTTACCAGGTGAATCCAGGTGAAAGCTATGATCCATTATTGATGTCACTATACTACTTTAATCAGTGTATATGAAGGGGAGAAGACAGGTTAAAGAAAGTTTTTTAAGCCTTGAGACAATCGAGACATGGATTGTGTATGTGTGCCATTCAGAGGGTAAATGGGCAAGACAAAATATTTAAGTGCCTTTGATTGGGGTATGGCAGTAGGTGCCAGGCGCACCGGTTTGTGTCAAGAACTGCAATGCTGCTGGGTTTTTCACGCTCAACAGTTTCCTGTGTGTATCAAGAATGGTCCACTACCCAAAGGACATCCAGCCAACTTGACACAACCGTGGGAAGCATTGGAGTCAACATGGGCCAGCATCCCTGTGGAACGCTTTCGACACCTTGTAGAGTCCATGTCCCGACGAATTGAGACTGTTCCGAGGGCAAAAAGGGATTTAACTCAATATTGGGAAGGTGTTCCTAATGTTTGGTATACTCAGTGTAGAGTAGACGTAACAGCACACTTACATCCGGGACACTCAAATTAGTATGATATGTTACGTTTGGTATGGTTACATAAGATAGAAGGTTACTTAATAACTTTTTACTGCAGTGGGCTAAATCAGGGCCACACAGAGTGACACACACTTTGAAACAAAAGTATACACCTCACACATATGGTTATGGGCTTAAGAAAAAGAAGACACCTGTACCATGTCAGATATAGAGTTGAAATGTATTTAATTTTGAGTTTGCATCCCAATATTACACTTTATATACATCACAGAAGACTGAAATATAACAAAACTGCTTGACATAGAAACACTGGATTTTCGTTGTAAAAATTAAATACAATCTTAATTCATTAATGATGAAATTATGAAAAATATGAATAACAGTCCGCCCATGAGGCCAAAGAGGGCGCTTTTGGTCATTGACTGCAGGAAAGGGGTACGGCCAAGACCAGGTTGCCACACACTGCACATGAGACTCATTATCATTATGGTAATCCAGTGAATGCAGGGGTGGGGGTCACACACATTAGTACATGAGCGGAAGGGTCACAAAGACAGAGTACAGATAATGGACTGAAGTGACCCAAATCCCTATGCTATTGTGTGTGTGTGTGTGTGTGTGTGTGTGTGTGTGTGTGTGTGTGTGCGTGCATTTGTCTATATGCTTTCGAGGTAAAACAACACAGAGGGGTAAATCTGATCTTATGTTCCACATAACTTGAATTGACACACATATCACATTGATAGCAGTGTGTGATTTCCACGAAAGATCAGAGTAACACGTGTCAGATCTCATGTTAGGCTTGTGCTCCAGTGTTAACGTAGCTGTGAAAAGGGGATTGCGTGGAGAGGTTGACAGACGGGTTGACTGCTATGCTCTCCACGGGCAGCATAAGAGGATTTTCCGTCCTCGAGTCTGAGCAACTGTCACAAACACCCAGTCACCTGTTCCTGATCCCATTCAGACACCGGGTCTAGAGGCTGAGAAAGGGGGGATAGGGAGATACCTCTTTCTCAGTGGTACCTATTTCTTTCACTTTCTCAGCCTCTTTCTCTGACATTGTTTAAAAAATAATAATAATACGAAAAGAAGAGCACATTTTAGAGATGTTTTCCCCATAGCAACTTTCAGTCCACATATAGGCCTACATGTATTCACTATGTGTGGCCCATGCCGGAATTGAACCCACAACTTTGGTTGTTGCTATAGCTAGCTCCATGCTCCAGTCAAATGAGCCTTATGTGCCTAAACATTATATTATGTAAGCTTGTAAAACACTGTCAGGAAGATGTTAAGAGTACAGGCCTCAAACTGTCCTATATAAAGGTATATCCATACGCATATTGTTTTTGGGAGCAGAATGTTTTGTACTGTGCATATACTATAGATTGTACTGAACATTTGAGGTATATTTCAGGGGTTGTGTAAGAAGCTGTCACCCTTGTGTTAGCTATACTCTCTCCTGTGGTGCAGTGTGAGCACTGTGTACGTCCCTGATCCTGTCTGTGTACAAGGCAAGACAGGCATCCTCCTCAAGGCCATACCTTGGTACTATTTCAAGCAGTTTGTGGAATTCTTGTATATTATTGTGGGTTTGTCCCACGGCCACACACACTCACACACACACACACACACACACACACACACACACACACACACACACACACACACACACACACACACACACACACACACACACACATTGGCGACAGTGCTAGTCCTTTTGAAGTGTGTTTAAGTGCCCTCTCTCCTTCCTGCATGTATCTCCTGCCCACTTTATTCTAATTCTCCAATCCTCTTTGTGAAAGTGACGTGTGCCACTGACAGAAAGCAGGGTTAAGCTGTACGCAGGGAGAGATTCATAGAGCACTCTACTGGACAAAAACACATTGAGTATCCCATTCTGCTTCTCCTCTATCCCTGCAGGCATTCTCTTTCTTTCTTTCTATCCATCTCTCCCTCCCTCTATTAGTCTGGGCCTTTTCTCTTTCTCTGCGTATCACTCCTCCCATTCCCACCACAATCTCCCTTCAGGTCAGTGGGTATTAGTTCTCTCACAGGGGCAAGGGGAACGTTGGGACGGCAACGACTCCACGACGACAAGCCTCTTTTGCATCATTTCCACGACAACGCCCTCTCGGCAGGAGCATTACCACGGCGACACCCTCTCCTGACACGCCTAGCGGACGCTGTGGGTTGGTTAGCAGGTGCACCCTGCGCAGAGACGGGGAGGGAGGGAGGAACATAACTATCTTCTTTCTGTCTCTCTCTCTCTCTCGCTCTCATATCTCTCTTTCTTTGTATCTGAGTATTTTTGTATCTGAGCTGGGATTCGACAACAAAGTTGACGGTCAAGTCAACACTGGAGCTATGAGACTAAGATAAGAATGTGCTGAACCAGAGAACGTGTTGTGTCTCTCACAAGTAGCTCTGTTTACAAACTCAGGTTCTCAGCTCGCTTGACTCATCTGGTTGGTTGGCTGAGAGCGTTCAAATTCTTTCTATTCTGTGGGAATCGTTTTGAGCTGGTTGGCCGGTCCGGGGACACCCAGTTACAACGTGACTTGAGTCCACTTGAGGGACGTCACCGACAGAAGGGTCAGAGGCCGACGGTGAGGTCAACGACCAGAGTGAGAGACTGGAGCAAGAAACGTTGGCAATTGGACCCAACATGGAGGGGTACGGCTACGAACACTTTGGGGTGGACGCAGAGCGGGACAGCCACCAGATGGACTACCGGAGGATCGTAGGGGACACTGAGCTACCCCGGCCCAGCTCCAACCCCAACTCCTCACCCCAAGACGGGGATCACCTCTTCCGCCTCAGCCCCCATGGGCATGGGCACGGACACGGGCATGGGCATGAGACAGCCGCCCAGCGATACAGCGCCACCCGCATCCAGGCTGGCTTTGGCCCCGAGAGGTGAGTCAGACAAAGACAGATTATATATGGTTACTAGAGTATTATTTAGTGAAATAAACTGCCATCCATTAGAAAAGAACAACATAAGAGTGAAGGGCCAGGCAAAGTAGATTTTTAACTGTGGACCTGACTTGTGCTGAAATAAACTAAAGAAAAAAAGGGAGTAAACCAGATTACATTTACATTTACGTCATTTAGCAGACGCTCTTATCCAGAGCGACTTGCAGTTAGTGAGTGCATACATTATATATATTTTTTATACCCCCCGTGGGAATCGAACCCACAATCCTGCTCTACCAACTGAGCTACATCCCTGCCGGCCATTCCCTCCCCTACCCTGGACGACGCTGGGCCAATTGTGCGCCGCCCCATGGGTCACCCGGTCGCGGCCGGCTACGACAGAGCCTGGATTCGAACCAGGATCTCTAGTGGCACAGCTAGCACTGGCACACACAAAGATATTCAATTTGTTTGGAGTGGACAAGATAACATTCTTCAACACAAAGCAATACACTGAGTGTACAAAACATTAGGAACACCTTCCTAATATTGAGTTGCACCCCCTTTTGCCCTCAGAACAGCCTCAATTCGTCGGGGCATGGACTCTACAAGGTGTCGAAAGCGTCCCACAGGGATGCTGGCCTACGTTGACTCCAATGCTTCCCACAATTCTGTCAAGTTGGCTGGATGTCCTTTGGGTGGTGGACCATTCTTTATACACACAGGAAACAGTTGAGCGTAAAAACCCAGCAGCGTTGCAGTTCTTGAGACACTCAAACCGGTGGCCTCGCACCTACTACCATACCCCGTTCAAAGGTGCTTAAATATTTTGTCTTGCCCATTCACCCTCTGAATTGCACTCATACATAATCAATGTCTCAATTGTCTCAAGGCTTGAAAATCCATCTTTAACCTGTCTCCTCCCCTTCATCTACACTGATTGAAGCAAATGAAATAGGTGACATCAATAAGGGATCATAGCTTTCACCTGGTCAGTCTATGTCATGGTAAGAGCAGGTGTTCCGAATGTTTTATACACTGTGTATATTTGACTTGTGGGCCATACAAGCTTTAGCATTAGTTCCTCCCACTTCTTTTGACTACTTTTCATAACTCTGCTTTCACCATGGTTAAAATATGTAAATACAGCCTATTGACTAGTATCAGTTTACACTGCCACATAGCCCTGTGTTTAGTCTGGCTTGCAAATAACAATGAAGTTAAATCTCCTTGTTAGCCCATAATGAAGCTCTAAGATGCCTGTGTCTTACTGTATATGGAAACATGGTTTATGGCGAGCCATTCCGAGGGCGGCCCCTAAACAAATTGAAAAGCTATGATTACTTACTCTGATGCCAAAACAACAGAAACTGCCTCTTGAGTCCTAAAGGCTATTTTCGGAGTGGCAGCTTATGCCGTGCAGCTAGGGCAGCAGGTGGAGACCTTAAGGGGATCGGGTTTGAATCAATGCTTGAAATAGCCACTGGCTGGGTATAGAGGAATCTCTGACCCATATTGTGGATGACCCACATTTAACGCGATGAACTCACACACAGACACCGTACCCGCCAGATCACCTTGGTACTTGTCAAGGCTGGGAAGGTCCTCTGTGCTTTCCTTAGTACTGCAGGAGGGGCTCCTAGAATAGTGCCACATGGAGAATAGGCCAGGGGCCTATAGCTTGGGCCAGACTGAGCCCATATACAGTCCCATGATAAGTGTACATGGGGCGAATACAAATTCTGTCTTAATGCAGGGTGGATCACTAGTCACCATTAAAAATGCATTCGGTTGTATTTGCTCTGAATATCTGTGTGTTGGTTTAGTGCACACAGTTACAACAGTCTCATGCCATTGCATGCACAGGATCAGGAGTGCATGGGTTAGAATTCCCCACTCTCCAGGAAACGTAAAGATGCTGTGAGAATGAAGAACAAAGCTTGCTTTATTGCGACATTGCTGGCGTGATGGCAGGTTGCAATTGTCTGTCAGTGACTACTGTCAGCCACTGATGGTGTTGACGGCTTGGTGACAAGAGCTGTGTGCTGTCCGTCCTCCTTTTACAAAAGTGTGTGTTTGTGAGGGAGTTCCACTTCATCTGTGTGTGTGCGTGTGTGCAAGAGAGAGAGAGAAGGTAGACTAGGAGTCTGAGTGTTTATTGAGTGTGTGTGTGTGTGTTTATGTTACTAATTTTGGCTAATGGAGGAAGCCCATTATCCCTTCCATCTAATCATAAACACTGGACTTTTCTCTTCAAAGCCTAGAAGTTTCAATCTGAGCTTTACAACGCTCCTCTTTGGCATGACTTTGCCCTTTAGCAAGATGGCTGCTAGTGTTATAGTGGAGAACGCTCCATTTCCCAACCCACATCCATCACAGAAATGGGCGAGTGGAACTGTTCGGTACGCAATGCTTGTAGATTCACAGGTCAACATACAATACAATAGGCATGTGAATTCAGTCTGATTTTCCCAAATCCGTCAGCTTGAACGCTAATGGTCTATTGGCTTTTCTGCTTTTACTATCTGAGTTTTAAACAGTCTGTTCTATATGTGAAAGTGAAAGTCTGAGACCATGATATATCAGATAAGAGGGAGGGTATGAGGTTCAATTATGGTCAATGTGTAGCCTCACCTACTATAAATGTTTATAATGTTATCTAGGCTGCTTAAGGAGGTATGTAGCCTGGCTGGCTCTACTGGTCAGTTGAGATCAATCTAGACTAGAGAATGCCACTGTCAACCGGATAATTGGTTACTAATTTAGTAACTGGTTGCATGTGACTTGTAAATCTTACAGTGGTGCTGTTCAATTGAATGCCCCCAAACTTTGCACCTCACTGAAGCATCTGAGAATAGTTGATTTGTGAGTTTTGGAAAAATACAAAAGTCACAATACATTGATAAGTAGATAAGCATTATAAAAGTAGATTACTACACATTGAATGAAAGATTCTTGCTTGATCCTGATAATAGAAGCCCAAGGACTAATATTCCAAAAACAGATGGTAGGAGGTTTGGGCCTGCTGCCTATGTGGTTATTTGTTGGTTATAAAATAATAATATAAATAATATAATATGCCATTTAGCAGACGCTTTTATCCAAAGCGACTTACAGTCATGCGTGCATACATTTTTTTGTGTATGGGTGGTCCCGGGGATCGAACCCACTATCTTGGCGTTACAAGCGCCGTGCTCTACCAACTGAGCTACAGAGGACAAATGATAATATAAGGACATTGGGAGTGCCAGACTATAGTGCCAATTTCCCTGAATAGCCTAAATGCATGATTGTCTCCTCCAAAATATGTATGGTCTGCACTCTGCAGTGCAGATATTAGGTATATTACATAAATTACACTGACATAACAATCTCACAAACCTGCAAAGTCTGTGATTGAGTTGAGATTTTTACCCTCATGTTTTCTAATTCAATGAGAGCCCCACGTGGGAGGAGAGGGGATGTGACGCATCCATTTTCGATGCTTTTGCAAAAATATTCTTCTTCATAACGCGGATACACTGTAACAGCGACAGGCTATCAAATTTGGACCAGCCTCGCATCGTCACTTGAGTTTGTAGTAGGGAACTTGTAGGAAGGTAATTCATTTTGGGGTGGTTCCCTCCACGATAGAGACAGCACACTTTGCTTCCGCTCATTTTGGACTTGCTAGCTAGCTACAGCTGGAAAGTTCACATTTCCGAACATCTTCAACGTGGTCAGATTCAAGAGGTAGAAAACGGGTTGGAATAGATTTTTGGTTTCACATTTTCTTAACGTAACTAATATTAGGGAACTGTAAATACGACTAAGAGCGTGGTGAGGTGGCTAATGGCATATAATACAAATCATCTTCAGTAATGAGTTGAAACGTGTTAGCTAGCCGGCTACCGCTAGCTGACACATGCTCCTGCTGAATAGCGCACGCACTCTGATCATTTTGACCTGCGTTGCAAGGAATTAGATGGCTAATATATAGTGCAGCTATTATGACAAAATACATTGCAAACGATATCATGCTAAAGACAAATGATATGATGGATGGAAAACTATAAATACTTAGGCTGATTACAGTTGGCTAGATTCGTCATGAATAGTTAATATAGGCAGGTTTTATTCTCCCCGCATGTGTTGTGTGCTCGAGGCATTGTTAGGTGCTCAACCGTACAGTAGCCTGTTAGTAAGAGCTAGCTACGGTATTGGCAGGCATTACTCACCGCTGCCTTTCAGCAGCTATCCAGAACACTGTGTAGGTAGTCTGGATAAATATGTGCTCGAAGGAAATGTTTTTGCTTAACGTGTCATTGATTAACATGACATTACTTTTTAGCTCATAGTGTCGCTTGATGGGTGTTTTGTTTGCATGGACAGCCACCACAAGCAATAGAGAGAACGTTAGTGTGCTCACTTTTCCTGGTGTTTATCAAATCTTAGGTCACCCAGACAGTAAATTGTTTAAAAAAATAATATATATATATATATATATATATATATATATATATAAATCAAACACCGACATTTTTTTCAAGCAACGTGTTTTATTTAAACATGTAGCTAACGTTAGTGCTGCTGCAATTTTTGGCATGGATATTTACACAACAGTACATGAAAGGGTTAATTTCGTAAGGCTATATTTTGCCAGCATTCCCCCTCTAATAGAAAACATTCTTATAAATGTTAGTGGGTCATCCACATTTTGAAATCACATAGTCATTAGTACTCAGCGATTTGTGCTTTTGAGGTCGGTTCGGTTTCAGTTTGATTATAATTGTGTTTGTTTTCGGGTTCGATAGTAAAAAAAATTATAAATGCATTCTGTGGGTTGAATGCTGTGTCACAGAATAACACGTTTAATACAATTCCCATGATGGTAGTGACTGCCGATTACTGCTTATCACTTATTAACCATAATTTATTCACATTACTTTAGTTACTTAAGTTTTGTATATTACATTTGTTTTATTTGATGACTTTATTATTTAATTCTAAGTCATCATCTCTATAGAGCTGCTGTCTGACAAAATCACTATTTTAGTAGTTCTTCAATGTAAACAAGGCATACTTTTATGACTGCTGAATACCAACTATCAATCAGTTAGATCATGTATTTTCAGTTAGAGATACACTATATATACAAAAGTATGTGGACACACCTTCAAATTAGTGGATTCAGATATTTCAGCCACACCCGTTGTTGACAGGTGTATAAAATCGAGCACACAGCCATGCAATCTCCATAGACAAACATTGGCAGTAGAATGGCCTTAATGAAGAGCTCAGTGACTTTCAACGTGGCACCTTCATAGGATGCCACCTTTCCAACAAGTCAGTTCGTCAAGTTTCTGCCCTGCTAAAGCTGCCCCGGTCAACTGTAAGTGCTGTTATTGTGAAGTGGAAACGTCTAGGAACAACAACGGCTCAGCCGTGAAATGGTAGGCCACACAAGCTCACAGAACGGGACTGCTGAAGTGCATAGCGAATAAAAATTGTCTGTCCTCGATACAACACTCCCTACCGAGTTCCAAACTGCCTCTGGAAGCAATGTCAGCACAAGAACTGTTCGTCATGGAGATTCATGAAATGGGTTTCCATGGCCGAGCAGCCGCACACAAGCCTAAGATCACCATGCGCAATGCTAAGTGTTGGCTGGAGTGGTGTAAAGCTTGCCGCCATTGGACTCTGGAGCAGTGGAAACATGTTTTCTGGAGTGATGAATCATGCTTCACCATCTGGCAGTCCGACTGACGAATCTGGATTTGGCAGATGCCAGGAGAAGGCTACCTGCCCGAATGCATAGTGCCAACTGTAAAGTTTGGTGGAGGAGGAATAATGGTCTGGGGCTGTTTTTCATGAGTGGAGGCTGTTATAGCAGCAAGGGAGGGGGGGGGGGGCAACTCCATATTAATGCCCATGCTTTTGGAATGAGATGTTCGATGAGCAGGTGTCCACATACTTTTGGTCATGTAGTGTACTTCGTGAAGCAACTGCTCTCCTTTCAATCGCGTGTTCTTGTCTATTTTATGTAGCAGGCTAAAAGAAACACAGATGGACAAGTAGGCTTGCAATGGATTATGGTCATTATAGGTAATTACTACGTTTTCTGCGCTAAACTATGTAGAGTATTGGCCTGTTGGAAACTACAACTCCCTACTACATCGCACAGTTCAGGCTTGATACGATTTATCTCTAGAGAAATTGCACATCGCATTGATATCACAGAAAAAAACCTGAACGTAATGCCTTGGTTAACAAACGAAAAATTACGGACATTTGGGTTAATCGCTCAGCACTAATAGTCATTCACAGGCGCAAAGCGTCGTCACCCTTTAACCTTTAATCTGTTTATGGCTAATTATATTTGAAAATGCATCGAATGTTACACTTGATGAAGCGATAGCTACAATCTAATGCCAGCTTGTCATCCTTTTCATTTGACAGCATGGCTGATTACCTGATCAGTGGTGGTACTGGCTATGTCCCAGAAGATGGACTCTCCGCACAACAGCTTTTCTCCGTCGGAGACGGTCTCACTTACAAGTAAGTTCAGTTCAACCACAATACAAATGCCAAATAGAACCGTGTTGTGCAAGTAAGCTCTCGAACTGTCCAAACCTAAGCGCAAGCGATGATGGAGGAGATGCGGGCGGCTCATTGTAATGACGGCCAACACGTTTTGAATCGCAGATCTGCTCAACAACAGTCTGTTGTCGCCGACGGTCAAACGGCAGAAGAGCTATGCTCTAAAGGCGACGGGTTGACTTACAAGTGAGTAAAACGGTTGACTTTTCAACCATTTTGACACTATATATACTATACTGTAAAATCCTCTTGTCTCTCCAAATGATGAGTTCATATAGGGGAAGCAAATGGTTGTCCCATAAAAATACCTTGTTAATGAATTTGGCCAAAGTAAACACCACAGTCGCCACCAATTGTATTATTTAATTGAGTTTTTAGCTGGCTGAGAAAAGCACTGATCTAAATGGATGAATGAGTAGGACAGGGGTGGTGGGGGTTGATTGCTTAACCTGATCTGCACCATAGGATGATATTTGCTTCCGGTAATGATATGACTGCATCTTTAACTGCTCCGAAGAATCATAGTGCATGAACTGCTATTTGATTCTTTGAGAGACTCAATCACTCTAATCTATCTAGTAATGAAATCTGACTGCACTCATATCCTAAGGCGATGCCCTTTCTTCATCTGCTCTACATAACTTTTGAAGATGAACTCATCACTCATTTCATATTGTCTTGAATATCCCTCAATTAACTTTCACTCTGTTTAAAACAAACTTGATTTCAACAAGCAAAGCATTGGGCTGCCCCAAGATGACAGACGGTCATATTGGTCATTGCATTGGTATGTTACCACAGCGAGCTACTTCACTAATTTCACCCCTTTGTCCAAGACTGTTGGCCAAAACCCTGTGCATCGTTTTGCTTCTTGAACATACTTCTGGCTAGAGGACTTGACAAAAACGACTTGTAACTGCTATAAAATGCTTCCAACGCCTACTTGTTAAAATAGAGGAACATTCACGTCCTTGTGTTGATGTTGTAGCCTATGACTTTTGACTATATATGGCTCCGTTCCAAATGGTACCCTGTGCCCTACATAGTGCATTACTTTTAACCATTGGGAATAGGGTGCCATTTTGTACAGAATCTATGTTACAGATTAAATGGATACCCTAGGGCCTCCTGAGTGGCGCAGCTGTCTAAGGCGTCACTACAGCCCCGGGTTTGATCCCAGGAGAACCATGAGACAGATCACAATTGGCCCAGCGTCGTCCTGGGTAAGGGAGGGTTTGGCCGGCCGGGATGTCCTTGTCCTGTCGTGCTCTGGCGACTCCTTGTGGTGGGCCGGGCGCCTGCAGGCTGACTTCGGTCGTCAGTTGGACGGTGTTTCCTCCAGCACATTGGTGCGGCTGGCTTCCGGGTTAAGCAAGCAGTGTGTCAAGAAGCAGTACGGCTTTGAAGGGTCGTGTTTCCAAGGACGCATGGCTCTCAACCTTCGCCTCTCCCGAGTCCGTAGGGGAGTTGCAGCGATGAGATGACTGTAACTACCAATTGGAAATCACGAAATTGGTGCAAGAAAAGGGGGTAAAAGCCCCCTCCCCCCCAAAAAATAAAAATTGTAAAAAATAAATAATTGTATGGATACCCTGTTCATTCTAAACTGGTTATACGCCGTCTGTGAGACAAACAATATTTTGACAACAAGCAGATACAACTCAACCATTTTGTTTCTTACAGTTTGGGAAGACCATGTTATTTTGTCTTATCCTGGGTAGGTGGTAGTTGGTTTTGATTGAATTGGGGCTTCATGTCATGGGCTAGTTTATGAGAACAGTTTTTAGCTTTATCTATCCATCCTCTTGAATCAATCAGGTTATAGGTGGTTAAGAGCGCTAAGCCAACCTTCAATGTGCCCTTGAGCAAGGCATTTAACCCTAATTGCTCCTGTAAGTTGTGCTGGATAAGCGCGTCTGCTAAATGTACTAAATGTTAGACTTATCAACATCCACACAATAAGGGTATTCACTATTTAGACTATGCATTTGAATGGAGAGTTAGTCCCAGTTCACCGGGGTTAATTGATTAGGCAATGTACGTGTGTGTGATACCAGAGCGTCACTCCTTAATGAAGCGCGTCCTGCTTGAAGGCAAGGCAGAGCACATGACTAGCCCGAGGTACTGTCATGTGAGCGTCTCGGAGGACGGCATTAGAGGAAGTGAGGATGCCCTCCTTAGCACCACATCTGGGCCCATATTACCTGTATCATACAGCTGTGTCTCCACCATGGCAACCTCAGACAAATGCCTCACAAACCTGGCAACCCAGGACGGTAGCGACAGTGGCTCAACCTCAATTAGACTTTCCCTATATCCTCGGCTCCTTTTTAACCATCTTAAAGGAGAAGGTCCAAAGTTACTCCTCTTGGACCTTCTTCTCCAATGTGTTTTGAGAAGGAGGCGAGGGAGCAGATGCAAGGAATCGAAGGCAAGATACATTGAGAAAGAGCCAGTGAGAATACATCTGGCTAAGGCCTACTGGCTGTGAGGTGTTTGCTCACCTGTTGCTGCTGTAATCTGGCAGGCTTACTGCTGGCTTGTCCACACCAAAACACCCTGGACCTGAATACACGCTCCCTTATGAAAGTGTTCGCCAGGGTGAGCTGAGATGTTCTGTCGGTGTCTCAAGGTCATTTCACCAAGCAGGATCAATATTCTTTCAGCAACTCAACATTTTCTAGTACAGCAGACGACTCTGCTGCATGACATTATCATATATTATCTCTGTCGTAAAGAATTAATGAATGCAGTCATTTTCTGTCAATGGCTTCATAGGATGATTCCATGATGATGTTGTCTTATGATCACAGCCACCTAATCATCATCTGCTTCTAATTAGCCCCATTCAACCCACTCACCTCTCCAACACAATTCTCCCCCAGGACATTGCTGTAGAAGACAATGTATTTTCAATCCACTTACATGGCAAAGGGACGATAAATGAAAAGATTACAATCTTGACATGATTATGCATGTATAGTGAACTGCCTTTGCAGAAGTGTAGTCTAGAACAACATTATGTAGTCGTGTTATCCAGGCTTGTGTCAAAAATAATCTTGCATGAAATTAACACAAATCAAATCACACCCAGTATTACTAGGGCCTGCAACTTTTGGTGTTTTAATACAGAAATGTCATGCAATAGATACAGTACCAGTCAAAAGTTTGGACACGCACCTGTCATCAAGGCAAAGGGTGGCTACTTTGAAGAATCTAAAATATATTTGGATTTGTTTAACACTTTTTTTGGTTACTACATGATTCCATATGTGTTATTTCATTAGTTTTTATGTCTTCACTATTATTCTACAATGTGAAAATAGTAAAAATGAAGAAAAACCCTGGAATTAGTTTTTGACTGGTACTCTATGTATACATTAATAGTATTAAAGACTAGATAGGTAGGTGCACTCTAAATCAGATCTACCCACTTTCTCTACTTAGTGGTTCAAGGGTCATAATAATACTGTCTAACTCAGGCAGTTTGTGGCTGTCTGCAGCACTGGTGTGGCCGAATGGCATCATGCGTTTGTCCACATTCAACATTCGAATGCAAACCATATTCAAAGGTAGTCAGTGTTGTCTTTGGTATTTAAAACCCTAATGTTTCACGCGTGCCAAGTCCAGCTCTAGTTAGTTATTCTCGAATGCCGTGTCTCTGTCGGAGATACCAGTATAAATAAAATGACCGCTTATCAACTGATCCAGTGACACTCTTTACCATTTGGCTCATGCTGGTAAGGGGTAGGTCTGGCTAGAGAGAGCTGATCCAGAATCAGCAGAGGTTGGTGGTTGCCTTAAATGCTGGCAGATGTTTTCCCCTCCGCCTCCGTGTCCCTGACTGTGTTGATGTTTGTGAGGTGTCTGGAGGGTGCAGGCGCACCCCACCCTGTCCCATTTGGTGGACTTATTTTAGGCCCGATCTTCTCACCCACACAGGCGGAGGAGACAGGAGAATGGTCTCCACGGATGATAAAGAACAGGGGGCCGTTCTCGCTCTCTTTTAGTTTTGTGCTCGCTCGCTACTCCCGTTCTATCTGACTTAGAGCTGTTCTCCTGCATCTTATTCTGGTTTTCACTTTTCCCCCATCTCTCTCTGTCACAGACAAAGACTCACTTATTCGTCTCTCTCCAGTCTGTGTTTTCACACTCATCTGCCAAACCACCAGATCCACCCATCTGTGAAAAACACCCATCATCCTCCTCTCTCTCCGTCTGTCTCGTTCGCTCTCTCCCGCTCCCTCTCTGCCAGTCATTGTGTCCATTCAGTCTAAGAAAGGAAGTTAAACCCCAGATGCTTTTGCAAAGTACTGGACTGTTAGGGTGAGACGGTGTTTCTTTTTTTTTTAGACTAGAGTACAAGGCAAAGAGAAGGGGCACCTTGGTCAGACATCACTAGAGGGCCAATTTATGAACATAAATTATTTTACCATTGAAACACTCATTCAAAAAAACATATGCCTTGTTTGATACCACAAAGGAATGGATACCGACATTTTCTCTTAATTCTTAAAGCAAACTGACTTGTAGTTTTAGTTTGATTCAAATTTCCATCACAGGCAACTTTCGGCGCAGACTCCTCAACCATTGCGAGAACTAGTTTTCCCTATATCGTTACCAGGCTCGGTCGAAGTGGCAGTTCGAGGGGCTGATTGGCATATATTCCCTTTTTGGCTTTCAACACTTCCTGCTTTGGACCCAACTCCAACATGGTGGAGGTGCTTGTAAACGTTGAAATTGGGTGGAAAAAAGGGCGCGGGATATGGGCCTTTTTATTTAAAAAAACGTATAGGCCACTTCTGACCCACTGTCACTAGTTGGCTGGCAGTTGCATTGCACTGCACTATGGGTCTTGTAGTCCTCTTGTCTTAAGCCATCTTTCTTTAGCCATGACAATGTGTGAACCTTGACCCCTGACCTCTTGTTCTGTCTGTCTTTCAGCGACTTCCTGATTCTGCCGGGCTTCATTGATTTTACCTCAGACGAAGTGGTGAGTAGTCCTCTCTTCTCCTCTATGACTATCATACATTCCAGAAAGCTAAGACAATTCAATGTGGGTTTTGAGCGACAGACTACACTTCGACCTACCTTCAGCCTACTGTTCTGTTCATGGGCTCAATTCCATTTTGTTCTGAGACCCTCTTCCCTAGCCCATTCCTCTTTAGTGTTTGCCTATAGAGTAATGGGTAGGTGCAAGCCATATGATGAAGGCTGCTCTTAGCCTGTTGGAGAACTGGATAGTGAACACCAGTCTTGTTCTTCCAGATCTCTGAACACTACAGGTATAATGACTAGGGGTCAAAATGGAAGTCCCTTAGACTCTTGCACCAAGTGAGAGCAGTAAAGCTTCCAACTCATTCCTTACTATTTCAGCAGACACTCCTTGCCAGAGCCACTTCTGAAACCAAAGCTTTTTTACAGTACCCTGTGTCCACACAGATGCACAAACAACCCTCTGCATTCAAAGCCAAAACCTAATTCTGTAATTGCAGCTTTTCCTAAAATATTTTTTGCTCTCAGCTTCCTTCGTCATCCCTAACCTCCTAGCCACCCTATTTTGACCAAGATGGCCTCCCACGCCTGGTCTCTCTCTGTCTGTGTTTATGGTTGTGCCTGGTTGGTTGGTTGCTCACTCTTCTCTTTCAGGGGATGATGTGAGCGTTAATCTCAGGCTTTATGTGAAATCCCCCTGCCCTTCTCGCTCGTCCATCAGGGGTTTTTAATCTAATTGACATCTTTAATCTCCTGTTTTTTCAAATAAAATCCAGACTAGAACACAGCTCTTGTTGCTGTGGAAGGCGCCTGTCTGCGTTGTTGCCGTGGCGTTGTGGGTTGTCTCCATAGGGTTGTAGCCTGGCCTATTTTCTTGACGGTTAGGAAGCGGATTCACACTGATAACTTGGACGAGCCTGTGTTTGCCTCAGTCTCAACTGAATACAGTCAAAGTTCATGCAATAATGTTTGTTCAGACTGTAGTCTAAACTAGATTTATCCCCCTCCCATCTGCACAGGGATGTTTTATAAGTTTGAGGTGGGCCTCCATTTGGTGTTGCAATGGGGAAATTATTCAAATAAAATGTTTGGAAATTATTGCTGGTCACACCATGTGCAGAGGTGGTCTCTCAATTTTAAAGGTTAGCCCTTTGTAGAATTTGGCAGGGTAGTGCAGTTGAGCTGCCAAAGTGTCCAGTCATTTCAGAAACACAACAGTCAGTCTCGGTACGATATAGCAGTTTACATTTGTCACAGATATGGGAGGAAAGCTCTTGACGTGGTAACATGCCTGCTCTGGGTTTCTCATGGGGGAGGAATACCATGTTTTCCCTCCCAGCTGTGACGAACGTGGACGTGGCCTTTTTGTGTTTTGGGAATCTGAATTGAGTGAATCTGATAAAGCTGGGAGTTTCTGGGATAGTGGGATTCTTTTATTTTTTATCTGAGAGAAGGGAACTTTCCCAGTGTGTTGGCACATAGTTTCTAACAAGGTCACGGCCTGATTGTGCAAAAACGTCTCCAGAAAGACTTGGGTCCCTTCAGTCACATGCATCAGCTTAGTCAAAACAACATCTGTCTTGTCTGTTTGATGACAGATAAAATGGAGCACCTGATTTTTTACGTTTAGGCCAGACAGCGATGTCTGCTTTCCAGTTGTTTGATTGTTTACTTGCTGTTGCCACTCTCGTCTGAGACCTTGAGACTTTGAGACTCATCGTACAGTCAGTCATTGAAAGCATGCTTGGACCAAAAGCTGTAATTTTCCAGACCACATTAGACAAACGGGTTTGTTGGTGCATTTCTGCCCCCTAGTGGACAACTGCGAAAGCAACCTTTACCATTACAAGCAATGCTGTCCAAGGTTCTCTTTTCTTCATGAAGTAAATTACCTACACTCTGTATTAGAAATGAAATGATATTGAGTATATTTCCTCAGTGTGGACATTTACACTCACTGCAACACTCTAATATTATCTAGTGTGCTGGTTGCATTTTGAATGACTTATTTATTTCCTGAACATTTAGTGGGTTATTGAGCCAAGATGTCCTCCTTCCTCTCTCCCAGGACCTGACCTCTGCTCTGACCAGGAAGATCACCCTGAAGACACCTCTCATCTCCTCCCCCATGGACACAGTCACAGAGTCATCGATGGCCATCGCCATGGCGGTAAGAACTTGCCGCCTGACACACGAGCCAGTAAAAAAATAAATGTATATAATAAGTAAAAAGTGTCCACTAAGCTAGAAATGATTGTGCGCTTTCCACATCAGTCACATCCAAAGTGTGTTTTGTTGCTGGGGGAAAAAAGTACCATAAACAGTATTGCGGCTCCCAAAAGTGATTTCTACTTGTCGGGGTGTTTTTTAATGCCTTTAGCTCATGGGAGGCATCGGCCTCATCCACCACAACTGCACTCCTGAATTCCAAGCCAATGAGGTCCGCAAGGTTAAGGTAAGACCCCGTAAACACCTATGAAAACATTCTGCCTACTTAATATTTACCTTTTATGGTCTGTCAAGTCATATACCTTTGTAGTTAACCGCATATAGTCATGTATTTACTTGCATAATTTTAAGTTGATTGGTATTAATTGATTTATCAGCTATTGGGTTGCAGTGCACCTATGCCCGTGATAGTGTATTAACCAGTATATTTGTTTTTTGTCCAGAGGTTTGAGCAGGGCTTTATCACAGACCCTCTTGTGTTGAGCCCGCGTCACACGGTGGGGGACGTGTTCGAGGCCAAGACACGCCACGGCTTCTCTGGCATCCCCGTCACCGAGACTGGCAAGATGGGCAGCAAGCTGGTGGGCATCGTCACCTCCAGAGACATCGACTTCCTCTCCGAGAAGGACCACAGCCGACCGCTGGAGGAGGCCATGACTAAGAGGGAGGAGCTAGTGGTGGCCCCAGCCGGTGTCACCCTGAAAGAGGCTAACGACATTCTACAGCGGAGCAAGAAAGGTGAGCCAGTCGGTACAGTCCGTCTAGGAGTCTATTGTCGCCTGTTTTCTGGTACAGTGTTCTATTGTATAATCCTCTACTTATTATTGATTTGATGTTCTTTGGTTTGCTGTACAAGGTCATTCATGAAACCACCTGTTTGAGGTTATGTGGCAGAATGACTTTGTCACCTGCTTTGGTTTGCTGTACAATGTCATTTATGAAACCACCTGTTTGAGGTTATGTGGCAGAATGACTTGGTCACCTTTAACAAAGTCTCTTTCTCCACCCCTTTCCTCCCACCAGGCAAGCTGCCCATCGTGAACGACAGTGATGAGCTGGTGGCCATCATCGCCAGAACAGACCTGAAGAAGAACAGGGATTACCCCCTGGCCTCTAAAGACTCTCGCAAACAGCTGCTGTGCGGAGCCGCCATTGGCACCAGGGACGACGACAAGTACAGACTGGACCTGCTGATGCAGGCTGGGGTCGACGTGGTCGTACTGGTGGGTTCGGGGTTTGAGGTTGGGGTACGGTTGGGGTTATGGTTAGGATGCAGATGGGGTTTAGGTTGGGATCCGGTTGTGGTTATGGTTGGGGTAGGTGGGAGGGTTGGGTTAGGGGTTGACCTGTTCATGCAGTTTAGGTGGACATGGTGGTTAGGGGTCGCGGTTATGGTCGAGTTATGGTTGGGTTACAGTTCCATGGTACTGCAGTGCAGACATGAATTGTTTTCTCTCTCTGTTTCTGCAGGATTCCTCACAGGGCAACTCTGTGTATCAGGTCAACATGATCAACTACATCAAACAGAAGTACAGCGAGCTGCAGGTGGTGGGAGGGAACGGTGAGAGAGTGTGGAGCGCTGGGAAAGGATTTATCACTATATGGCAATTCCACCCATCCAGTTGTTGTAGATCTTTTGAGAGGCTATCAAGATCAGTCTTGGGAAATATTGTTTATTCAATTGAACGTCTGTGGAAAAATACAGTAGACACTTACACGCTACACCTTTCTTTTCCTGCATCCTGATGAAGTTGTGTGTTGTCTCTTGTAGTGGTGACGGCAGCTCAGGCCAAGAACCTGATCGATGCAGGAGTGGATGCTCTGAGAGTGGGCATGGGCTGTGGCTCCATCTGCATCACCCAGGAAGGTAGTGACCCCACCTCCACACCCTGATACTATCAATGTTACAGGATCAATTCCAATCTGAATGCAAGAGAGGATTGTTGGTGGATTTGATCTGAATCCACTTGCAGAATTGACTGAGTTGAAGTGGAATTGACCCAACCCTGAATGTTACACCTTGAGTGCAATGTGCGATTGGAATTGTAGTATTGCGACTAAATGTAGTGATATTAAATAGAAATGTGAAAATATGCATAGGATTCCATCTACCCATAGTAGCTGGCTTTGGATCAGTTCTAATTTAAGGTCAACCACTGAATCTACACAGCAAAACAGAAGACAGATCAGAGCAGCGAGTAACTAACCAAGATGCTACACTGGTTGCTAGTCTGTGTTGTCATGGTGATTTATGAACGCTCTGCTCTCGGTTACCATGGCGATGACTTTCTCCACAGCATTAAGTTCAGAAAATGATGGCAAGAGTTTTAAAACGCAATACAAACGTACTTATTGGAAGAACTTAGACATATTCAATGATTAAATTTTTTAAGTGAACACATCGATTCTGATAATACTACTTCCGTAAAAAATCCATCCATCGTGCACAACCGAACATCGCCTGACTACACCTGTCATATGATATGATGCATTTCCTGTCTCCGTCTCCCGTAGTGATGGCGTGCGGGCGGCCTCAGGGCACCTCGGTGTATAAGGTGGCAGAGTATGCTAGACGTTTCGGCGTGCCAGTCATCGCCGACGGGGGCATTCAGACCGTGGGCCACGTGGTCAAGGCTCTCTCACTCGGGGCATCGACAGGTACCTTTCATTCACATTAATTAATTCACTCTTTCATAGTCATTCATTCTCTTTCATTTTCATGCATACATTGTCATTCACGCTTCCATTGTCATTTATTCATTCACTCACTCACTCATTCATTCATTAACTTACTCCTTCATTCACCCCTTTATAACATGCAGTAGATCAATGTGGTTCATTTCATAGGCTAGCATAGGTCTATATCAGGGCTGTTCATCTCCGGTCCTGGAGGGTCCAAACACTTCTGGTTTTCATCCTCTCCTTCTAATCAGGGACTAATTCAGACCTGGGACACCAGGTGAGTGCAATTAACTACCCGGTAGAAACACAAACCAGAAGTGTTTCAGCCCTCCAGGACCAGAATTGAACAGCCCTGGTCTATAGTCTTACAGTATCTTGATAATGTCTTTACATTAGTTTTCTGTTCACCACTGTTGATCTCATGTCTATTCCTCTAATTCATTCATAGCTGATTTCTGGTAATCAAAGCTAACGTGAAGCTATCGATGTAACAAAACACTAGCTGTACCGAGAATTAGTTGGAGAAATGCTTACCAACCAATGACCTTGAGTTATGACCTGTTCCGCCCCTCCCCAGTGATGATGGGCTCATTGCTAGCGGCGACCACGGAGACTCCGGGGGAGTACTTCTTCTCGGACGGCGTGCGGCTGAAGAAGTACCGTGGCATGGGCTCTCTGGACGCCATGGAGAAGAGCACCAGCAGCCAGAAACGCTACTTCAGGTAGGGAGGATATCACACACTAGTGCTGCATCCCAAATGGCACCCTATTCCCTGGCCTAATATAGTGCACTGCTTCTGACCAGGAGCCATAGGGAATAGGGTGCCATTTGGGGTGTAGACTAACTCTTGATCAAACACGACTAGAATTCATAGGAGGGTTGAAATTAAGACCAGGTAATCTGGGTTATTTCACATCAACAATTGTTGTTAATCGCTGATGAATCAAATTCATATTTTGTTGATGTTCGAGTCTGATTTATATACATGTATTCATTGGTTTGTCCTTAATTCAGACGGTTCACAATGTGATACAATATATGTCATATGTAAGGGATTTTCCCAAAACAAATGATGCCAACTTTCCTGGGTTTAAGCTGTCTGACTGCTCTCAGTGCTCTGGTTGGAGAATTTTCCTGTCCCATCAGCAGTGTCTAAACTGTCTCTGTGTTCCGTCTGGCTGATTCCACAGCAGTGTCTAACCAGTCTCCTCTGTGTTCTGACTGGCTGATTCCACAGCAGTGTCTAACCAGTCTCCTCTGTGTTCCGTCTGGCTGATTCCACAGCAGTGTCTAACCAGTCTCCTCTGTGTTCCGTCTGGCTGATTCCACAGCAGTGTCTAACCCATCTCCTCTGTGTTCCGTCTGGCTGATTCCACAGCAGTGTCTAACCCATCTCCTCTGTGTTCCGTCTGGCTGATTCCACAGCAGTGTCTAACCCATCTCCTCTGTGTTCTGACTGGCTGATTCCACAGCAGTGTCTAACCAGTCTCCTCTGTGTTCCGTCTGGCTGATTCCACAGCAGTGTCTAACCCATCTCCTCTGTGTTCTGACTGGCTGATTCCACAGCAGTGTCTAACCCATCTCCTCTGTGTTCCGTCTGGCTGATTCCACAGCAGTGTCTAACCCATCTCCTCTGTGTTCTGACTGGCTGATTCCACAGCAGTGTCTAACCAGTCTCCTCTGTGTTCCGTCTGGCTGATTCCACAGCAGTGTCTAACCCATCTCCTCTGTGTTCTGACTGGCTGATTCCACAGCAGTGTCTAACCCATCTCCTCTGTGTTCCGTCTGGCTGATTCCACAGCAGTGTCTAACCCATCTCCTCTGTGTTCTGACTGGCTGATTCCACAGCAGTGTCTAACCAGTCTGTGTTCTGACTGGTTGATTCCATAGCAGTGACTAACCCGTCTGTTCTGACTGGATGATTCCACAGTGAAGGGGACAAGGTGAAGGTGGCTCAGGGTGTGTCCGGCTCCGTCCAGGACAAGGGCTCCATCCATAAGTTTATCCCCTATCTGATCGCTGGCATCCAACATGGCTGCCAGGACATCGGCGCCAAGAGTCTCACTGTTCTACGGTGAGTTGTGTGTGTGTGTGTGTGTGTGAGCGAGAGGGAGGTGAGGACAAGAGGGGACCACTGTGTGTGTGAGTGATCTCTGATAGTAATGTGTGTTTCCACAGCTCCATGATGTACTCTGGAGAGCTGAAGTTTGAGAAGAGGACCACGTCCGCTCAGGTGGAAGGAGGAGTCCATGGGCTTCACTCGTAAGTTGGACTCACTCTCTCTCTCACACACACACACACACACACACAGTGTGTGTAACAGTAGTAGATAGTCATGACTTTTCTGTGACTGATAGTGCTGAAACTCTTTCTTAGACATCAGTGTCTTTCTTTCTTTGTCTTTCACCATAGATATTATTTGGTTCCATGTAAGTACATGGAAGTCAAGGGGTGTACATGTGAAGTCAAGGGGTGTGGCCTAGTGGAGGGCCCCACATCCCCATTTGCATGTAGCACAATTGTCCACTTGTTTCTAAATGAATGGCAAAGTTTGATCTTTTTGATTAAATTATCCATGTGGGAAATGTAAATCTTACCTTTTAGATAAGTGCTTCCCATCTTGATGTTTGAATCTGGCAACTAGCCTATAAGGACGTCTAATATGGCGATGTGACGTTCCCTTTCAGATTATTACCTTGTTAGTGGGAGGAGGGGTGCTCGCCATTACGCAGTTCATCTTTGAATGGGGATGGACTATGGGAAGCTTTGTTAGTGTCCACTAGACTCCTTCCCTCCTCTCCTTCCCCAGTTATCCATAGGGCAGATAAGCCTGTAATAAATATACTGGCAGATGATAGGGGATTGAATGGGATTTGTCAATCTTTGTTTTATAATTGAATCAGTATGACATTGCTTAGACAGATTGATAGCTGACGTAATAGGAAAGGGTAATTGATAAGTTCTATCCAGTTGTTTTAGAGCAGGTAATAGGAATTGTTTCGTGTGGTCGATATATTGTTGATTTATCATTGATCACTGATAGATGGTATCATTTATTGTGTTTTTACGATGCCCTTTCTCTGCAGTTACGAGAAACGACTTTACTGATGGAGGGGCCAGAAAGAAGCGGACTAGGGCCGCCCCCGACGTCCCCACCCCCGTTGTGACCAAACGTAACCACCACATCTGACACCCACCTCATCACTCACCCTGCCGAAACCCCACACACCCCACGGGAGAGGTCTGGGGGTGAACACCTGCAAAACGAACACGATCACCTGGGAAACATGGGATTTTGCACTTACGAAGCGGAACATCAGGGTTTTCACCGTAACCCCCTCCACCCAGAATACCGGGCCCCTTGGCGTGTGTGTTTGTGAGCTTGTTGAAGGAAGTATGTGAATGTCTGTGTGTGTGTGCGTGGGTGGGGACAAACTCAGTGAAGAAGGTGATGTTGTGCTACCCGTTTTCCTCTTCCTGGTGAAACTGAGAGAGCCATGCTGACACCCCTTTCTATTCTCTGGGATCTGCTCTTACCTGCACCTCCACATCAGAAGCCTCAAACATCCAAATCAAACTGTATGTGGAAAAAACACTTGTCTTGCTACTATGTGTGCAAGTGTATTGTGGCAATCCTCCTTTATCTATGTAGTTAGTTCTGTTTAAGCATAAAGATGTTAACTGCTTTGAGAAAAGTATATTGTTCTGTTAAATTTGTGACTGTGATTCAACCGACAGACTCATTGGCTGGGACTATATACTAGGTGACGTTCCCTCGCTGTAGTGGCCATATCATACCCCCTAAGTCGACGTGAACCAATAAACTAGTGGCCCATCACAATGCTTCTAGTGTGTTGAGAGCACGGTTGGGACCAAAAGCTAGGAATGTTTTTAAAACCACAGTGTAGGTCAACGATAGGTAATACAATAATCTTTTAGACTGGAATAAAACGAGTTTAGAGAGAATTGTTTGATTAAAAGCTGTAGAGCAGGGTTCCCCAACTGGCAGCCCGCAGGTCAAATGGTTTTATTTGGCCCCCCAATTTAAAATCAATAAATAATAGTAATAATTTTTCATTGTTGGACAAAATAGTGTAAAAACACCAGGAAATCAGAACCAAGTGATTTTAATTTTGGAAATCTGTTCCCAAGTATTCCCATGCATAATAGAGAGACGTGATCGTATACAAATGTAAGCAAGGTTTGAAATTATTATGTTTAAGTCAGATATTATATCGGTTTGGGCTTCTTGCGGTCAATTTGCAGTCTACAAATTATTTGTAATTATGTTCCGGTCCCCCGACCATCCACTGAAGAAAGAAATCGGCCTGCGGCTGAAGCTAGTTGATGTTCCCTGCTGTAGAGACTCCTGGTTGCTCCAACGGGCATGAAGGGTTTTGATATGCATGCTTTTTTTGTTTTTTAAAGCCTCAACACGGCTGTATTTATACTCTTCTAATTACGTACATACTGCCAAGTCTGTCTGTGACACTCTTTGTTATTAATATTAAAAGCCTAAATTAAAACTAGGAGTCGCAAGCAATGTAGTCCCTCCCTCCGCCCCTGTCCTGTCTCAGATTGTGGCACCGATTGTTAGCAGCTTTTACCTGTTCCGATCACCAGAGATATGCCTTGAAACCGGGTAGATGAAGACCGCACACGACGGATAGTCTTACAACACAGTTTTTACAGGAATTTATGTGCATTACGCTATACGTCCTTCTCTCACCCCCGTTCTCATTTTTTTGAGATACTGTATCTATATCATTCAGCTTATGTAGGAATAGGTTTTTCTAACGTTTTTCGTAAACGGATGTCCTTTTTGCCATTTTTTTTTTTTAAGGATGTTTCTAAGCTGTAGGAGTGACTTGCTTTCCATATTGTGCTAAATTACTTTGCCCTTCCGTGACCACACTTGACTAACGGCACTCTTACAGTTGACATGAATATTAAGTAAATATGTACATGGAGAGGTATGGAGAATTATATACCAGTATCCTGTTCGAAATGGTTGTTGCTTGTTTGCCGTCTCCCTCCTTAGTTATGAAAATCCTCACTGACTATGAAACAGGCCTTGTTTACAATTGGATCACAACAGAAACCGGTTGCTTACGCTGTAAAAATAAATAAAAGTCAAATAAAATATGTTGACTAATGGGTTGTTATTAAGGCTGGCGAATTGCCAGGGACCTCAGGATACGATATAACTGGTGTAGACCTTACCGTGAAATGCGTACTTACAATCCCTTAACCAACCATGCATGCAGTTCAAAAACAATTTGATTTGATCATGATACTTGGGCGCTGATACGATATGTATTACGATTCTATATGAATTGCGATTCAATACTGTGATTTTATTGCGATTCGATGTTCCAAAAATATTGCTCACCATATGTCTGCTGCAGAGGGACGAGTCATGAGAAAAACGAGTTTTGATCAGTCATGGAAATAAAAGTGTTTAATACAAATTGTCTACCGATTTAAAAAAGATGGAGATCAAGCTATGAAGGAAAAATGCTGGTGTTTTGGTGCAGGTACAGTCAACTAACGCAAAAATAATATTGCGTTATTGTCAAAATGCTAGGATATATCGTCAAAAATAATATCCCCATATGTAACTATAGAAAATACGTTATACATGACCTGAGACTTGGTGAAAACAAAACATGCACACTAAAATGTTGACATTTCTCTTTATTTAATCATGTTTTGAGGAAAGAATTAATGACAGTTTTAACATAAATAAATTAGTAAGCGGTTCATATCAAATGTACTGTGTAAGTCAGAAGTTAAAGCACAATTGTATCGGTGGTATCCTACCAGCAGAGGTCACTGCTGCTCTGCTACAATGTTGCTGTTTGTTAAAATCAAGCTTTCCTTTATTGGATGGATCTTAAAGCACACCTCTAACATCTTTAATGCTTGATGTAGAGGCTCACAAACATAATTAAATTTTACTGCACTGAAACAACTTGGCATTGAATAACAATCTTACTCTATGAAAATGTTAAGTACGTTTGTTTTATAAGTCGCTTGGATAAGAGCGTCTGCTAAATGACGTAAATGTAAAATGTAAATGTAAGTCCCATGTAGCTCAGTTTCTAGAGCATGGCCCTTGCAAGGCTGTGGGTTCGATTCCCACGGGGAAACAGTATGGAGAAAAAAAAGTATGAAAATGTATGCACTCACTACAGTAAGTCTCTCTGGTTAAGAGCATCTGCTAAAATGACAATGTTAAAATAAGATTTCAGTAGTCTTGTTTATTAAGTGCTTATTTCAATCACAGTATTATTTATTCAAATGCAAAACTTTTGTACAAATGTAGTTTGCTTTACTGTTTCCTTCTTGAAATGCACAGGAAAACCCACAACTTTTAGTAACGTATCAAACTTCATCATCCAATAGCAAATGTGAAAAAAAAGTCACATTTCTCCTTGGCTTGTGGCATTCTGTGGCAATTAAAATACTCTTGTCAACATTCTCAAACAAACGCTCTCAGTTCATTTACTCAAACATTTGGCACTATTTTACCTTTCTTGACAATGAAGGCTAGCCTAATTAATCAAACCGCTTGTTGCTCCTTACAAATCGCGACGCCATCTTGAAATCTTCTTCACAACACCTTATTTCAGTCCAGTCCTCAGTCTTTAGCCGTTGACTGTTGAGAGCTCTGCCTACAGGTCAATTGTCTCACTGCAGATGCTCATCGCATCAATCTGTCTGCAGACATTGATGAACTCCTCTTGTACGGACCGGTCCGCTTCAGACTCTAGGTCAAGACTCTCCTGTGAGGCTGACCCTAGTGTGCAATAGTGTATCTGTAGGTGTGAGCCCTGGTGGCTGGAGGCTGTGATGCAGCCTGAGCTACCGCCTAGGGATGGAGGTTGGGCGTGCCCCTCTGGCCTGGAGTAGAGGACCAGAGAGGACCCCCTTAGGGAGGGTCTGTACAGGGAGCAGGAGGAGGAACTTCCCGTCCAGCGATCTGGGGAGTTGGAGGACAGGGAGGGAGATGGTGCAGCACCCAGGATGGTGTTGCCCGCCAGGGGGTGGTTTGGTAGAGGGGTTGGGGGCGGGGGGACCATCTCCACACAGGAGGTCGTCCGGTACAGGCCTGGGTCGGCTGAGAGGGTCCCTCGAAGCACCTGGCCACCATTGGGCAGGGTGGACTTGGAGTAGGGGATGTTAAGTGACAGGTCACTGCAGCAAAAAGCTATGGATGGGCTGAAGAGGCTTATGGGAAAGAGGTCCTCGCTGAAGAGCGCCTCGTCAATACTACGGCGTAGGTTGATGGGCGATGGCGGCCGCAGGTCAGCCGTGGAGTCGCTGGTGAAGGAGGAACCCCCGGACGCCACTCCACCTCCCCTGTCCTCGGGCTTGCTGGAGCCAGTCAGACCCAAATTCAGGTCCAGGTCTCTGTAAGCCAAGGCCCGGTTGCTGTGGTACAGGAGGTCCAGGCCATTCAAGCTGCTACCTAGCCTTTCATCCATCAGCGTGTAGAGGGGCAGGCACTCAGTCTCCCCGTGCCCAATGTCGCAGATGGCCAGCTTCTCCTGCTGGCTCAGGGTCCACTGGTAGGTTCCCGGCATAATGGGCGACTTGATTGCCAGCAGCTCCGTCCAGCAGCTTCCAGGCTGGGGAAGGTGGTCGGAGCAGTAGATCGGCTGGGACACCACCAGGGCTAGGGTGAGACAAACCCCGGCCTCACAAACCCTGCAGCTGAGCTGGAAGGTCCACCAAGGCCAGGGGCAGAAGCCCTCTGCCCCTCCGGCCAGCCCCAGAGCGTGGAGCATGGCGTACAGCTGCAGCCCGGTGCATGCCAGGCAGAACAGAGCCGAAAGGCACACTGTCGCAGCCGCACGGTCCCAGTCCCTGCTCTCAGCAAAGGGACAGCGGTTGTATCGCTCAGCTGGAGTGGGCGAGGTGTTATTCAGGTGGTAAATGTGCTTTGAGTCCGCCCGCACGTAGCAGAAGAACACAAAATAGGCGGCAGATAGAAAAGAAGCCAGCGCCACAAACGCTCCCCGGGAGATAAGTGAGATGAAAAGGCAGAAGGGCGCCCTCCTCTGGTAGAGCTTTAGCAGTGCGACGGGACCGAAAGCTGCAGCGAAGTGCAGCAACACCAGACAGGCCAGGAAACAGGGCCTCTGGAAGGCAGAGTAGGATAGCTGCATCCTGGAGCGCATGGAGAGGAGCAGGAAGACCAGGCCGAAGGCTGCAGTCAGGCAGGGGAACGGGGCTTCGTAGAGCAGCAGGGAGGCCTCGGTGGAGGGCAGCCGGTCCTGGTGGCCGTAGGCATCGTAGAGGAGGGAGAAAGCCCTGGTACACCCTGCAGCCAGGAGGAAGACGTTGACCAGGGCGAAGTAGCCACAGCCGGAAGGGCAGCGCAGGGGCAGGCACAGCAGGTTGAGTGCCGAGGCCAGGGTCACCATGGCAAAGATGGAGCCCAGACCGTACACGTGGGCATCCCAGGCTAACCCCCAGGCGGCCATGGCGCTGTTCCAATCAGAGTGCAGGGGAACGAACATAGGCCGGGCCGGAATCAGGAAGGGGTT
>NC_140000.1:51138213-51230713 GCF_964263955.1 Coregonus lavaretus
CAAGCATTCTGAATCAATGGAAGCTCATCCCAGTCATTTGGTTGTGATTTGCACGTCTCCAACAGTGAAAAGCCTTTCCTTACTTAAACCTCTCTGAAACAGAAGGCTTTGATGGGTGGACATTCTCCTCCATAACCGAGGGATAGGGGATAACGTATTATAGTACCGGGTGTCCTGCGCTCTTTTCACATTTCAATCTCCGCTGGGGGTGTTTGGCGACGTAGGAGGTCCGGTTGTTTTGTCGCTGCAGGATTCTGCACAAGACAAATGTATAGAATGTATCTGCACTGGAACAGATGGGATGGAGGACGAAATAGCAGAGTTCTCTCCCTCTCAGTTTTCCTCCCTGATTTGATCATCACCAGCTTCATCCCTACAGATACATTTTAGCCCTCCACAACAACCCAATGACATGGCGTTTGCAGCAAAGATATTGCAGGAGGAGGGAAGGAGAGGTGGATGGATGGAGGGAGGGAGGGTCGACAGGGAGAGGAGGAGACTAAATGACGAGGAGCATGTTCAGCATCCATGAACAGGGAATGTCGAGGAGAAAGGAGCGTATGGTCCCATAGGATTGGGGGTGGTTTCGCTGAGTTTGCTGTTGGAATACTGATACAGGCCACAGAGTATTCCCTCCCTCCCTCCCTCCATCCCTACACTCTTAGAATAAAAAGGTGCTATTTTGAACCTTCTTCGGCTGTTCCCATAGGAGAACCCTTTGACGAACCCTTTTTGGATCCAGGTAGAACCCTTTTGGGTTCCATTTATGAACCCTTTCCAGAGGGTTCTACATGGAACCCAAAAGGGTTCTACCTGAAACCAAATATGGTTCTACCTGGAACCAAAAATGGTTCTCATATGGGGACTGCCGAAGAACCCTTTTGGAACCCTTTTTTCTAAGAGTGTACTCTCCATCCAACCGGTTGACTGCACACTGTCACACTGTACACAAACAGCTCCAGAGCACAAGTCATAATACTAACTGAACAGCATCCCTAGACACAACCCAGTCATAATACTAACTGAACAGCATCCCTAGACACAACACACTGCTGTATTTCAGATAGAGGACACCTAGATATAGCAAAACAATGCATCAGTATACTGATTCAAAATAAGAACACACACAAATACTTACAGATCCAAATATTACACATTACCAAAAATATACTAAGACACCGAATACTACCACAGCTATCCCTAGACAAACCGTAACAAACGAAACGAAAGCTGCCATGGGGATTATCCTCCAAATTTGTGCTAATGCCCAGACACAACACAGTGTGCTGTGTTGCACTAAACATAACAAAATAAACTATTATTATTCTCACTATCAATCACCTGTACGTTCATCAAAGATAATCAGTCCCTCCAGGTTTTCACTGGGATTTTTTGTGATATTTGCGGGCTAAGATATTTGATTTAGCTTAAGCAATTCTGACATTTTCCAATGCAATATGCAATGATTTTGTCTAATTTATCGCGAAACAACGCTGACGAGGGAAAATGTTTGTTGACGTGTGGCTTGATTGAACCATATTATGCATTAAATGTGCGGTGATTGGTTGAAATTGCGAACCCTCTTTTTGTACTGCGGTGATGGGTCAGTTTTATGCAATAATATTGCGACGATTCAAATGTTTTATGTGGAAAATAGTGCAGTGATTGGTCAAATTTGCAAGCTTTTGCATTATATGCAGGGAATTGTTGATTTTTCAAAAACATTTGCAATCGCGGAATCCAGTAGGGACTGATTGATGGCATGTAAAGTGGTAAGATAAAAGGGGTTACGGGGGTTATCCACCAACAATATGCTGATGCTCTCTATTATTATCATACATTGTTTGCTGTTAGTAATGGTGTGCTGAAAGTGACAGAAATGTGTAATAATAGTGATAATTGCATAAATTCCAGTGCATAGATATTTGCAATAGCATACAGTAGGCCCCTGTACCATTCTCCCGTGACACTGCCTTCTGGTTGGCCATAATCGTCTCATCATTGTATCACCTCACCTTTGACCCTCCTATGATTGATGCGCCTGTACAGGGGGGAGGGGCTTCCTGAGGTTCATTATGAATACAGACTCCAGACAGAGCCTGCGTCGCTACAGTGGTGGTGGGGGATGGCGCCGGACTACGGGTACTCCCTCAATGTCATGTGAAAGTGATACTAACCACCTCCCTTACACTACAGTGCCTCTCTCTCCTCCCCCTCCCCTTCAGGCACAGTGGAGTGTTCCAATATTGTCTGTTTATAAAAATAAAACAACCACTGCATCATTTTTAGGGTCTGTTCTAATGCGGTGGAATTGCGTCTTTCCTTCCTTCCTTGGAGTGGTCATGTATGATAGGGACATGATAGGGTAGGGGACAGTGTGGTTTCCACTACTTTGCTTTCACCAAGTGATTAGGAGAAGAATAAAGATGCAAGTATTTCAACTAGGTCTTTGGCTATATTAGCTAAAGATGAGTTTGTGTCGACTTCAAACCCATGACTACCATTTCAGAGATGCCATCCATCATTCACTGCCTGCAGCCTTTTTCTTGAAAAGACCGAAGACCCCCATTTGGCTTGAATGATTGATCACATCCATTGAGTGTCATTTAGCCTGCCCATCACTAATACTAAATCAATATGTCTATTGATGTGTTGGAGACTTACCTCCTGGTGTTGGTGAGTTAACCCTTAGGCTTTGAGTTGTGCTTGGTGTTCTATCCTCTGCTCCATCCTCTATTCTCGTGGTGGTGTTCGCTCCCGGTCGTTCCTCCACAGGCCCGGCTTTGGCCTCGGAAAAACCCAGGTCTGGTGAACTCAGAGTTTCGGTGACCGTGGCCTCTTTAGCTCCAATGTCGGTGCTTATGATCGAGGCCAGCCATCTTGTGGTGACCCTGGTTTGTGGGGACGTGGGTGGGGTGCCAGAGTCAAAGGGTTGTCTGGTCAGTGTGGTCTTCACCTGTGTTGGATTGACGGTGATCCTTGGTGGAGTTGTGACCAGGGTTGTGGGGACTGTGGTTTCTGGGGACGTCAGGAGTGGGACAGAGGCTGTGAGAGGGTCACTCTTGGAAACTAGTTCATCTTGGCTCTTTGTTTCCTTGGGGAAAGGTTTAGTGGTGACACTAAACGTTTGGGCCGTTTCTGGTGACAGGTGTGTGTGTGTTATTGTCTGTGGCAGTGTGTTTGTGCTGGTGAGACTATCTGAGGATATATAAACCCCCTGTGACATAGAAACAGAGGATATGGAATCTAAGACAGCGGTTATAGAATCTAAGATATCTTTGGTGTTTATTTGTGTGCTCTTGTTAGGAGTGACTGTCTGTGGGTTTGTTACCATTCTTATCTCAGTGGAGCTGGGGTGATTTTCAGTCCAAGAGGTGATGGTGGAGGATTGAGGGGTTTTAGAAATACTCTCCTCCCCAGACCCTGAACGTCCCGATGAATTCTCAGGCTTCATTCGTCCCTCTGTTGGTCTCTCTGTTGGTCTCTCTGTTGGTCTCTCTGTTGGTCTCTCTGTAGGTCTCTCTGTTGGTCTCTCTGTTGGGTTGTCCATCCTTCTCTTGGGCTTTATCAGTCCCTTTGACGGTCCCTTTGTTGGTCCCTCTGTTGGTGTGGTCCTTTGGGGCCCTACATTCTTAGTCTGTGACTTCCCTCCCCACAGGTTGAGCGAAGAAAACGGAAACGACGGCGCAGCCGGGAGTGATGGGAACATGGACAAGCTGAGCTGCTTTGGCAAGGACCAATAGGACCCTCCCTTACTGGCAGGCAGTCCTGTCGGCTTCGTAATATCCACCTCTTCGTCCGCAAACACCGTCATGTGGAGAAGAATGGCGAGGAGAGAGCACCTTAAACACAAAGCCATCATCCGGCGAAGACGAAGCATGTTGCCGACAGTGAAGCGGAGCGGTTAGTTAGGCACCGGTCACATACTGTCCTCCATTCTCCGAGCCCCTTAGGGCACGTTGGCTCGCTCTCCTGTGAAGTGACCTAAAAGACAGACGCACACAGGACATTGAGTGACATACTTTCACTTTGTAACAGTACAGTTAGTTTGACTTGATACAAGGATATGTGTCGTTGACCCGAAATGTCTCTGCTGGCTTGTTTTGGGGAGTTTTCTGCTCTGTTTCTTTTAGTGCTTGACCTGATTTTTGTCTGTTTTTCCAGAGAATATATTATATCACATGTTGATGAAACTGTGCCACCCATAATAAAGCATGGCAGCCATTAAAATGGACTGCTGAAGTTAGCAGGCTGGAAAAATTGCCACAAGAACGACGGTATTATTGGACACATACACTTAGTGGTTTCAGATTCTGCGGTCAGTATTTGTGTTAGGAAGTTATGTGTTATTCATATGTATACTGGGTAAGAGTCTTGGGACAACCAAACATGAAATATACTGCTGACCAAACACGAAAGAGACTAACTGACCAGTTGTAATGTATTTTCTCAGCACTTTAGTTAGCGCTAACTTTTACGTAATGTTGGGTGACTCTGTGTGTGTGTGTGGTGGGAGAGCCTCCGTCCTCTGTATAGAAATGGAGGGGGAACTCTTTTCTTGGAGGGGAGGAACGGGTGGTTCAAAGTCTCTGCCCAGTTGCCTCAGTGAAGAGATTGGAGCACCGATGGAATTTTCCATTGAGAACAACCTGTTGCTTTAGTTGTGTTTGAACCCCACCTCCCTCCAACTCTCCCCTGCTTTCTTTCATTCCCAGTTAGATTTTTTTCTTTAAAACAGTGAGAAACCCTCTGTTTATGTGAGAGTGTGTTTTCCTGTAATGAGAAAATAACATCAGTATTGAAGACAATCAACCAGTCAAGCCCTCACTTTTCCTCTCTCCTTCTCTTCATTTAGCTCTTTCCTTCTTTCGCTTTCTGTGCAAATATCTTCCTCTTTCTTTTTCATCTCTCACACTTTTTCAGTACCTCCCCCTCTATCTCCTTCATTCCTTTACACCTCTCCATCTGTTTCCCCATCTCTCTCTCTCTCTCTCTCTCTCTCTCTCTCTCTCTCTCTCTCTCTCTCTCTCTCTCTCTCTCTCTCACACTCTGTCACTCTGTCCTATGCTATATCATGCCCTCTCTCTCTGTTCAAGTGTAGCTCATAACACACACAGATCAATTACCTTTTAATATCACTATCCTAGGCCTGATCTCCCCGCAGGACATTCAGGGACTTGACCCTCTGTCTGTGCCCCATGTAGTGTTGACCTAAGTGGGCCTCACTACCTCTCTGAGCCTGCCTGGGGGTAGTTGGCTGGATACTGAGACATGTGTACTGGTGCTGAGGGGCATACTCAGAAACATACAACTGCCCACACATTATTGCCTTGTATTAGGACTCCATTGAGGAATAGTTGTATTTAGACACCCACCCACGTCCACCCACACACATAGTCATGAGTGTGTGCAGCACACATACACACACCAAAGCCCCCAAGATGTAAAAACCTTTTTGTCAGAGTTTGTTCATTCTTGGTGTGTTACAGAAAGGCAAATAAACGGTACTTAATGCCGTCTTTGTAGAAAATTGAGATATTTGTTGTGACATTCTGTTCTTTAGAAGAAACACATTGCGTTTTTAGTTTCACGCTAAACCATTTCAATTAGCTATTAAGCTTGAGAAAAAACTATGCCTCTGCCCTGATTGTGTTTTTGTAAAATTTGACGCATATCGATCAATTATTTACACAAGGGGGATTATATATAATTTAGTTTGGCTAACATTCTCCAATTTCACTTTCCTCACTATCAATTACACGTGCATGCCAGCGTCCTGTGTCAGTCAGAGGATTAAATGACTAATTACTGTCTGTGCCTTTCATAGAGAGCAGTTAAATATACCCCCCCCCCCCCCACCCTCACCTACATGCTAAAGCTTATATACAGTAGGAAGCTAGACAGCCCATTTTCAGATAACAGGGGGTTGGAGTTCTCAGGGTCAGATATTCTCACACGTAATCTTAGATTTTAATATGATTTTATGTACATGTCTATCATCCTGCCATGTGAAAATGTCAACTGCACACCACTTAAAACACAGGAAATCTAGATTTGAATTTGTTTGCCTCTGTTTAGTCCTCAGTTTTAGCGCACTTGTCGTCCGTTGTAGCAATGAAATATGTACGTCTGTTAGGGAGGCCTTTGTCTTTCCTGACATGCAGCAGAACAAGTGGAAAGAGAGAATGAGAGAGAGTAATAAAATAAGATAAACGTGTCTGTGGGGAAATTTACAAGCCTTCGCTTTCTTCACTGGCGTTTTGTTCCACTGCCCCTGACAAAGACAGGTCCTGGCCCACTGCACTGTGCTCAATGGAGCAGAGAGAGAGAGAGAAAGAGAGAAAGAGAGCAAGAGGGTGTGGAGGGTTGGAAGGGGAGCGGGACAGGGGGATATAGATGGAGGGAGAGAAAGAGGGTGAAAGAAATATAGATAGTGGGAGGAGAGGAGATATAGAGAGAGACGGACAGACATTGACATGTTGCATTCTGACTTCATGAGAGTCCACTAACTCCTTTCTAATCTCAAATGCTTCACTCAGTCTATTGCTAAATCTCTCGTTTAGTGTGTGTGCATGAGTGTGTATGTGCGTGCTTGTATGTGTGAGTGTGCGGCGTGCACTTCCATATGTGTGCGTGTACCCTCATCCACTCTCTTAACCACCACCCATCACCATGCCAATCACATCCAATCCTTAAACACTTTCTCCATAAGGATTATCATCATTATTCTGCCATCACCCTATCTATCATTTACATTTACATGAATCTCCAGGACAACGGCTTCAGTGGTCTGCTGTGCGACCGCTGTGGTACTGAGAGGATAGAGATGGATATCTGATTGGAGACCGGGCCTTCAACAGCCTTTTTGCATGTTACACTAATGAAGTAATAGAGAGAGAGAGAGAGAGAGAGAGAGAGAGAGAGAGAGAGAGAGAGAGAGAGAGAGAGAGAGAGAGAGAGAGAGAGAGAGAGAGAGAGAGAGAGAGAGAGAGAGAGAGAGAGAGAGAGAGAGAGAGAGAGAGAGAGAGAGAGAGAGAGAGAGAGAGAGAGAGAGCAGAGAGAGACAGAGAGAGACAGAGAGAGACAGAGAGAGACAGAGAGAGACAGAGAGAGACAGAGAAAAGAAGTCTGAAGTGTGTTTAAATGGTTTTCTGCTGGATTTGATTCCCAAATGGAGATGGCTTGACTCTGGGCGACACCACTTATATTTAACAGCCACATGAAGGCACTGGGATCGATGTTTCACGCTCCTTGGTAATGGATTGATTTACGTTCCCGCAAGTCTCAGATTTTCTGAAGTGTGTGTGTTTGTACAGTGTCTTCAGAAAGAATTCACACCCCTTTACTTTTTCCACATTTTGTTGTGTTACAGCCTGATTTTAAAATGGAATACACTGAGATCTTGTGTCACTGATCTACACACAGTCACCATAAAGTCAAAGTGAATTTCGTTTGTATAAATTTTTTGCAATTAATAAAACATTTAAAGCTGAAATGTCTTTAGTCAATAATTATTCAACGCCTTTGTTATGGCAAGCCTAAAGTTCAGGAGTAAAAATATTTTTCAATACATTTGCTAAAATGTCTAAAAACATGTTTTCACTTTGTCATTATGGGGTATTGTGTGTAGATTGGAGAAAATAATAATATATTTAACCTATGTTGAATTCAGGCTGAAACACAACAACATGTGGAATAAGGAAAGGAGTATGAATACTTTCTGAAGGCACTGTATGTGTGTGTGTGAATGTGAGAGTGTGAATCTGCCTGTGATTAACTGTAATATAATAATAATATTTGGTGGGTGCTTATATTTGTCCTATTTCATGGAAATTTGTTTTTGCATATCCCAACTCCCTGAGACACCCTCAGAGAGTGGGGTCATGGCCACAGTCTGCTATTATCAACGGCGACCCTGCAGCAATTAGTTAAGTGCTTTGCTCAAGGGCATAGTGACAGATTTGTCACGTTGTCCGCTCGGGAATTCGAACTAGCAACCTTTCAGTTACTGGTCCAACACTCTAACCACTAGGCTACCTGCCACCCCGTGTGCGTGTGCCTTCCTGCATGTGTGTGGGGATGAGTGCGAGTTGGAGCGTGAGGAGGGCTATATTTACGAAACCCTGATACCCCAGTCTCTATGGCTTCATCCTATCTAGCTCACTTCACTGGCCTTGGGTCTGGCCAGGAATGTCAATAAAACAGACTCAATCAAATTGGCCACTTCACCTTGCGCTAGAAAGGATTTATTCAATCATGTGGATGGCCGACACTTCATTTCAAGATGAAAACATTATTATCTCAAAGTATACTTTATGGGCCAGTTTCCCAGACACAGATCAAGCCTAGTCCTGGACTAGAAAGCACTTTCCCTGGAGAATCTCCATTGCAAGTTATTTTTGGTCCAGAACTAGGCTTGATCTGTGTCTGGGAAACCGTCCCTATGCATAATACTCTTGGTTTCCTTCCCATCCTGGCGATTGTTGAGAAATGACGAGACATTATTATCCAAATGAGGAAGAATTTAATCCTACGGTTGACTGAATATTAAGATTTTTCCTCAGTATTTCACAGTACAGTATGTCTAATATTTGCATACTGGTACACTTGATTTATTGTATAAGTATTTCATAAGGTAGTAATGATCAAATATATTATTCTAAAAGCTAGACTATTTAAAAACAAAAATGTTCACAATGTTTGCCCTGATCAGTTTAATCGATCAGTGTATCCAAGTATGAAATTGCTTCTTGAGGATCTTGATGTTTTTACAATGTTACTCAGATAATGATTTAGACGTAAAACAAGGGGATCCACACTAAAGTCTGGCAGCCCAGATGTTGTTGACTTAGAGTGAGGAACTACAACCATCTAATTTTCCACATCCCTGCTTGTCTTTCTGAAACCAAGCTAGCCAATGTTTGGCAATCCTTATAGGAAAATACCTGGTGTTATATATAATTGAAGCTTGAATGCATCATAGTCCGAATTGAGGTCATTTCATTCCAACTTCAAATCCAATCCATGAGTCGGATAAAATCTTAATTGAAAAGAATGGGAAATTCTTCTATTCATACAGGGTCAGTTGAATTGAGTTGAGATGGAGTTGACCGCAACCCAACCGTGGGTCATGTAAATCCCAACCTCGACGCAGGGCAGATACAGTATGTCAGAGAATGGATTTGTCATTGCTGGGCAGTCACGGTCAATAGTCCCCAGTGTTTATTGACCGTGACCACTCCTGTGTCCTGGTTTACCTTCTGGTCAGAACAGCAGCCAATCAACAAGCTAGGATCCAACAGGTTACGTCTGAATCAGGACTGACCGTGTCCAAAGGAGTCATACTCATCACAACTAGAGGAGCCAATACCCCCCTATTTCATCTAGTGGTAGTTAAATCAGTATGGTATACTGTAGGTATCACACTAAAATGAACAACTAAACACCACATTTTGCCATCTGTGTTCTATCAAATGAATTAGGTTAATCTCGGATCATGACTGAAATTGGCTCGATTAACATTAGTATCTATGTAAGAACAGAACCTGTTTATACTTCCCAAAGCATTATATTAAATCTCAGGTATTCACCTAATCTGAATACCGTTCCCCCATGACGTGTCCTCCCGAGTGGCGCAGTGGTCTAAGGCTGCCACTGCGCCACTAGAGATCCTGGTTCGAATCCAGGCTCAGTCGTAGCTGGCCGCGACCAGGAGACCCATGGGGTGGCGCACAATTGGCCCAGCGTCGCCAAGGGAAGGGGAGAGACTGGCCGGCAGGGATGAAGCTCAGTTGGTAGAGCATGGCGTTTGCAACGCCAGGGTTGTGGGTTCGATTCCAGTATGAAAAAAAAAAATGTATGTAGTCACTAACTGTAAGTCGCTCTGGACAAGAGTGTCTGCTAATTGACTAAAATGTAAATGTATTCAACCTGCTTGATCATAGATCCTATGTTCATCCAACCTTTCTCTGGAATCCCATTTACTACTGACAGAGTGAACTATAGCCTACCTGCCTGTTAATACCTAGTTATTAGAACATCACACTAACGTTTGTTTTAGCCTTTGAGTCAATGAATGTGGTGAACCTGCCTATGACAAACGGCACACACTCAGACACCAGCGTTCCACTGACGTCTTGCTAATGGCGTGATGTGAGGGGCTTTACTAGTCTGCTATGCTGCTGTTACCAGAGTTCTGCTACACCTGATCCTAATGGCACATATGTGCCTTACACTAACCCCCCACACAGACAAGTGCACACAGCTACACTTGCGCAAAAACACACACAGTAGCAAACGCTTGCCATGGCAACCCCTGTCACATCTGCTTCAGTTCAAACACATGCTGCACGTGCACACGCACACACACATACAATCATGCTATAGAGGATGCTTTTTATAGACTGCAATACACACACGTACAGTATCCACTGGCGCACATGATGACATGAATTTCTACGGTACACATACACACATTCATAAATTCATCAGAATGTACACACACACCTATGTAGACAAGCAATCCCAGGCATACATTAACACAGGCACACACACACACAAACACACATACACAGTCACACACACACACACTGCTGTCTGTGGCTGTGCTGCAGATTTAACCCAGATGGATTCCTTCAGCTCCCTCCACTCCTCCTGATGCTGGTCATCAGCCTCAGCCGCTGCCTCAGTGTGTGTGTGTGCCTGTGTTAATGTATGCCTGGGATTGCTTGTCTACACAGGTGTGTTCGTGTGTGTGTTTACCTACAAAGGCTGTAATAGAAGAGTGTGTGTCGTGTCATCTGGAGAGATTGAGCAGCTGAGTCCACACCCACAAATGTGAGCTTGTAGAAATGGTGTTTTTCTGTATGTGTGTGTGAGTGTGTCTACCTATAAAGGCTGTAGATGAGTGTGTTGTCTCGGTGACGGTGTGTGTCCTTCTCTAACAGCTCTTTAACCCCTTTTCTCTATACACGAGGATCATAAATTACACGAACACACACACACCATCGTAAGTGTTCAGAATTTAAAAAAGAGCCACTCACCCAACCACAAGTGAAGGGAAGAGATTGTGAATCCACTAAAGCCAGCAGGGAGCTGCAGCAGAGAACCGTCTCCCTGTGTGTGTGCCTGTGTGTGAAATTGAGTTCCAGGCACTCACTCTCTCCTATTCTCTCTCTCTCTCTCTCTCTCTCTCTCTCTCTCTCTCTCTCTCTCTCTCTCACTCACTCACACTCCCTCTTGTACTCTTGTTGGCTCCCTCTCTCTCTCCCTCCTATTCTCTCTCTCCCTCTCGTACTCTTGTTGGCTCCCTCTCTCTCAATCTGTCTCTTCTCCCTCCCTCTTTCTCTCCCTCCCGTCTCTCTTTCTGCCCCTAACCCCCTGCATAAGTAGTCCAGTGTGAAGCTCTGTGACAATGCCTGTGGTCACACCTCACTGAGCAAATTGTTCATTAGCAGAGTCTCTCTACAGTGTGGACACTGGCCACTAGACAGTTAGATGGGCAAGAATGTCTAGTACACTCAATCCCACACACTTACAAGTACACAACAGACACAAATGTATTAGCAAGCTAATGTACATTCACACAAACTTTGACAGTATACTTTATTGCACATAATCACACACACACACACACGTTATGTTCTTCTATCCTCGTGGGGACCTAAAATTAATTTCCATTCAAAATCATATTTTCACTAACTCCTAACCCTTACCATAACCCAAACCTTAACCTGTAACCCAAACCCTAAACCTAACCACTAACTCCTAACCCTAATTGTAACCCTAAACCCCTAAGCTTAAAATAGCCTTTGTCCTAATGGGGACATGGGAAATGTCCCCACGAGGGAGAATTTTTACTTGTTTTACTATCCTTGCGGGGTCTGCTATCCAGTTGCAAACACACACACACCACACTAAACCCTCACATTATGTCATGCCTCCAGGTTTGTGAAGTTCACCTTTGACATGCTTCAAAGTGGTCCATTTCTCAAATTCTGGCCACCATATCTTTGATGCCAATCTGAGATGTCCAATCAGAAATGTTATTGTGCTCACAGTGAAGCCCAAAATTCCCCAGATGATTGTTCCTGTCCCGTCTATAGATCCCCAGGAATTTACCAAATATAGAAACAATCAGAGAGGTTCCCAGCCAAAGGACACCTAATTTCCTGAACGGCGAGGTCTCGACCATGCTGAATTCCTTCCTGGTTCGTTCCATTGGTCATATTATTGTCTCAATAACGGATTTGACCTTGAGCCTCCTTTCTATTCTTAACACTTGACTTTTGGCCTGGCGTAATATGAGGTGCTAGTTCCATTCCAGTTATGGTAGTAGCTTAGAGGTCTCCTAAAAAAAATGTCTATGCTGATATGTATTGTTGAATGATACCCCTTCAAGTTGAAAAGGAAGATGCATTAAATGTGTTCATTAGTTCAGGCTAATCTGTTGTGCCATACAAAAATTATAGGTAATGGTTCAACATGAACTGTTTTAGCTTTTATTAGCTAGTCCTAGTCGCTACTGTTGAACAGTTTGAATGAACAATCCAGAATGTTAACGTTAGCTAACGTTCACTGACCTATGCCTTGTTGAACGCACTACTGATGAACATCAAATTAATTGAGCATTCCAAATGGTATATCCAATATGGCCGCCAGCCCACCCACCACTGAACGTCTGTGAGGAGTCGGCCATCTTTGATGTAGCTGTCTATTGAGGTATAAGCGTGCATGTGTAGGTAAAAAAATCATACCTGGCTACAGCTCCATCTCGTCGTTAATTCATATCATCCAATTCACTCTAATATTCGTAACAATATGATACGAGTCTGCCTCCCCCAAACTCTCCTTTCTGATAGTGCCGTAACACAAGTACTAAGTACTACAAGCAGCTTCAAAGAGGGTTGATTTTAAACATCACACAGCAGTTTTGCAGACCTCCTGTGCAGACAGAGAATGTTGACGGTAACCAGGGGCTCAGCAATCGGCTCCCAGCCCAGCCTGCGGCCCCTGGTGAGGTGAATATTTAATATTTCCCATGAGGCCGTAGTAGTCTGCGTTGCATGTTTCAGCTTCTGTCTAGAGCGATCTAGTCAAACAAGCATTGATCTCCCTGTGTGTGTGTGTGTGTGTGTGTGTTTAAATGCCAGTGCTTAGGCCTACACCATGGCTCTAAAAACAACAACAATCTAAATCTAATCCCAATAAACACCAACAGTATGTACAGTATGAAGATGCATTGAGCAGTTGACCAAGGCACTGACTTACTAAAGACAACAACATAACCCATTGACACACAATAACCTTTGCTGAGATATGGAAGTCACCCTTTGGCCTACATATATGGTATGTTCCATGCGATTGGTATCTGATGGAGTTGGTGTGCGTGTCGGGGTGATTCTACTGCCCGACTCTGACTGGCGTCTTTAGGACACGAGGAGGTAGACAGGCGTTTTCCCCAGAGAATAGGCAGTGTATGTGTGTGTGTGTGTTCACTCTCTCTCCGACCAGTCCCCTGGCTCCTTGCATCCGGACAGTGTAAAACAATGGCAGCCTGTGAGGTTTATAAAGTTGCTTTGTTTGAAGGAAACAATGGAGTCCAACAGTCCATATTAGTTGTGCCATATATAGCTCACTACCTCTTCCCTCTGTTCCCTTTCTTACAACTCAAGGCAGGATAACATATGGTTTTGTAATGGAACTATTTTAGTAGTGTTTTGATGCATTTGAAGTAGGCCTGAAGTCTGTTTTGATTATGTAATTATGTTGTTGTTGTCTAAAATTGTAAGGTGTGTGTGTGTGTGTGTGTGTGTGTTTGTGTGTGTGTGTGTGTGTGTGTTACACATGCACGTCTCAATATTTGCCCTGGTATCTGTGGACATTGTAATGGGATTCTATTCAATATGAAAATATCCCATGAATATTGATGCGGTTCCTTCCTTTACACACACATGAATATAAACACAGTCAAATGAAAGGAGAGGGTACTTTAAGCTTCTTAAATACAGGTATGTGTCTTCCCTACAGCAATATGTAGCAGTCTTTTGTACATAATATACATAAATATTATTTGTATATTGTGTGTGTGTGTATGTGTGTGTGTACTAGTCAACTAAAAAAGGTCAACAGGGGCATATGAAATCAAGCGACTGAGATATGGTACCACTACCACGGTCTAATACAACTGTCACAGTGAAAATGTAACCTTTGCGAAAAATCTATAAGGACGATCTAAGGGAGGAAAATCCAATATGTGTGTGTACTGTGTGTGTTTGTGTGTAATGTGTGTGTGTGTGTGTGTGGTCCCTTAAAATGCACGACAGTGTTCCAGCTTACGGCTTATGTCTCATGCAAGGGCAAAGTGCATATGTATCAGTGAGAGTGATTATGTAAGTACATAAGTACATATGCGACAAAAATGTTCACCTGCCCCTTTAATGGCGGGAGGTTACAGTGGTAGCACAATTAGAGTCATGTTTGTGGCTGTGAGATTGAGTCTGACTAGTAGAAGGGTTGTCTTCTCTTCCCTAGCAGTTGAAACTCAAACATAGAAAAACAACCTAGCTTGTGAACAAAACAATATAAATAGCCAAGAAACACAAGGTCAAAGTCTCACTTCAGTTTCAAGTAAATTAGACCAACTTTTATACTTGTGCGCAGCGCTTCTAAAAATGATTCATTCACTCAGGTCTTCACGTGCACAGCCCCCAGCCATATAGGATTCGTAGTTCTTTGACTTTGTGCGATTAATTTACCAGCTATGAAACAAAACGGCGGAAATACTTTGACAGCAGCATTTATTTTACTATAAATGTGATCATACTTGACTATTTTTATTCACAAATGCGAGTGAAATGCTCGCACTGTGGAGCCCTGACCACCCAGTGGCTGGTGAAATAGACATCGTACCCGCCAATGCCAAAATCTACCAGCATTTGGCAGGTGGTGGGTGTTAATTTTAAGCCCTGGTTATAATGCATTATAACTCCCCTGTGGACAAATAGCAGGTTGCAGATAGCTGGTGGATGCTGTTAGATGGCCAATAGAGATTACCTTGGTGGTCATACTGATTTCCATTGGAGTGACAAGATACAGAGGGATACCTCAGGGGTGTATACTATTACCACTTCAAATGGCTCCGCTCACAGAAAAACCGCAGGGGAAATGTCCTTCACTCATTGAATAACTGTCAGAGTGGTGTGAGTGTGTGGAATCAAACGCAGGAACCAGGATGACGTTAAACACTTTAGTAAATCCAAAAATGGACAAAATAGCCTCCCCAACCGGGTGGCGCACCAATACGCACTGAAACACTGTGCGGAAAACAAGAAAGAAGCGCACGCAGTGCAAACTCTCGAAAACCACGAGAGACTGATACAGCTGACACAGGCTGACATAAAACAATAACGCATAACACCTGACCCAAACACACAAACTAAATAAGGGGAACAATCAAGACACAAATAAGGGACAGGTGTTATGAACAGACAAAACCAAAAGAACAAGAAACATCGAACGGTGGCAGCTAGTACTCCGGAGACGACGACCGCCGAAGTCCGCCCGAACAAGGAAGAGGAGCAGCCTCGGCCGAAACCGTGACAGTACCCCCCCCTTGACGCGCGGCTCCAGCCGTGCGCCGACCCGGAGCTCGAGGACGACCCGGACGACGCGGAGCAGGGCGCGCAGGATGACCCCGATGGAAATCGGTCAGTAGGGACTGGTCTAACACGTCCCTCCTTGGCACCCAGCACCGCTCCTCCGGACCGTACCCCTCCCACTCCACGAGATATTGAAGACCCCCCATCCGGCGTCTAGAATCCAGTATGGACCTCACGGTGTACGCCGGAGCCCCCTCGATGTCCAACGGGGGCGGAGGAGTCTCCTCAATCTCAAAGTCCTGGAGTGGACCAGCTACCACCGGCCTGAGGAGAGACACATGGAACGAGGGGTTAATATTTTTGTAGTCAACAGGTAGTTCTAACCTATAACTCACCTCGTTCAATCTCCTCAGGACTTTAAACGGCCCCACAAACCGCCGACCCAGCTTCCGGCAGGGCAGGCGGAGGGGCAGGTTTCTGGTTGAGAGCCAGACTCGATCTCCAGGTGCGTACACTGGCCCCTCACTGCGGTGTAGGTCGGCGCTCGTCTTCTGTCGACGTATGGCACGCTGCAGATGGACGTGTGCAGCGTCCCACGTCTCCTCCGAGCGCCTTACCCACTCATCCACAGCGGGGGCCTCGATCTGGCTCTCATGCCATGGTGCCAGCACCGGCTGGTACCCCAACACGCACTGAAACGGGGTTAGTTGGGTGGAGGAGTGGCGAAGAGAGTTCTGTGCCATCTCGGCCCAGGGCACATATCTCGCCCACTCCTCCGGCCGGCCCTGACAGTATGACCTCAGAAACCTACCCACATCCTGGTTGACACGTTCAACCTGCCCATTACTCTCCGGGTGGTAACCCGAGGTAAGGCTTACCGACACCCCCAACCGTTCCATAAATGCCCTCCACACTCTAGAGGTGAACTGGGGGCCTCGGTCAGACACTATATCCTCGGGTACCCCGTAATGCCGGAAGACATGGGTGAACAGAGCCTCAGCGGTCTGTAGGGCAGTGGGTAGACCCGGCATGGGAAGGAGACGACAGGCCTTCGAGAACCTATCCACAACGACCAGGATGGTAGTATTCCCCTGTGAGGGGGGAAGGTCGGTAACAAAATCCACCGAGAGGTGGGACCAGGGTCGTTGTGGAATAGGCAGGGGTTGTAACTTACCCCTGGGCAAATGTCTGGGCGCCTTACACTGGGCACACACCGAACAGGAGGAGACATAAATCCTCACATCCCTAGCTAACGTTGGCCACCAGTACTTCGTGCTAAGGCAGTGCACTGTCCGGCCGATACCCGGATGGCCAGAGGAGGGGGACGTATGAGCCCAACAAATGAGGCGATCGCGTATCTCGAGCGGAACGTACGTCCGACCCACAGGACACTGAGGAGGACTCGGGTCGGTGCGTAACGCCCGCTCGATCTCACCATCAACCTCCCACACCACCGGAGCAACCAGACAAGACTCCGGTAGTATGGGCGTGGACTCAACTGACCTCTCCTCTGCGTCATACCGCCGGGACAGAGCATCTGCCTTCCCGTTCTGGGACCCCGGGATGTATGTGATCTTAAACACAAACCGGGCCAGGAACATAGTCCAACGAGCCTGGCGAGGATTCAGTCTCCTAGCTGCCCGGATGTACTCCAGGTTACGATGGTCAGTTTGAATGAGGAAAGGGTGTTGAGCCCCCTCGAGCCAATGCCGCCACACCTTTAGGGCCTGTACCACGGCTAACAGCTCCCTGTCTCCTACGTCATAATTCCGCTCCGCCGGACTGAGCTTCTTAGAGTAGAACGCACAGGGACGGAGTTTAGGTGGAGTACCAGAACGCTGGGAAAGAACGGCCCCTATCCCGGCCTCTGACGCGTCCACCTCTACTTGGAACGGTAAAGAGGGATCCGGATGCGCCAACACCGGCGCCGAGGTAAACAGGTCCTTCAGTCTCCCAAATGCCCTGTCCGCCTCAGCTGACCACCGCAAGCGCACCGGACCCCCCTTTAACAGAGACGTTATGGGAGCTGCCACCTGTCCAAAACCCCGGATAAACCTCCGGTAGTAATTCGCAAAACCCAAGAACCGTTGCACCTCCTTCACAGTGGTTGGGGTCTGCCAATTACGCACAGCTGACACCCGGTCTACCTCCATCTTCACCCCTGACGCAGATAACTGGTAACCCAGAAAGGAGACCGACTTCTGAAAAAACAGACATTTCTCTGCCTTGACATATAGGTCATGCTCCAACAGCCTCCGCAATACTCGGCGCACCAGGGCTACATGCTCAGCACGGGTAGGACTATACACCAGAATGTCGTCGATGTACACAACCACTCCCTGTCCCTGCATGTCCCGGAAAATCTCATCAACGAAGGATTGGAAGACTGAGGGAGCATTCATCAACCCATATGGCATGACTAGATACTCGTAGTGCCCGGAAGTCGTGCTAAACGCTGTCTTCCATTCATCGCCCTTTCGGATGCGCACCAAGTTATATGCGCTCCTAAGATCCAATTTTGTAAAGAACTGCGCACCGTGCAGTGACTCCGTCATAGTCGCAATCAGAGGAAGTGGATAGCTGTACTTCACTGTGATCTGATTGAGACCGCGGTAATCAATACACGGCCGCAGACCTCCATCCTTCTTCTTCACAAAAAAGAAACTTGAGGAAACGGGTGAAACGGAGGGCCGTATGTATCCCTGTCCAAGAGACTCAGAGATGTATGTCTCCATAGATTTCTTCTCCTCCTGAGACAAGGGATACACATGGCTCCGCGGGAGAGCTGCGCCTGACTGGAGATCTATCGCACAATCCCCCCGTCTATGAGGCGGCAGCTGCGCAGCCCTAGTCTTACTGAACGCCAATGCCAAATCCTCATACTCGGGGGGAATCTGCAGTGCTGGCATTAGATTCGGACTCTCCACCGAGGTCGCCCCTATGGAAACACCCAGACACCGCCCCTCACATTGAGCAGACCACCCTTTAAGAGCTTTCTCTCGCCACCCAATAATAGGGTCATGAGTCATCAACCAGGGAAGACCCAGCACCACCGGATACGCAGGAGAGTCAATCAGATAAAGCTGAATTCTCTCCTCATGACCCTCCTGCGCCATCATCTGAAGTGGCGCTGTGACCTCCCTAATCAACCCAGACCCTAACGGACGGCTATCTAGGGCATGGACGGGGAAAGGCTTATCCACTGGAAGAAGGGGAATCCCTAACTCTAAACAGAACTGGCGATCTATAAAATTCCCAGCTGCGCCTGAATCTACCAGCGCCTTATGCTGGGAACGAGGTGCAACCTGTGGGAAACAAACAGGCAAGGTTAGGTGCACGACAGAAAGCTCTGGGTAAGCAGGGCGCCTACTCACCTGGGGGGACCCCCCAATGCTAGACCTGCCATCTCCTCCCCTGGAGGACCCGCCCCAGCACCTAGCCGCAGTGTGCCCTCCACGACCACAGTTGGTGCACGGGCCGGGTCCCCGTGGGCTCCTCCTCCTCCTTTCCCTAGCGCCAGCACCCCCGAGCTCCATAGGACTCGGCTCGGAGGCGCTGGAAAGTGGAATGGGCGAACCCCCCCCTCCGGGACGCCCACGGGTGGCGAGCAGGGTATCCAGCCGGATGGCCATGTCGACCAGTTGGTCGAAAGTTAACGACGTGTCCCTGCACGCCAACTCTCGCTGGACGTCCTCTCGGAGGCTGCAGCGGAAATGGTCAATATGGGCCCGCTCATTCCACCCTGCATCAGCCGCTAGGGTCCGGAACTCTAAGGCAAAGTCCTGTGCGCTCCTCATCCCCTGTCGGAGGTAGAACAGACGTTCCCCCGCCGCCTTCCCTTCTGGTGGATGGTCGAATACAGCACGGAAGCGGCGGGAGAACTCCGCATAGTTCGTGGTTGCGGCGTCCATTCTCCTCCACTCGGCGTTGGCCCACTCCAACGCCTTGCCGGTGAGACAGGAGATGAGGGCTGAGACGCTCTCGTGTCCCGAGGGCGCCGGGTGTACGGTGGCGAGGTAGAGCTCCACCTGCAGCAGGAACCCTTGACACCCGGCGGTGGAGCCGTCGTACGCCCTCGGGAGCGAGAGCCGAATCCCACTGGGTTCCGGAGATGACACCGGAGGGCTGACCGCTGGAGCTGGGTCGGTGGTTGGAGGTGTGGGCACCCCGCTGGTCTCCCATCGGTGTAGAGTGGTCATCACCCTCTCCAGGGCGTGACAGACCTGGTTCATTCGGTCCTCCTGACCACGAAGACGTTCGTCCATATCGGCGGTCGGCGCGGTCGCTCCTGCTGATTCCATTTCGATGCGTTATTCTGTCAGAGTGGTGTGAGTGTGTGGAATCAAACGCAGGAACCAGGATGACGTTAAACACTTTAGTAAATCCAAAAATGGACAAAATAGCCTCCCCAACCGGGTGGCGCACCAATACGCACTGAAACACTGTGCGGAAAACAAGAAAGAAGCGCACGCAGTGCAAACTCTCGAAAACCACGAGAGACTGATACAGCTGACACAGGCTGACATAAAACAATAACGCATAACACCTGACCCAAACACACAAACTAAATAAGGGGAACAATCAAGACACAAATAAGGGACAGGTGTTATGAACAGACAAAACCAAAAGAACAAGAAACATCGAACGGTGGCAGCTAGTACTCCGGAGACGACGACCGCCGAAGTCCGCCCGAACAAGGAAGAGGAGCAGCCTCGGCCGAAACCGTGACAATAACACCAAATATTCTATATTGAAAACCTCAAATCAGGTGATTATGCTCACTTTTGAGGATAAAATGACATCTACAGTACATGGATTTTGACTGTGATTGACTTGGAATGGAATAGGTGCCAGTACTCATGTTGGATGCCGGTACTGTTTATATTTAGGTGCAGGAGCTCCACAATACTTTTGAGCTAATATTCTATAAGAGGAACAGGAGCTCAAGCAGTAGAATATTTAGGTGCCGTTACTCAGCTCCGGGGAGCTTCTGCCCAAGTCAAACACTGGATTTTGAGGATGGCATTTGCATAGAATTTAATTGATTGATTAATTGATTGAAACACAAATGACACCCAGTTTTTGACAGTACAGGAATGCAAGTGTAATGAGTCGATGCCTGTGGGATGTAAGTCTGTGTTGCCTAATCAATGAGTGTATGTTTAATACATTAGGTTGTATACCCCAGGGGGATTAGACACACTGTTCCATATGAATGAGAGGTGATCGACAGAGCAAGAGAGGCGACAGGGTCACAGACTGGAGAAAGAGGGATCTAGTTTTTTTTTTACAAATAGAGACAGGCAGAAAGAGGAAGGAAAATAGGTAGAATGTAGCATAGATGAGAGAGATCCGCTCACCAACCAACAATTCACAAAATGGGACAAACACCAAATTGAGACTCGTCATGCAGATTTCTGCAAAAAATATTATCTGTGTACAAAGTAAAACACCAAATAATGCATGCAGAGCAGAATTAGGCCAATACTATACGCTAATACGCTACTTATCAAAATCCAGAAAAGAGCCGTTAAATTCTACAACCACCTCAAAGGAAGTGATTCCCAAACCTTCCATAACAAAGCCATCATCTACAGAGAGATGAACCTGGAGAAGAGTCCCATAAGCAAGCTGGTCCTTGGGTTCTGTTCACAAACACAAACAGAGCCCCAGAACAGCAACACAATTAGACCCAACCAAATCATGAGAAAACAAAAAGATAATTACTTGACACATTGGAAAGAATTAACAAAAAAACATAGCAAACTAGAATGCTATTTGGCACTAAACAGAGAGTACACAGTGGCAGAATACCTGACCACTGTGACAGACCCAAAATTAAGGAAAGCTTTGACTATGCACAGTGAGCATGGCCTTGCTATTGAGAGAGGCTGCTGTAGGCAGACCTGGCTTTCAAGAAAAGACTAGCTATGTACACACTGCCCACAAAATGAGTTGGAAACTGAGCTGCACTTCCTAACCTTCTGCCAAATGTATGACCATATTAGAGACACATATCAGATTGCACAGACCCACAAAGAATTTGAAAACAAATCCAATTTTGATAAACTCCCATATCTATTGGGTGAAATACCACAGTGTGCAATCACAGCAGCAAGATTTGTGACCTGTTGCCACAAGAAAAGAGCAACCAGTGAAGAACAAACACCACTGTAAATAAAACCCATATTTATGTTTATGTATTTTCCCTTTTGTACTTTAACTATTTGCACATCGTTACAACACTGTATATAGCCATAATATGACATTTGAAATGTCTCTATTCCTTTGGAACTACTGTTAATTTTTTATCGTTTATTTCACTTTTGTTTGTTATCTATTTCACTTGCTTTGGCAATGTAAACATATGTTTCCCATGCCATGCTTCATTACCTCACACAGCGACCCGATAACACCTCAACCGTATGTGTGTATGTGTGTGAGAGAGAGAGAGAGAGAGAGAGAGAGAGAGAGAGAGAGAGAGAGAGAGAGAGAGAGAGAGAGAGAGAGAGAGAGGGAGAAATAAAGAGGAAAAGAAAGGGATTGAAATAGAAAGCAGGAAGCCACAGTGGAATCTCCACACCCCTCTTTGGGTGGACCCTCTAGTCATGTTCTACCTCTCCACCACCCATCCCTCTCTCTGTTTCCCTCTCTTTCTGAACAATAGGGGCCATGGAGCAACAATGACTGCTGGAAAGAAAAGTCTGGTTGAATATGCGACAGCAACAGGGGGTGGTCTGGGCTGAAGGGGAAGCTGAGGGGAGTCTGGAGGGAGTGGCTTTTTCTAAAGGGGGTAAGGAGCCCAGAGGGAGTTTTTTTTTATGAGGGAGCAGGCTATAGGGTACAAAGCAAGTGCAATAGAATCTCAGGCTTTCCAAACACACCCCAACGCCTCGCAATGACAACACACACAGATAAACTGACAACCCACCTACACACACACATCTCCACTGAAATTATACACTGACAACATACTGTACACACAATCAAACTGGCAACACACACATGGCCCTGGTGAATACCCAATGAGTAGAGTAGAGTGATAAAGTGGGAGGGGGGTTTTGAGGTACATGGTACCTCCTCAGCTAAAGCAAACAATAAACCTTTAATTAATGGTGATATGATTAGCGCATTACATATTTTATAACCAATTGAAATATATTTTTATAGTAGTTAATCATCTCAAAATGAATTATAGCAATGTATTTCAATGGTTTTAACATAATGGAGCTAATTACATCATCATTGATTAACGGTTAACCAATCAGAGATTCCAACAGTAAATAGGGGCTTGGTGTTTTGATATGGAAATAGAGAGGTTGGGCGTAGCTGGATTAAAAAAACATTCTATAAGGAGTTTGAATTAATTCAGTTTGACTTGCTTTCAAGGCAACGGAAAGAGTATCGCATTTGGACATGACCACCAGTGTGCACTTCATTCTGGCGTGAGTATAGACCACACACACACACACACACACACACACACACACACACACACACACACACACACACACACACACACACACACACACACACACACACACACAGTTCAAGCTTTTGATTAAATACATGTATGTCCAGCCAGACCCATTTGTAGCTCCAAGGCTGCAGCCTAAATTGTTATGGTTCTTTAAAGAAGCTAAATTCTTTATGGTCCATTTTCACAGAAGCAGATTAGATAAATCCAAGGTAAAATTCGGTTTTAGCCGATGACTAAACATAGGATTCCATTGTGAACATCAGTTAACCTTGGATTATGCCTCTAGCCACAAACTTTTTCGGCAGTGTATATTTAACTCGCAGAAAATGAATAGCGATGGACGGTGGTAGGCCCGAGTACGCAACGTTAACTTTTATCCCTTTCCCTTAACCTCACTGAAGCCTACCCCTCGCTCTTAAACCTAAACTTAGTTCGATCCCAATACCTAAGTTTAAATTGTCATTCTGCCAGTTGAATATGAACTTCCTTCAATTCCAACTTCTTAAACATAGTCCAGGAATAGTTTCAGCCATAGAAAGCATATCCTCTGTGATGCCTCCATTTTTCCATGTTCTTCAGTGCAGGCTTTTGTTCCAACCCAGCATTAACACAGCTTACGCAACAAAACAACTAATAATCAATCCCCTGATTCATTGAATGATGTGTGTTAGTACTGGGCTCAGTCAAAATCCTGCATACCCTGTGGGTCCCTAGGACCAGAACAGAACAACACAACAATTCTACCAATGATGAGACATACAGTACCAGTAAAAAGTTTGGACACACCTACTCATTTAAGTGAATGCTAAGTATCCAGTCCTCATTACTTTAGGAAAGGAAAGGTGAAATCCGTTCTATATTTAAACTAGGCCTCAATTTCCACTTTGACAATTGACAAAGTAATGCACTTGGTGTCTGGCACCATCATGTGGCAGCACAGGGAACTGCTTTGGTATGCGTCTACAGGAGTACTAGTACTTTTCTACATGTCTGCTAACAATCCTTCATGACCAATAGGATAACATACAGTAACAGCATCATGTACTGCAGTGTGTGCATGCTGTCGTGTTATTAGATACTTTGACGATGAAAGGTCAAATTAGGTGAAATTACATAGGCCAACTTTCCCATTATGACCCCTCAGCACAGATCTGCTGTCATGGCCTAAATAACATAGGATAGACACCGACATACTTGGCAGGAAGAGGATGTTATTTCAAATGTGCCTCTATCGAACAGCCAAGCGAACTCTGGCTTTTCCTTTTTTCTCAATAGTTCCTTGTCCACAATGTATGATAACCTATGATAAATAGGTTATCCATTTACACTTATTTACAATGTAATGATGACAGTTCAAACAGTCCTAAAATGGAACGGAAAGACAGGTCCGATAATATTATTTCTGTCCGTGGACCGAGACCGTCGTCCTTGGCTCTCGTGACGTTTAACCGTAAACGGGAGAGCGCATGTGATAACGCGCCCACTGCATGAAACCAAGGGCACGAGCAAAACCAGGACACGGAAGCAGACGCGGGGCGGCGCAAAATCGAATAGACTCAGGATCTTGAAGGCTGTGGTTATTTCCCACCCTACTTGTATACCGACTTCGTTTATAACGGACGGGTCAAATTAATGTTCGAATCTATTTAACGGGTTAATTCACAGAAAGAAGACTGGAGGATGGGCAGATTTTCAACTGCTATGAGGATTCTTAAATTCTTCATCGGGTACAGTTGCAGAATGCTATGAACGCTGGCTGCTGTGTGTGACGTTGGCTTTGTTTGAAGAAGTTGCATGAAACTGGGTATGTTAAAATGACAGATGCGGGGCTATTTAACCCTTTGAGTACTTGCCTAATAAAAGTTATGTGGCATGAAGAAGTAGAGCATATTAACAAAGGTCTGTTTCTGATGAAAATGTACCTGTAAGACTGCCACATATCAGCACATAGACAGGCTACACACTTGGTTGTGTTGTTGAACTGTCCAAAGCTTAACACATTTCTGTGAACTGTCCAAAGCTTACAAAGTTCATAGAATGTATTTGCTTCTTTTGGGGTCTAATATGGTCGCTAAATTTATCTGGGCCGGACCTGGCCCACATCGGCCACTTTTGTGTGGCCCACATGTGATTTGGAATTAGGGCCCTGCAGTGGCACACCTTGTAACCGCATTTTAGCCAACAACTCAGCAAAGGTTCCCTTATGGCCATACTGCCATAATGAAACTGGAGGTCTGCCATAAGAAAGCCTCATTTGGGCCGCAAATTCCAAGAGACACTTTCTCTGGGCTAGATGCCCTTGTGAAAAAATTCTACAACAATAAAGACAGGGTTGGACTGTGATTTGTACATTTTATTCACAAGCAGAAGATAATACATATGATGATAAAACTACAATGTGGCTATTCTTGAGCTACAACCCCACATTTGGTTGGTCCGGACAGGACCAATGAACAAATCTGATTCACAAATTACAGCAGTTGAAGGACAATTTCAGTATTTAGGACACTAATCTGTATTTATCATATAAATGCCATGTTATAGAAGGGTGAAGATATATATATATATATATATATATATATATATATATATATATATATATATATATATATATATATATTTAATCACTAGGTTGAGTAACTTACCTGAAGCAGCGTTCATTTTCCTGAGCATCTTCTCGAAATTTGGTGCAAGTTCGCAACATGACCTTGGGTTAGAAAAAACTCACACATACCTCCTTTTACAAGCTGCAAAGATCTCGTTATCATGGTGCAGGTCGGTAGATGTTGTAGAAACAAAAACGGTGTAATTTGAAACAATATCTGACTTGTATGTCAGATATTGTCTCAAGACTGCAAAACTTACCGCCACAGATCATTGCAGATAAAGTTTACAACACCTACAGACATGAACCATGATAACGAGAACATTGCAGCTTGTAAAAGGACGTATTTGTGTGTTTTTGGAGCCTTTGTTACTATTTCTATCTCAGGAAGACAACTGCTGCTGCGGGGAAGTTACTCAAAACATAGTGATATTTCTATAACATAGCATTTATATGATTAGGGTCCTAAATATTGAAATTGTCTTTTAATTTGTATAGTACAGTACAGTTAGCACAATACAGCACATTCAATTATAATACAGTAATGTACACTACCGGTCAAAAGTTTAAGGGTTTTTCTTTATTTTTACTATTTTCTACATTGTAGAATAATAGTGAAGACATCAAAACTATGAAATAACACATATGGAATCATGTAGTAGCAGGTCCTATTGTCAAGAGGTTCAACAGGGGAATGGCATACAACATTATTATGACATGCCCTACTAAAACAGTTATGTTTTTAACAACAAAAAAGTAAAGAGGGAGACTTTACCTTACAAATGTCAAGTGGCACAAACTCTTCCCGCCTTCTCGTCTATACAGTAACGTCAGCTACATGCTAATGTTTGCCAAGCTAACACACATTATTTAGCTAGGTCACTAGCTAGCTAGCTATAATAGAACACTAGCCAAGCACACATATATCTACATAGCACTGTTACTAGACAGCTACAAACATAAAACGTTTATCAAATAGCGTTAGCTATAGTTAGCTAGCTAGAGTACTCAGTAGTGGCCCCTTGACAGCTCACTCACACAACCTAAAAGAAAAATGAGAACTAGCTAGTGAGTAGCTAGCTACTACACCTGCTCATATAACTTGGCAGCTAAGGACATGTTAACTTAGCTAGCTAGCTGGCTATCACAAAGAACAAGCCCCTCGATTTAGCTCACAAATGTTTGTCAAATAACCGGACAGCAAATCATTTCAGTTGACAGCCTACTTGCTATAATTTCGATATAAACCTTGCTATCTTTTAAGGCTGCCTGAGAAGCTAGCTAGCTGACGTTTATGGCTAGCTAGCTAGTTGCCAGAAATTCCAAGATAGCTAACCTAGCCAGATTACCTTGCCTACACTACATTTTGCAGGTCCTTATTGCAGTTTCTTATGGAACATATATTATTGATAGCTAGCTAGCTAAACTATGTAAAGGTCAGGTAGGGAAAAATAGCTAATTTATTGATTTCATTATGTTAGCTAGCTAGCTAGCTAGCTATTGGATGAAACCGATCCAACAACAGCGTTATTGCCGCATGTAGCTAGCAAGCTAGCAATGCTGTAAATTGGTAACTGATCCCTGGGGTCTCCTCTCGAAATAGCAGGGGTCTTGTAGTTTAATTGGTTGTTCATATCATATGACATAATCGGGTGGACTAGCGGTTGGCGCCAAAAGTTAGATGTACTGTATTCACTTTCAATAATCTAACAGAGTAAAACATTTGGTACACCCAAAAAAAGAACAGTGATTCTAAATAGTGGAAGTTCTTTGCTTTAAAGATAGTTAAACCCTATTTGATGTTTTTAAAACTTATATTAAAACCACGCTTAAGGTTATGAATGGAACCTGTATGGCTATATAAAGAACCCTTTCCTTAGGTTCTAAAGAACCATTAAACCATTAAATAGGTTCAACTTTATATAGCACCAAAAAAGGGGGTTAATTGCAATCCATTGTCAAGTCAAGTATGTTTATTGTCATATGCAAGAACTAGAGTAATACCTTACAATGAAATGCTTACTTGCATGTAGGCCAACAACACAAGGACAAAATATACAAATTCACAATCTAAAAGATTAATAACAATGGATCAAAGGGTACAGAGAATGTGCAAACAGGCAGTTAAAATACATTTAAATCAAACTGAAATTAATATGTACATATGAGAGGGATAAAATGTAGAGTGCAAGAAGAAGAAGTGCATATTTAATTTAAAAAATAAAAATAATTAGGAAATATATGTTTGCATTATATCGCAAGCCACAATCGGCCCAAATTTGGCCTGCCATAATGAATACAGAATCGTTTGCCGTATTTGGCCCACTGTTGACCCACATAGGACTGGCCGCTGCCGAGGCAAAGACAGCAGTGCCAAACAGTTGCTGCAAGTGGCCCGAAATCTTCTGCTATCTGGCAGGCAGGGCTGTGCACAGACCTTTTGGGAGGCATGTGGTAAAAAAAAGGGGCACCCCCAAAAAAGTTTTCCCGCAACCGCAGTCAAAGACTGGTTGAGCAATTATTACAAGAAAAGGGGAAAGCAGCTCAATCTGAGCGATTAAAGTATTTTGCAAAACTAATTTTAACTGGAATAAATGCTGCACTTATTAACAATGACCAACACAATTCCAGTCAAAATAGAAGATTGTAAGAAATACTGTAGCCTACTATATCGAACACAACTCCATTTGTTGCCACTATCATGCATCCCAGTGTTTCTCAAACCTTTTGAAAAAGGAGTGGCACAAAATGTGTATTTGGACCTGAAAGTCATTAATGTTAGCAGCCAGTATCAACTAGGGATATATCATGTCACTTCTCTGGAGTCCAGAGCAAGCAGAATCAACTAGGGATATATCATGTCACTTCTCTGGAGTCCAGAGCAAGCAGTATTAAGTAGGAATATATCATGTCACTTCTCTGGAGTCCAGAGTAAAGCCTGTTCTGTCTGCACTGCCCCATCACTTTGAAGGGCAGCCTGCCTACAGAATGCTTGTTACCAGCTGGGTAGCCCTGTACTTCCTCACAAATATTGTAATACATTTGCAAGCAGGGGCACAACTTTGGTTTTAGAAGTGGGGGGGACATACAGTGAGGGAAAAAAGTATTTGATCCCCTGCTGATTTTGTACGTTTGCCCACTGACAAAGAAATGATCAGTATATAATTTTAATGGTAGGTTTATTTGAACAGTGAGAGACAGAATAACAACAAAAAAATCCAGAAAAACTCAAAAATGTTATAAATTGATTTGCATTTTAATGAGGGAAATAAGTATTTGACCCCTCTGCAAAACATGACTTAGTACTTGGTGGCCTACTATCTAGCTCTAACTGAATGAGAGTCAGCTGCCAGCCTGATCCCCCTAAGCTGGATCCCACAACCTTGCATGTGTGTCTGTGCATAAGACTGTGTATGTGGTATACATTTATTTCACTTGAGGTATATTGGTTATGCCTCAAGTTAATTTTTAGTTTTTTTAGTTTTGATCATATTTCCTGGCCTGGTCCCAGATCTGTTTGTGGCCTTGGCAACTCCTGTCCTCATCAAGCCACACATGACAATGAGTGACAAAGTGTTGGCATGATGGCACAGACTGGCACTCAGGCAATTTTTCCCCTCTGTAACTAATCTTCCAATCCTGCTCTAATTCTGGCCCTTTTTCCTCCCCCCAGTAACTCCCACTCAGACATGTCTGCGCTAGTGGGAGAGGGGCGGGTCATAGCCCAGCGGGTCACCAGAAGCATCACCTACTACTACACCAGCCGGACACCAGGGGGCGATACCCCCTCCCCCTCTCCTCCCACCATCTCCCCCACCCCCTCCTTATCCTCCCATCTAGACACTCCTCTTCCCCCCTATTCCCTCTCCACCCCCTTTCTCTCAGACACGCCCTCTCACCCCACCATTTCCTCAACTCTAACCCCTTCCGCTTCGGATGTACCACCCCTCTCTCCATCCTCGCCCTCCTCCTCCTCCCCCCGTCCCCTCCTCCTGCTCCTCCCTTGGCTTGGCGCCAAACCGGGGGCCATGGCGAAGTACCGGGACCTCTACCTGGAACGCGGCCTGGACATCCTATCTGTGGAGAGCGCCGTGTGGCACTTCCTGTGGCCTCGCTGGGGGCTGGAGTATGGGGCCGAGGTCCTGGAGATTCTGGATGACCCACGTTTCAAAGGGCGCCCCCTTCTGGTCCATGCCTTCTCCATCGGCGGGTACACCTTCACCCAGCTGCTTAGCCAGATGGTCAGGGAGCCACACAAGTACCCGGGCCTGGCCCAACAGGTCGTAGGACATGTGTATGACAGCATGGTGGTTGGGTCGCTGGAGCATATGGCTACAGGTGAGTGAGAGGGGAAGGAAAGGAGGTAGGATTGTCGGTTTGGATTATTACTCTGAGAAAGTAGAGGGATCTGTTACTGAGACGGTGTGTGTGTGTGTGTGTGTATATGTGTGTGTATGTGGGTCAGTGTGTGTGTGTGTGTGTGTGTGTGTATGTGGGTGTGTGACAGAGAAAACGCCTGCACTTTGTCTCCTTGTTTGTCACAATGTTGCTGTGTGTGTTGAAGACCTAGTAATCATACTCCCACCTTATCTCCTCTACAATGTTTGATTGTATTCAAATGTATTTGCTGAGTTACAGAGGGGGATTTTTACATATGACAGTATGTTATTGTGTTTACTGTATGGGGAAATGACATGGGCCTATCCAATTGATTTAACAAGAATTTAAATGTAATTAACCTTGACCTGTAAATCAAATAATCTGTGTGTGTGTCTATGTGTGTGCCTCAGGCCTGGGCAAGACCTTGTTCCCTCGTATCGAGCCCCTGGTGCGATACACCGCTATGCTATACTTCTGGCTCTTCAAGTCCCAGACGGTGCACTACTACGACAACGCACTCCAGGTCTTCTACAACAGCCCCGTCACCGCCCCGGCACTCTTCTTCTTCTGCGAAAACGATGCGCTGTGCGACCCCGTCGCCATGGAGGTGGTCATCGACTTCTGGAGGAAGCGGGGCGTTGCTGTGGAAACCAGGAAGTGGAAGGAGTCTGTGCACGCCGCTCATCTACGCTGTCACCCGGAGGAGTACCTCTTGACGTTAGAGACATTTTTGAACTCGCTCAACGTCGCCCCCCTCAGGGCTAAAATGTGAACGGCTCATGTGCTAATCACAGTGGGGGGTTGATAATTCAATAAAGCCTGAATACTCATGTTCAAAGGGAGTCTGCATGTTTTACTTCCCTGTTGCAATAATAACTACATATCCAATCCTGACTCCTAGCATTTGCATTTACATTTTAGTCATTTAGCAGACGCTCTTATCCAGAGCGACTTACAGTTAGTGAATACATTTTTATTTTATTTTTTCATACTGGCCCCCCGTGGGAATCTAACCCACAACCCTGGCATTGCAAATGCCATGCTCTACCCACTCAATCAATCAATCAATCAATCAATTTTATTTTATATAGCCCTTCTTACATCAGCTAATATCTCGAAGTGCTGTACAGAAACCCAGCCTAAAACCCCAAACAGCTAGTAATGCAGGTGTAGAAGCACGGTGGCTAGGAAAAACTCCCTAAAAAGGCGAAAACCTAGGAAGAAACCTAGAGAGGAACCAGGCTATGAGGGGTGGCCAGTCCTCTTCTGGCTGTGCCGGGTGGAGATTATAACAGAACCATGCCACGATGTTCAAAAATGTTCATAAGTGACAAGCATGGTCAAATAATAATCAGGAATAAATCTCAGTTGGCTTTTCATAGCCGATCATTAAGAGTTGAAAACAGCAGGTCTGGGACAGGTAGGGGTTCCATAACCGCAGGCAGAACAGTTTAAACTGGAATAGCAGCAAGGCCAGGCGGACTGGGGACAGCAAGGAGTCACCACGGCCGGTAGTCCCGACGTATGGTCCTAGGGCTCAGGTCTCTCAGTTGGCTTTTCATAGCCGATCATTAAGAGTTGAAAACAGCAGGTCTGGGACAGGTAGGGGTTTCGTAGCCGCAGGCAGAACAGTTGAAACTGGAATAGCAGCAAGGCCAGGCGGACTGGGGACAGCAAGGTGTCATCATGCCCGGTAGTCCTGACGTATGGTCCTAGGGCTCAGGTTCTCAGAGAGAAAGAGAGAACGAGAGAATTAGAGAGAGCATACTTAAATTCACACAGGACACTGGATAAGACAGGAGAAGTACTCCAGGTATAACCAACTAACCCCAGCCCCCCGACACATAAACTACTGCAGCATAAATACTGGAGGCTGAGACAGGAGCGGTCCGGAGACACTGTGGCCCCATCCGAAGAAACCCCCGGACAGGGCCAAACAGGAAGGATATAACCCCACCCACTCCGCCAAAGCACAGCCCCCGCACCACTAGAGGGATATCCCCAACCACCAACTTACAATCCTGAGACAAGGCCGAGTATAGCCCACAGAGGTCTCCACCACAGCACAAACCAAGGGGGGGGCGCCAACCCAGACAGGAAGATCACGTCAGTAACTCAACCCACTCAAGTGACGCACACCTCCCAGGGACGGCATGAAAGAGCACCAACTGAGCTACATCCCTGCAGGCCATTCCCTCCCCTACCCTGGACGACGCTGGGCCAATTTTGCGCCGCCCCATGGGTCTCCCAGTCGCGGCCGGCTACGACAGAGCCTGGATTCGAACCAGGATCTCTAGTGGCACAGCTAGCACTGCGATGCAGTGCCTTAGACCACTGCGCCACTCGGGAGACCCATTTGTGTTACCTATTATTATTATTATCCTTGCCAAGGCCATGTGGGGCCATGTACAGATATAGGATCTTAATTTGACCAGCATTGTCGTAGCAAAATAATCCTCCAGCAACAGGATTTGAACGTTTAGTCTATAATGTAACTTGAGCGGTGGTTAGACTATTAGCTGGACAAAAAAGTAGGTTACATGAAAAGTGCAATACTGTTAATATAACCGTGTGTTAGTGCGGGTTTTCAGTGAATCTATGTAAATCACAAAGCTCATCTGCATTTCCTGCGACACAGGAAAATTCTCAGCAACAAAAGAGTGATCAAATTAAGTTCCTACATCTGTATGTTAGCTTACACAATATGGTTTATGACACAGGGGTGGTCCAGGACCCAGTTTGGGTAACCCTGGTCTATGACCCAGTCCATACGCACCAGATAACAGCAAGGTCACTATGTTTATGGTGAAACACATGAGACACAGCTCACTATCCATTGATTCACAATAGAGATTGATTTAGTATTTATTGTAAATATCGATTGTAATTGTTTTTACATTAGTATACATTAATTCTCAATAGCTTGTGATAGGGACTAGGGTGGAAGAGAGAGAGAAGAGGAGGAATACAGAGGGAGTGTGAGGGTAAGAAGAAAGGAATGAAATGGATAAGAAAATGAACGCAGGAGATGGGGAAGAGATAATATGTGAGCGGTGGAAAAAAGACAGAGGCAAGAAGTCAAGATGAGGTACTGTACATGTAAAACAAGTCTCCTTTTGTCCTGTCATCACAGTCCATATATCATGCTATCTGCTTTCCCCTGCTGTTGGTCACTTCTCTGATCCAACCCAAGAGCGTGGAGTTCAAAGTTCATAACAGTGATACTCAATTCCCAAGCATTGCTGGCTCAGTTGACCTTCACATTGTATGCTTTGTCACACGCATCGGGCTTATCTTATCCAAGCCAGGGTGAGCCCTCTTCAGTCACAGAGGACCACAACCAGGCCCTGTCCTGGAAGTAGTTCATGCCTGTCAACTCAATGAGTAGTGACAAACAGAATCTGTGGGATGTTTTTTTAAATAATGCATTTCCAGCATCTGTTGCATATAATTGATAAAACTGTGGACAACAATTCTATGTAGCAGGATTATTCCCCCTCTGCAATTCAATCTAGTTTGTATTAAACTTTTTTGTCTAGACAGTACATGTTTTTTTTGTCTCACAAAACAGAGTTCTTTATGAGGAGGTAAAGGGTTAACTTATGGTGAAGTATCTTGGCCAAAGGTACATTCTGATCTACCATCCCCATGTGGTCTTGCCTGTAGCTCTGGACTGCAGACACCCCAGTTGGCATGGCTTTACAGTTGAGGAACGGCCTGTACCTAACCTGTGGCACCGGCACAAAGAATCACACCCACGCACACTCATGCACGCACACACATTCTCTCCCTCTCTCTCTCCCTCTCTTCCTCTCTCTCTCCCTCTCTCCCCCTCTCTCTCTCCCTCTCTCTCCCTTTCTCTCTCTCACAGGCGAGCACGAGAGGGAGGGATAGGCTGAAAGGAGTTTGCAGAAAGGAGAGTAACAATAAAAAAAAGTCAATGGGTTAAATAATTAGACCGTTAGATCCATGAACACTGGTATTCAAATCACATTTTTGGTCACGTACACATATTTTGCAGATGTTATCGCAGGTGCAGCCCAATGCTTATGTTTCTAGCTCCAACATTGCAGTAATACCTAATAATACACACAAATCCCCCCAGCAGTAGTTATATAGGATGAGCCATGACCCGAATACAGTATATACATATGAAGTGGGTAAAACAGTATGTAAACATTATTAAAGTGACCAGTGTTCAATGACTATGTACAGTGGCTTGCGAAAGTATTCACCCCCCTTGGCATTCTTCCTATTTTGTTGCCTTACAACCTGGAATTAAAATAGATTTTTTGCGGGGTGTGTATCCTTTGATTTATACAATTTGCCACTTTGAAGATGCAAAATAACAGAAAGACAAAAAAACTGAAAACTTGAGCGTGCATAACTATTCACCCCCACCAAAGTCAATACTTTGTAGAGCCACCTTTTGCAGCAATTACAGCTGCAAGTCTCTTGGGGTATGTCTCTATAAGCTTGGCACATCTTGCCACTGGGATTTTTGCCCATTCTTCAAGGCAAAACTGCTCCAGCTCCTTCAAGTTGGATGGGTTCCGCTGGTGTACAGCAATCTTTAAGTTATACCACAGATTCTCAATTGGATTGAGGTCTGGGCTTTGACTAGGCCATTCCAAGACATTTCAATGTTTCCTCTTAAACCACTCGAGTGTTGCTTTAGTAGTATGCTTAGGGTCATTGTCCTGCTGGAAGGTGAACATCCGTCCCAGTCTCAAATCTCTGGAAGACTGAAACAGGTTTCCCTCAAGAATGTCCCTGTATTTAGCACCATCCATCATTCCTTCAATTCTGACCAGTTTCCCAGTCCCTGTCGATGAAAAACATCCCCACAGCATGATGCTGCCACCACCATACTCCACTGTGGGGATGGTGTTCTCGGGGTGATGAGAGGTGTTGGGTTTGCGCCAGACATAGCGTTTTCCTTGATGGCCACAAAGCTCAATTTCAGTCTCATCTGACCAGAGTACCTTCTTCCATATGTTTGGGGAGTCTCCCACATGCCTTTTGGCGAACACCAAACGTGTTTGCTTATTTTTTTAGTTAAGCAATGGCTTTTTTCTGACCACTCTTCCGTAAAGCCCAGCTCTGTGGAGTGTACGGCTTAAAGTGGTCCTATGGACAGATACTCCAATCTCTGCTGTGGAGCTTTGCAGCTCCTTCAGGGTTATCTTTGGTCTCTTTGTTGCCTCTCTGATTAATGCCCTCCTTGCCTGGTCCGTGAGTTTTGGTGGGCCCTCTCTTGGCAGGTTTGTTGTGGTGCCATATTCTTTCAATTTTTTAATAATGGATTTAATGGTGCTCCGTGGGATGTTCAAAGTTTCTGATCTTTTTTTATAACCCAACCCTGATCTGTACTTCTCCACAACTTTGTCCCTGACCTGTTTGGAGAGCTCCTTGGTCTTCATGGTGCCGCTTGCTTGGTGGTGCCCCTTGCTTAGTGGTGTTGCAGACTCTGGGGCCTTTCAGAACAGGTGTATATATACTGAGATCATGTGACAGATCATGTGACACTTAGATTGCACACAGGTGGACTTATTTAACTAATTATGTGACTTCAGAAGGTAATTAGTTGCACCAGATCTTATTTAGGGGCTTCATAGCAACGGGGGTGAATTCATATGCACACACCACTTTTCCGTTATTTATTTTTTAGAATTTTCTGAAACAAGTAATTTTTTTCATTTCACTTCACCAATTTTGACTATTTTGTGTATGTCCATTACATGAAATCCAAATAAAGATCCATTTAAATTACAGGTTGTAATGCAACAAAAAAGGAAAAACGCCAAGGGGGATGAATACTTTTGCAAGGCACTGTACGTATACTGAACAAAAATATAAATGCAACATGCAACAATTTCAAAGATTTTACTGAGTTACAGTTCATATAAGGAAATCAGTTAATTGAAATAAATAAATTAGGCGCTAATCTATGGATTTCACATGACTGGGAATACTGATATGCATCTGTTGGTCACAGATACCTTAAAAAAAAGGGTGTGGATCAGAAAACCAGTATCTGGTGTGACCACCCTTTGCCTCATGCAGCGCGGCACATCTCCTTCGCATAGAGTTGATCAGGCTGTTGATTGTGCCCTGTGAAATGTTGTTCCACTGCTCTTCAATGGTTGTGCGAAGTTGCTGAATATTGAACTGGAACACGCTGTCATACCTGTTGATCCAGAGCATCCCAAACCAGCTCAATTGGTGACATGTCTGGTGAGTATGCAGGCCATGGAAGAACTGGGACATTTTCAGCTTCCAGGAATTGTGTACATTTACATTTGACATTTTAGTCATTTAGCAGACACTCTTATCCAGAGTGTTAGTGCATACATTATTATTTTTTTCATACCCCCTGTGGGAATCGAACCCACAACCCTGGCGGCAGGTAGCTTAGTGGTTAAGAGCGTTGTGCCAGTAACCGAAAGGTCGCTGGTTCTAATCCCCGAGCCGACTAGGTGAAAAATCTGTCGATGTGCCCTTGAGCAAGGCACTTAACCCTAATTGCTCATGTAAGTCGCTCTGGATAAGAGCGTCTGCTAAATGACAATAAAAAAAAATAAAAAAAAAAAAAACACCATGCTCTATCAACTGAGCTACATCCCTGCCGGCCATTCCCTCCCCTACCCTGGACGACGCTGGGCCAATTGCGCGCCGCCCCATGGGTCTCCCGGTCGCGGCCGGCTACGACAGAGCCTGGATTCGAACCAGGATCTCTAGTGGCACAGCTAGCACTGTGATGCAGTGCCTTAGACCACTGCGCCACTCGGGAGGCCTACAGATCCTTGCGACATGGGGCAGTGCATTATCATGCTGAAACATGAGGTGATGGCGGCGGATGAATGGCACGACAATGGGCCTCAGGATCTCGTCACGGTATCTCTGTGCATTCAAATTGCCATCGATAAAATGAAATTGTGTTCATTGTCCGTAGCTAATGCCTGCCCATACCATAACCCCACCGCCACCATTGGGCACTCTGTTCATAACGTTGACATCAGCAAACTGCTCGCCCACAGAACGCCATACACTTTGTCTGCGGTTGTGAGGCCGGTTGGACATACTGCCAAATTCTCTAAAACAACGTTGGAGGTGGCTTATGGTAGAGAAATTAACATTCAATTATCTGGCAACAGCTCTGGTAGACATTCCTGCAGTCAGTATGCCAATTACACGCTCCCTCAAAGACCCATCTGTGGCATTATGTTGTGTGACAAAACTGCACATTTTAGAGTGGCCTTTTATTGTCTTCAGCACAAGGTGCACCTGTGTAATGATCATGTTGTTTAATCATCTTCTTGATATGCCACACCTGTCAGGTGGATGGATTATCTTGGCAAAGGAGAAATGCTCACTAACAGGGCTGTAAACAAATTTGTGCACAAAATTTAAGAGAAATAAGCTTTTTGTGCATATCGAACATTTCTGGGATCTTTTATTTCAGCTCATGAAACATGGGACCAACACTTTATATGTTTCATTTATATTTTTGATCAGTGTACATAGGGCAGCATTCTCTAAGGTGCAGGGTAGAGTACTGGGTTTTAGCTGGCTAGTAACAGTGACTAAGGATCAGGGCAGGGTACGGGGCGGAGGCTGGGTAGTGGTGACTGTTTGACAGTCTGATGGCCTGGAGATGGAAGCTTTTAACAATCTCTCGGTCCCAGCTTTGATGCACCTGTACTGTGTCAACCTTCTAGATGGTAGTAGGGGGAACAGACCGTGGCTCGTGTGACTGGGTCCTTGATGATCTTCTTGGCCTTCCTGTGACACCTGGTGCTGTAGATGTTCTGGAGGGCAGGCAGTGTGCCCCCAGTGATGCGTTGGGCTGACCGCACCAACCTCTGGAGAGCCCTGTGGTTGCGAATGGCGCAATTGTCGTACCAGGCTGTGATACAGGCCAACAAGATGATGTCAATGATGAATCTGTAGAGGTTTGTGAGGATCTCAGGGGCCAAGCCGAATTTCATCAGCCTCCTGAGGTTGAAGAGGTGCTGTTGTGCATGTTTCACCACACTGATTGTAGAGATGGACCATTTCAGGGTTTCAGTGATGTGCGAGGAACTTTAAGCTTTTTACCCTCTCCACTGCGGCCCTGTCGATGTTGATGATGATTGTCGATGATGGGGGCGTGCTCTCTCTGCTGTCTCCTGAAGTCCACGATCAGCTTGTTTGTTTTGTTGACGTTGAGGGAGAGGTTATTTTCCTGGCACCACTCCGCCAGGGCCCTCACCTCCTCCCTGTAGGCTGTCTGATTGTTGTTGGTAATCAGGCCTACCACTGTTGATGATTGAGTTGGAGACGTGCCTGGCCACGCAGTCATGGGTGAACAGGGAATACAGGAAGGGGCTGTGATTTATGTTGAACAGTGAGCTACTATTTTAAGAATGCATCTACAGTAAGGGAAAAAAGTATTTGATCCCCTGCTGATTTTGTACGTTTGCCCACTGACAAAGACATGATCAGTCTATAATTTTAATTGTAGGTTTATTTGAACAGTGAGAGACATAATAACAACAAAAAAATCCAGAAAAACGCATGTCAAAAATGTTATAAATTGATTTGCATTTTAATGAGGGAAATAAGTATTTGACCCCTCTGCAAAACATGCCTTAGTACTTGGTGGCAAAACCCTTGTTGGCAATCACAGAGGTCACACGTTTCTTGTAGTTGGCCACCAGGTTTGCACACATCTCAGGAGGGATTTTGTCCCACTCCTCTTTGCAGATCTTCTCCAAGTCATTAAGGTGTCGAGGCTGAGGTTTGGCAACTCGAACCTTCAGCTCCCTCCACAGATTTGCTATGGGATTAAGGTCTGGAGACTGGCTAGGCCACTCCAGGACCTTAATGTGCTTCTTCTTGAGCCACTCCTTTGTTGCCTTGGCCATGTGTTTTGGGTCATTGTCATGCTAGAATACCCATCCACGACCCATTTTCAATGCCCTGGCTGAGGAAGGAGGTTCTCACCCAAGATTTGATGGTACATGGCTCTGTCCATCGTCCCTTTGATGCGGTGAAGTTGTCCTGTCCCCTTAGCAGAAAAACACCCCCAAAGCATAATGTTTCCACCTCCATGTTTGACGGTGGGGATGGTGTTCTTGGGGTCATAGGCATCATTCCTCCTCCTCCAAACACGGCGAGTTGAGTTGATGCCAAAGAGCTCGATTTTGGTCTCATCTGACCACAACACTTTCACCCAGTTCTCCTCTGAATCATTCAGATGTTCATTGGCAAACTTCAGACGGGCCTGTATATGTGCTTTCTTGAGCAGGGGAACCTTGCGGGCGCTGCAGGATTTCAGTCCTTCACGGCGTAGTGTGTTACCAATTGTTTTCTTGGTGACTATGGTCCCAGCTGCCTTGAGATCATTGACAAGATCCTCCCGTGTAGTTCTGGGCTGATTCCTCACCGTTCTCATGATCATTGCAACTCCACGAGGTGAGATCTTGCATGGAGCCCCAGGCCGAGGGAGATTGACATTTATTTTGTGTTTCTTCCATTTGCGAATAATGGCACCAACTGTTGTCACCTTCTCACCAAGCTGCTTGGTGATGGTCTTGTAGCCCATTCCAGCCTTGTGTAGGTCTACAATCTTGTCCCTGACATCCTTGGAGAGCTCTTTGGTCTTGGCCATGGTGGAGAGTTTGGAATCTGATTGATTGCTTCTGTGGACAGGTGTCTTTTATAAAGGTAACAAGCTGAGATTAGGAGCACTCCCTTTAAGAGTGTGCTCCTAATCTCAGCTCGTTACCTGTATAAAAGACATCTGGGAGCCAGAAATCTTTCTGATTGAGAGGGGTCAAATACTTATTTCCCTCATTAAAATGCAAATAAATTTATAACATTTTTGACATGCGTTTTTCTGGATTTTTTTGTTGTTATTCTGTCTCTCACTGTTCAAATAAACCTACCATTAAAATTATAGACCGATAATTTCTTTGTCAGTGGGCAAACGTACAAAATCAGCAGGGGATCAAATACTTTTTTCCCTCACTGTATGATAGTATGACGCAGTCCCTCTGCCAAAATGAAGCAAACAGACTAAGGTTAAGAAATGACTTTACTTAACTTTACAGTGTTTCTACAGTATAAATCTAGTATGTAATGCAAAGGTCAGTTAAGAATAATGTCTGTCTGTGTATATGTGTGTGTGTGTGTGTGTAACCCACATTTCAATGACTTTCCAGCATGTGCCTCACACTGTGCTCCCCACACCACCATAAAATACTCAGTGTTTGTATTGTTCCCATCTTTCCAGTAAGGATTGGAGCATCGATTTGTTCCCTTGTTGTTTGTCAGGGATAAATTAGACATTTAAATAAATGTGAAATTCAACCTTAAACAAGGTTCAAGGTTTTTCTGTGTAGCTAAGTTCAACAACACTGCAGTTCAACTGGGGTTGATACATGGTTAGTGGGCATCTTGTGCATTTACATCTGTAATCAAATACCCTTGTTCCTTGAGCTCATGCACAGCTGTATGCTGCATTCGATGAATGACCGTAGTCCTATCAAAGATGGTGGATAAATTTGAGCCATATTAGCATAGACGTGACAAGAGTCAAAACACCTCAAACAAGACACAGTATTAATAACAAGATGTACAATGAGCTGAAACGAGCCACCCACGTTTCCCCACATAGCAGCTTCTTGGCTATGTCATAAAAATAAAAACATGTAAGGTTATGGTTAGGAGTGTGGTTAAGGTTAGGTTTCAAATCAGATTTTAAGAAGATACATTGTTGAAATAGGCGGGTTTTACACAGAATAATGACTTTGTGACAACTACATTCACATTGTCCAGAGTGACTTACAGGAGCAATCAGGGTTAAGTGCCTTCCTCAAGGGCACAGACAGATTTTTCACCTAGTCGGCTGGGGGATTCGAAACGGCACGATTTGGTTACTGACCGAAAGCTCTTAACCACTAGGCTACCTGCCGCCAAGCTAATGACAACCCATATTTCGGGACTCTATATGAAGACAACCAAGACTGGAATTTAACAAGTCCATCCATGATTGACATCTGCTGGAGAATCAGCGCAAGTACAGTTTGTCGAAGTGATTATATTCTCCATACTAAAACTGTATCATAGCAGCTTCATGCAACAATTTATAATGTTTAGTCAATTTCTGCATTATAATAGGCCTACCAGTAGGGTGCTGACAGCAAAATATTTGCAAACTCAGACTTTTCATTTTATTACAAAAGGAGGCTATAGCCTACTTTTTAGGGCTTGGAATTGCAAGGGACCTCACAATACAGGGCCGGACTACCGCATGTGGAGCCCCGGGGTTTATATATATATATATATATATATACACACTACCAGTCAAAACTTTGGACACACCTACTCATTCAAGGGTTTTTCTTTATTTTTGTTATTTTTTTACATTGTAAAATAATAGTGAAGAGATCAAAACTTTGATAACACACATGGAATCATGTAGTAACCAAATAAGTGTTAAACGAATGAAAATATATTTTATATTTGAGATTCTTCAAATAGCCACCCTTTGCCTTGATGACAGCTTTGCACACTCTTGGCATTCTCTCAACCAGCTTCATGAGGTAGTCACCTGGAATGCATTTCAATTAACAGGTGTGCCTTCTAAAAAGTTAATTTGTGGAATTTAATTCCTTCTTAATGTGTTTGAGCCAATCAGTTGTGTTGTGACAAGGTAGGGGGGTATACAGAAGATAGCCCTATTTGGTAAAAGACCAAGTCCATATTATGGCAAGAACAGCTCAAATAAGCAAAGAGAAATGACAGTCCATCATTACTTTAAGACATGAAGGTCAGTTAATGCTGAAAATGTCAAGAGCTTTGAAAGTTTCTTCAAGTGCAGTCGCAAAAACCATCAAGCGCTATGATGAAACTGGCTCTCATGAGGACAACCACAGGAATGGAAGACCCAGAGTTACCTCTGCTGCAGAGGATACGTTCATTAGAGTTACCAGCCTCAGAAATTGCAGCCCAAATAAATGCTTCTCAGAGTTCAAGTAACAGACACATCTCAACATCAACTGTTCAGAGGGGACTGTGTGAATCAGGCCTTCATGGTCGAATTGCTGCAAAGAAACCACTACTAAAGGACACCAATAATAAGAAGAGACTTGCTTGGGCCAAGAAACATGAGCAATGGACATTAGACCGGTGGAAATGTGTCCTTTGGTCTGGAGTCCAAATTGGAGATTTTTGGTTCAAACCGCCATGTCTTTGTGAGACGTGGTGTAGGTGAACGGATGATCTCTGCATGTGTAGTTCCCACCGTAAAGCATGGAGGAGGAGGTGTTATGGTGTGGGGGTGCTTTGCTGGTGACACTGTCTGTGATTTATTTATAATTCAAGGCACACTTAACCAGCATGGCTACCACAGCATTCTACAGCTATACGCCATCCCATCTGGTTTGGGCTTAGTGAGACTATCATTTGTTTTTCAACAGGACAATGACCCCACACACCTCCAGGCTGTGTAAGGGCTATTTTACCAATAAGGAGAGTGATGGAGTGCTGCATCAGATGACCTGGCCTCCACAATCCCCAACCTCAACCCAATTGAGATGGTTTGGGATGAGTCGGACGGCAGAGTGAAGGAGCATATGTGGGAACTCCTTCAAGGCTGTTGGAAAAGCATTCCATGTGAAGCTGGTTGAGAGAATGCCAAGAGTGTGCAAAGCTGTCATATTGGCAAAGGGTGGCTACTTGAAAAATCTCAAATATAAAATATATTTTGATTTGTTTAACACTTTTTTGGTTACTACATGATTCCATATGTGCTATTTCATAGTTTTCATGTCTTCACTGTTATTCTACAATGTAAAAAATAGGAAAAATAAAGAAAAATCCTTGAATGAGTAGGTGTGTCCAAACTTTTGACTGGTACTGTATTATATGCAACAACTGTTAGTAAGATTTGCCATGTTACTGTTCATATTCTTCCTGGAACATTGTCCCTTGAGAGGGGAATGTGAGAGAACAATTTACGTGTAACATGTTTACCTGTTTTGTTTAATATTAATAGTTAACAATTCTATACTGTTCTACTAACGCTGTGTTTTTGTAAAGGGATGGTTTCTACTCCAGCTCCCTGCAGCTAGTCTAGGCGTGTGGTCAAGGACATGGGTTTTACTCGAGATAGGGGTATCTGGAGCTGACAGTTGATTTATGAATGGTTTGGTGATAAAACCTACACCATGCATTCCATAGAATGAGTTGTTGTTTGTGTAATGTAAGGTACCAGGGAGAGATGGCTCGGGTATGGATAATGATGAGAGGAACCTTGTCTTGGGGGCCAAATTCTGGTTTCCATACAATAAGAACAGTCTTCATAGCAAATGCTATCTGGCTGGGGGATACTACTATCTCATATTCCAAGTCTCACCTTTTGACTCATTCCACACATTTGCTGTTTGTCATGTAAACTGAGAGGGTGTATCTTTGCTATAAACGATCTTTGTATTGTCTGTATGTCAGAGCTCTAGGCATCACACTTCAGAGTGTGGGGTCGACCAGCCTCACTTGCTACCCTATTAATACGTTCTGAGTAAAGTCATATCCTGATTGGTGATTGACCTTGTCTCTCCTCATTATTGATTAGAATTCCCACACAGTATGCATGGTGGATTGACTAGAAATATGTGAAAATTGATTTGGGGTAAAATATTCCTTTAATGAAAAGCCCAGAATCCACAGTGATTTTTTAAGAGGCTATAAGTCCCATTTTACTCCAACCCATTTAAACCTTTTAATCAGACAGGTGTAGTGTCAAGTGTAATGCTCACAAGGAAAGTGTAGTAGTTACCTGGACCTGCTGTTTGCTATGAGCTGGCACATGCTATCTGTCAGGTAGCAGTATCTAACTGCTTTAGTGTGTATGGAAATGTTTTGTAGTCTTTGTTTTGTCCCGTTTCAACAGAAGTAAATTCACTTGGCTCATTTTCGCCTGTTGATGTACCATTAGAGCTAGCCAAAAGTTGGCTAACGTTAGATATTATTTTTGCCTCAATCACACTAACATTAGACCTGAATCAAACGATGAAACCAAATGATTGAAGACCAATATTCGGACGTTTTTGGACAGCGCAATGTGAGCTTTTATTAGAGTCAGTATAGCAATGTAAGTTACTGAGCTGTCAGTTTCCCTAGCTAATTCCCTACTTTTCACACTGACACGGATACCACTAGCCTTGCTCAACTAAACATTTCATCGGTCTCATCTCAACTTTGTATGTCACTCCAACAAAACAATTTGGAATGTACATTGATCTAATATTTAGTAATTTAGAACACAATGTCTGTAGTCAGAACAAGCAAGAGCTCTGCGCGCCTAGATGCCATTTGTGAAATCAGTTCAACGAAGTGCAGGCGCAAAACCGCGACACGCAAGAGGGGGGCGGTTCAAAATGGAATAGACTCAGGATCTTGACAGCTGTGGTTATTTCCCACCCTATTTGTATACCGAGTTCGTTTATAAGGACGGGTCAGATGAATGCTTGAATCTACTAACCCGGTTAATTCACAGAAAGAAGACGGTGGACAGATTTTCAACTGCTATGGGGATACTCAAATTCTTCATGGGGTACAGTTCCAGAATCAGGGCCTAAAATTAACACCAGCAACCTGCTAAATGAGGGTAGATTTTGGCATTATCTATTTCACCGGCGACGTTGGCGGGTGGTCAGGGCTCCACAGTGCGAGCATTTCACTCGCATTTGTGAATAAATATAGTCAAGTATGATCATATGTATAGTAAAATAAATGCTGCAATAGCTGTTTTCAAAGTATTTCCGCCGGTTTGTGTCATAGCTGGTAAATTAATCGCACAGTCAAAGAACTACAAATCCTATATAGCCTATTCCACCTCGCGCTGCAACACTGCCTGGCTGGGGGCTTTGAGCACGTGAAGAGCAGAGTGAAATATTCATTTTTAGAAGCGCTGCGAACAGGCATAAAAGTTGGTCTAATTTACTTCAAACGAAAGCCTACTGAAGTGAGACTTTGTCGTTGTGTTTCTTGGCTATATACATTGTTTTGTTCACAAGCTAGGTAGTTTTTCTATGATTGAGATTGAACTGCTAGGGAAGAGAAGACAACCCTTCTACTAGTCAGACACAGCCACAAACATGACTCTAGTTACGCTACCACGGTAACCTCCCGTCCTCAGGTGAAATTTTTTGTCTCATCTGTGATATTTTGGTTAAAAGACTCCGGTCACAAAACAATTAATTAAACAATATACCACATGGGTTATTTCTTACCAGTAATACGTTTATTGTTTTAGAAACATTACAAAGCATGTTCATCCATTTTTGGGGGGTTTGTTGGTGTAATTTTAGAAAATATTTTGGCTGGTAGACAATCTGAGTGGCTGGTAGATTTTTTATATACCTGCCACAGTGGCTGGTGGACCAAAAAGTTAATTTGATGCCCTGTAGAGAATGCCATGAATGCTGCCTGCTGTGTGTGACATTGGCTTGGTTTGAAGAAGTTGCATGAAACTGTGTATGTCTAAATGACAGACACTGAGCTATTTAACCATTTGAGCATTTGCCTAACATAAGTTATTGGGCATGAAAAAGTAGAGCATATTTACAAAGGAATGTTTCTGATCCAAATTGACCTGTAACACAGTAGCCTACATCAGCACATAGATACAAATCTGTTTGTGTTGAACTATGAGTCCAAAGCTTACTTTGCTTTTTTGGTCTAATATGGACCAAGGCAACTTGGCTATACTGTCTAATGCTTCATTGTAATACTAATAGCCTACTGTGAGTCTTATCTGTATACCTGATCCAACCTTGGCTGGATCCCACAACCTTGCATCTGTAGGTTATACATTAATTTCACTTGAGGCATAGCGGTTTTTGTTTAACCCATATTTTCTCCCTCTGTAACTAATCTTCCAATCCTGCTCTAATTCTGGCCCTTTTTCCTCCCCCCAGTAACTCCCACTCAGACATGTCTGCACTAGTGGGAGAGGGGCGGGTCATAGCCCAGAGGGTCACCAGAAGCATCACCTACTACTACACCAGCCGGACACCAGGGGGCGATACCCCCTCCCCCTCTCCTCCCACCATCTCCCCCACCCCCTCCTTATCCTCCCATCTAGACACTCCTCTTCCCTCCTATTCCCTCTCCACCCCCTTTCTCTCAGACACGCCCTCTCACCCCACCATTTCCTCAACTCTAACCCCTTTCGCTTCGGATGTACCACCCCTCTCTCCATCCTCGCCCTCCTCCTCCTCCCCCCGTCCCCTCCTCCTGCTCCTCCCTTGGCTTGGCGCCAAACCGGGGGCCATGGCGAAGTACCGGGACCTCTACCTGGAACGCGGCCTGGACATCCTATCTGTGGAGAGCGCCGTGTGGCACTTTCTGTGGCCTCGCTGGGGGCTGGAGTATGGGGCCGAGGTCCTGGAGATTCTGGATGACCCACGTTTCAAAGGGCGCCCCCTTCTGGTCCATGCCTTCTCCATCGGCGGGTACACCTTCACCCAGCTGCTTAGCCAGATGGTCAGGGAGCCACACAAGTACCCGGGCCTGGCCCAACAGGTCGTAGGACATGTGTATGACAGCATGGTGGTCGGGTCGCTGGAGCATATGGCTACAGGTGAGAGAGAGGGGAAGGAAAGGAGGTAGGATTGTCGGTTTGGATTATTACTCTGAGAAAGTAGAGGGATCTGTTACTGAGACTGTGTGTGTGTGTGTGTGTGTGTGTATGTATGTGTGTGTGTGTATGTGGGTCAGTGTTTGTGTGTGTGTGTGTCTGTGTATTTATGTGTCTGTGGGTGTGTGACAGAGAAAACGCCTGCACTTTGCATCTGTATTTGTCACAATGTTGCTGTGTGTGTTGAAGACCTAGTAATCATACTCCCACCTTATCTCCTCTCTTGTGTTTACTGTATGGGGAAATGACATGGGCCTATCCAATTGATTTAACAAGAATTTAAATGTAATTAACCTTGACCTGTAAATAAAATAATCTATGTGTGTGCCTCAGGCCTGGGCAAGACCTTGTTCCCTCGTATCGAGCCCCTGGTGCGATACACCGCTATGCTATACTTCTGGCTCTTCAAGTCCCAGACGGTGCACTACTACGACAACGCAGTCCAGGTCTTCTACAACAGCCCCGTCACCGCCCCGGCGCTCTTCTTCTTCTGCGAGAACGACGTGCTGTGTGACCCCGTCGCCATGGAGGCGGCCATCTACTTCTGGAGGAAGCGGGGCGTTGCTGTGGAAACCAGGAAGTGGAAGGAGTCTGTGCACGCCGCTCATCTACGCTGTCACCCGGAGGAGTACCTCTCCACCTTGGAGAAATTTATGATCTCGCTCAACGTCGCCCCCCTCAGGGAGAACATGTGAATGGCTCATGTGCTAATCACACCCCAGTGGGGGGGTGTGGATAATTCAATAAAGCCTGAATACTCATGTTCAAAGGGAGTCTGCATGTTTTACTTTCCTTTTGCAATAATAACTACATATCCAATCCTGACTCCTAGCATTTGTGTTACCTATTATTATTATTAGTATCCTTGCCAAGGCCATGTGGGGCCATGTACAGATATAGGATCTTAATTTGACCAGCATTGTCGTAGCAAAATAATCCTGCAGCATCAAGATTTGAACGTTTAGTCTATATTGTTGCTTGATCGGCGGTTAGGCTATTAGCTGGACAAAAAAAGTAGGCTGCATGAAAAGTGCAATACTGTTAATATAACCGTGTGTTGGTGTGTTTTTTTTGTGTGAATTTATGTAAATCACAACGGTCATCTGCATTTCCTGCGGTGCATGAAAATTCTCAGCAACAAAAGTGATCAAATTAAGGTACTACATCTGTATGTGAGCAGGTGCACGTTCTGGTTTTTACCCTAGCACTACACAGCTGATTCAAATAATCAAAGCTTGATGATGAGTTGGTTATTTGAATCATCTGTGTACTGCTAGGGCAAAAACCAAAACGTGCACCCAGGGGTGGCCCCAGGACCCATTTTGGGTAACCCTGGTCTATGACACAGTCCATACGCACCAGATAACAGCAAGATCACTATGTTAATGGTGAAACACATGAGACACAGCTCACTATCCATTGATTCACAATAGAAATTGATTTATTATTTATTGTAAGTATCGATTGTAATTGTTTTTACATTAGTATACATTAATTCTCAATAGCTTGTGATAGGGACTAGGGTGGAAGAGAGAGAGAAGAGGAGGAATACAGAGGGAGTGTGAGGGTAAGAAGAAAGGAATGAAATGGATAAGAAAATAAACGCAGGAGATGGGGAAGAGATAATATGTGAGAGGTGGAAAAAAGACAGATATGCTACTGAGAAGTCTGGACAAGAAGTCCCAAGATGATGAGCTATATGTAAACCAAGTCTCATTTAGTCCTGTCATCACAGTCCATCTACAGTATCATGCCATCTGCTTTCCCCTGCTGTTGGTCACTTCTCTGATCCAACCCAAGAGTGTGGAGTTATAACAGTGACATGCAATTTCCAAGCAATGCTAACATGATAACACAAATGGTGATGTCTACACCTATGTTTTAATGGTCAAGGATTACAATGGTGCCATGTAAAACCTAAAAATCGCCCCCTGGTGGCTGTGACAGCCATTTTGCTACTCTGCCATAGCCAGACAATGTATTTTCCTTATATTTGCTGAACCAAACATGATAACACGAAAAACAACACCAGAAAAGGTGCTGTCTACGCTTATGTTTTGATGGTGAAACATTACATTGTTGCCATGTACAACCTCAGAAATGCTGCTAAAATACATTAAAAGAAAGGACAAGAAGTCAAGATGAGGTACTGTAAATGTAAAACAAGTCTCATTCTGTCCTGTCATCACAGTCCATTTATCATGCCATCTGCTTTCCCCTGCTGTTGGTCACTTCTCTGATCTAACCCAAGAGTTCAAAGTTCATAACAACAGTGATACTCAATTCCCAAGCATTGCTGCCTCAGTTGATCTCCACACTATATGCTTTCTCCCATGCACCGGGCTTATCCAAGTGAGGGTTAGCCCTCTTCAGTCACAGAAAACCACAACCAGGCCCTATCCTGGAAGTAGTTAATGACTGTCAACTCAATGAGTAGTGACAAACAGAATCTCTCAGAGGTTTTCTTATGATGCATTTCCAGCTTCTGTAGCATATAATTGATAAAAATGTGGACAACAATGCTATGTAGCAGGATTTTTTCCCCCTCTGCAATTCAATGTAGTTTGTATTCAACTTTTTTGTCTAGACAGTACATGTTTGTTTTTGGTCTCACAAAATAAACAGTTGTTTATGAGGAGGTAAAGGGTTAACTTGTGGTGAAGTATCTTGGCCAAGGGTACACCCTGTGAATTCCCATCCCAATGTGATATTGACTGCACACACCCCAGTTGGCATGGGTTTGCACTTGAGGAACAACCTGTGCCTAACATCTGGCACCGGCACAAAGTGACTTTGAACCACACACATAAATATAGGCACACACACATGCTCATGTAATGGGGCCAGGTGTGGCTAATTGTTGATTAAGGGCGTGGGCCACAATATTTAATTCAGCTCTGTTTGTTTAGTCAGGGTATCCCCTTAACCATGTTAAGGTTCAACGTGCCTTTGGAGGACGGTGACGGTTTATCATAGGTAAGTATGGAACTGTTGCAATTTTATACGTAGTGTTTTAGGCTTAGTGCCTATGGCTTCCCTAGACTCGAGGCTACAGGAATAGTACTGTGTATTTCCCACATGTTACACACACACACACAGGAAGTATGCAGAAGAGAGAGGAGGATAAAGAAACCAATGGGTCAAATAGTATCCGAATAAATTACTGTTGGATGCATGAACACTGTTATAGTCTTATGGTATATGCAGAACAGTGAGCTACTCTACAATAAGTATGCTGATCTTACCCCGGCCAAGGTGGCCATCTTTGGAGGCCCACGACCAGCCCCTTCCCTGGAGGTGTATGAGACTTCTGGAAGTCTTATTTATTTGATAGAACTGTGGACACCAATGTTTTGCAGCAGGCTTATGGGAAGATGGAGCACTCCAGCTATGTTCTGGTGGATCAGGAGATCTGGAGGATGGGGGTGGATCGGCCACACCCTCAGAACGCCCCCCTCCAACATCACCAGGCAAGATGTATCCTGAAACCCAGAAGAGAAAAGAGTACCCAAGAAACACCTGGAGGTGGGAGCTGAAGGCAGATATAAGAAAAACCAGCATGGGGTGAAATGAGCTGGAGAATACTGCCCTGAACAGAGGTGGGACAGGCTGGAGAATACTGCCCAGAACAGAGTGCGATGGGGAGCAGTCATCAATAGCCTGAGCGATGGGCCTGAGCAATAAAATTGAAGTTTTGCCTCTGCTGTTCATTTCAGTTTGTCTTTAACTTTTACTGTCTATACCAGGGTTTCTCAACTCTCTCCTCGAGCCTCCCCCACAAATGTTTCACTTTTCTGTTTTAATCCTAAACTGGCACACCTGATTCAATTAAAGGCTTGATTAGTTGACTAATTGAATCGGGTGTGCCAGTTTAGGGTTAACAAAAAATGTGAAACGTCTGGGGGAGCCTGAGGAGAGAGTTGGGGAAACTCTGCTCTATACCCCTCAAATTTGGATCTCAAAGCCAGGTGGGTGCAATTAATTCAGGTAGGACAGAACCAGCAGTAGTCTGGACCTCGTAGGGTAAGACTTGAACAGCCGTGGTCTATACAGTACATGTTAGTTTGAATACACAAAATACTAAACAAACCTGCATGCTTTAAGTGTATTACCAGCCACCACATCTGGATGAGGAAGTAAAGGGTTAAGGATCTTGGCCAAGGGTACATTCTGAACTACCATCCCCATGTGGTCATGCATCTAGCTTTTCACTGCAGACACTGATAGATGCATGAACACTGGATGGGGGTGTGCTCTCTGCTGTCTCCTGAAGTCCACAATCAGCCCCTTCATTTTGTTGACTTTGAGGGAGAAGTTATTTTCCTGGCACCACTCCGCCAGGGTCCTCACCTCCCTGTAAGCTGTCTCGTCATTGTTAGTAATCAGGCCTACCACTGTGTCGTCTGCAAACTTGATGTTGAGTTGGAGACATGCGTGGCCATGCAGTCATGAGTGAACAGGGAGTACAAGATGGGGCTGTGCTTTGTCAAACAGTGAGCGACTATTTTAAGAATGATTCTATGATAGGATATAGCCAGTCCCTCTGCCAAAATGAAGCAAACAGACTAAGGTTATGAATGACATTAGTATTAGGAAATAGAATTACACCACTTTACATGGTGTTTCTACAGCATCAGATAATCCAATATAGTATCTAATCCAGTGGCGGTTGGTGCCGTTTAAGATGAGGGAGAATTTATTTTTATTTTTATGAACATGGCCTTATTTCTAATACAGCATATTGGATGACTGTTCATATTCCATTCACCCAGCTCAATGTAACATCGATAGGCGAAGGTTAAGTCATGCATCCTCCGAAACATGGAAGCCAGACGCACCAATGTGTCGGCGGAAACACTGTTTAACTGATGACCGCCACAAGAAGTTGCTAGAGCGTGATGAGCCAAGTAAAGCCCCCCTGGCCAAACCCAGACGACTCTGGGCCAACTGTGCACCACCCGGGTCTGTAGTGACGCCTCTAGGCCCCCGTACAATCACTTTTTAATGCTGATAGTTGAGTTTGCCACTTTTGTGACTGGCTTTGCCTTATAATCTTTAAGCTGTGTTATATTATTCCTGTTAATGGATGTGTTCTGATCCACAACTATTTCCTTGAGATATTTCTGATTTTGAGGAGAGCCTAGTTTCTCAATGACCGTGCTAATGACATCTTTGCTTGCACAATTGCGTGTATCCAAACCCAGATGATTTTGACATTTATCTAGGATGGACTCCCAGATTTTGTTGCACAAGCTGGTCACTTGATTTTTGTATGTTTGATAGTGTGATGAGTTTTGCTTTGTTGGACTGTTTTGCTAGCACAGACTGGAATATGTTCCGGGATTCTTCTTATGGCATTGAGGAGTACACAACATCAGCCACTGGCTTCATCAATAAGTGCATCGATGGCGTCGTCCTCACAGAGACTGTACATACATACCCCAACCAGAAGCCATGGATTACAGGCAACATCTGCACTGAGATAAAGGGTAGAGCTGCCGCTTTCAAAGAGCGGGACTTTAACCCGGAAGCTTATAAGAAATCCCGCTATGCCCTCCGACGAGCCATTAAACAGGCAAAGCGTCAATACAGGACTAAGATCGAATCGTTCTACACCGGCTCCGACGCTCGTCGGATGTGGCAGGGCTTGCAAACTATTACAGACTACAAAAGGAAGCACAGCCACGAGCTGCCCAGTGACACGAGCCTACCAAACGAGCTAAATTACTTCTATGCTCAATTCGAGGCAAGTAACACTGAAACATGCATTAGAGCATCAGCTATTCCGGGTGACTGAGTGATCACGCTCTCCGTAGCCGATGTGAGTAAGACCTTTAAACAGGTCAATAGACGGATTACCAGGATGTGTACTCTGAGCATGCGCTGACCAACTGGCAAGTGTCTTCACTGACATTTTCAACCTCTCCTTGTCTAAGTCTGTAATACCAACATGTTTCAAGCAGACCACCATAGTCCCTGTGCCCAAGAACACTAAGGTACAGTGCCTTGCAAAAGTATTCATCCCCCTTGGCGTTTTTCCTTTTTTGCTGCATTACAACCTGTAATTTAAATTGATTTTTATTTGGATTTCATGTAATGGACATACACAAAATCGTCCAAATTGGTGAAGTGAAATGAAAAAAATAACTTGTTTCAAAAATTCAAATAAATAAATAATGGAAAAGTGGTGTGTGCATATGTATTCACCCCCTTTGCTATGAAGCCCCTAAATAAGATCTGGTGTAACCAATTACCTTCAGAAGTCACACAATTGGAAAGCTGCCGCGGTCATCCCCCTCTTCAAAGATCCAAACTGTTACAGACCTATATCCATCCTGCCCTGCCTTTCGAAAGTATTTGAAAGCCAAGTTAACAAACAGATCACCATCCATTTCGAATCCCACCGTACCTTCTCCGCTAGGCAATCTGGTTTCCGAGTTGGTCATGGGTGCACCTCTGCCACGCTAAAGGTCCTAAACGATATTATAACCGCGATCGATAAAAGACAGTACTGTGCAGCTGTCTTCATCGACCTGGCCAAGGCTTTTGACTGTCAATCACCGCATTCTTATTGGCAGACTAAATAGCCTTGGTTTCTCAAATGACTGCCTCGCCTGGTTCACCAACTACTTCTCAGATAGAGTTCAATGTGTCAAATCGGAGGGCCTGTTGTCTGGACCTCTGGCAGTCTCTATGGGGGTGCCACAGGGTTCAATTCTCTGGCCGACTCTATTCTCTGTGTATATCAATGATGTCGCTCTTGCTGCAGGTGACTCTCAGATCCACCTCTATGCAGACGACACCATTTTGTATACATCTGGCCCTTCATTGGACACTGTGTTAACAAACCTCCAAATGAGCTTCAGTGCCATACAACACTCCTTCCGTAGCCTCCAACTGCTCTTAAACGTTAGTAAAACCAAATGCATGCTCTTCAATAGAACGCTGCTTGCACCCGCCTGCCCGACTAGAATCACTACTCTTGGCGGGTCTGACTTAGAATATGTGGACAACTACAAATACCTAGGTGTCTGGTTAGACCGTAAGCTCTCCTTCCAGACTCACATTAAGCATCTCCAATTCAAAGTTAAATCTAGACTCGGCTTCCTATTTCACAACAAAGCCTCCTTCACACATGCTGCCAAACATGCCCTCGTAATACTGACTATCCTACCGATCCTTGACTTCGGCGATGTAATTTACAAAATAGCCTCCAACACTCTACTCAGCAAATTGGACGTAGTCTATCACAGTGCCATCCGTTTTGTCACCAAAGCCCCATATACTACCCACCATTGTGACCTGTACGCTCTCGTTGGCTGGCCCTCACTACATATTCGTCGCCAAACCCACTGGCTCCAGGTCATCTATAAATCACTGCTAGGCAAATCCCTGCCTTATCTTAGCTCATTGGTCACCATAGCAACACCCACCCGTAGTATGCGCTCCAGCAGGTATATCTCACTGGTCATCCCCAAAGCCAACACCTCCTTTGGCCGCCATTCCTTCCAGTTATCTGCTGCTAATGACTGGAATGAACTGCAAAAATCTCTGAAGCTGGAGACTCTTATCTCCTTCACTAACTTTAAGCATCAGTTGTCAGAGCAGCTTACCGATCACTGCACCTGTACACAGCCCATCTGTAAGTAGCCCACCCAACTACCTCATCCCATATTGTTATTTATTTTGCTAATTTGCACCCCAGTATCTCTATTTGCACATCATCTTCTGCATATCTATCATTCCAGTGTTAATACGAGATTGTAATTATTTTGCACTATGGCCTATTTATTGCCTTACCTCCATAACTTACTACATTTGCACACACTGTATATAGATTTTCTATTGTGTTATTGACTGTATGTTTTGTTTTCTCCCATGTGTAACTCTGTGTTGTTGTTTTTATTGCACTGCTTTGCTTTATCTTGGCCAGGTCGCAGTTGTAAATGAGAACTTGTTCTCAACTGGCTTACCTGGTTAAATAAAGGTGAAATAAAATAAAATAAAAATAAAAAAATAGTTAGATTGCACACAAGTGGACTTTATTTAAGTGTCACATGATCTGTCACATGATCTCAGTATATATACACCGGTTCTGAAATGCCCCAGAGTCTGCAACACCACTAAGCAAGGGGCACCACCAAGCAAGTGGCACCATGAAGACCAAGGAGCTCTCCAAACAGGTCAGGGACAAAGTTGTGGAGAAGTACAGATCAGGGTTGGGTTATAAAAAAAAGATCAGAAACTTAAAAAATTATTATTATTACCATTATTTAAAAAATTGAAAGAATATGGCACCACCACAAACCTGCCAAGAGAGGGCCGCCCACCAAAACTCACGGACCTGGCAAGGAGGGCATTAATCAGAGACACAACAAAGAGACCAAAGATAACCCTGAAGGAGCTGCAAAGCTCCTCAGCGGAGATTGGAGTATCTGTCCATAGGACCACTTTAAGCCGTACACTCCACAGAGCTGGGCCTTACGGAAGAGTGGCCAGAAAAAAAGCCATTGCTTAAAGAAAATAATAAGCAAACAATTTGGTGTTCGCCAAAAGGCATGTGGGAGACTCCCCAAACATATGGAAGAAGGTACTAAATGAGACTAAAATGTTGCTTTTTGGCCATCAAGGAAAACGCTATGTTTGGCACAAACCCAACACCCCTCATCACCCCGAGAACACCATCCCCACAGTGAAGCATGGTGGTGGCAGCATCATGATGTGGGGATGTTTTTCATCGGCAGGGACTGGGAAACTGGTCAGATTTGAAGGAATGATGGATGGCGCTAAATACAGGGAAATTCTTGAGGGAAACCTGTTTCAGTCTTCCAGAGATTTGAGACTGGGACGGTGGTTCACCTTCCAGCAGGACAATGACCCTAAGCATACTGCTAAAGCAACACTTGAGTGGTTTAAGGGGAAACATTTAAATGTCTTGGAATGGCCTAGTCAAAGCCCAGACCTCAATCCAATTGAGAATATGTGGTATGACTTAAAGATAGCTGTACACCAGTGGAACCCATCCAACTTGAAGGAGCTGGAGCTGGAGCAGTTTTGTCTTGAAGAGTGGGCAAAAATCCCGGTGGCTAGATGTGCCAAGCTTATAGAGACATACCCCAAGAGACTTGCAGCTGTAATTGCTGCAAATGGTTGCTCTACAAAGTATTGACTGCTACTCTCTGTTTATTATCTATGCATAGTCACTTTAATAACTCTATCTACATGTTCATATTACCTCAATTACCTCAACTAACCAGTGCCCCCACACATTGACTCGGTACCGGTACCCCCTGTATATAGCCTCGCTATTGTTATTTTACTTCTGCTCTTTAATTATTTGTTACTTTTATTTTTTTACTTATTTTTTTTTAGGTATTCTTTCTTAAAACTGCATTGTTGGTTAATGGCTTGTAAGTAAGCATTTCACTGTAAGGTCTACACCTGTTGTATTCAGCGCATGTGACAAATAATAACATTTGATTTGATTGATTTGATTTAAAGATTTCGTGTTGAAGGGGACACTACATTGAAAAGCTGGGATTCTAAATCAAACAGTAGTCTGGCCTGCTCAAGCTGTTTTACCATCCATCTCCGGAAGGCAGTGGGATTCAGTATTAGACCAATGGCTCCCCCTGTACCTTTTACCAGCTCACTGTTTTGCTCATGGGCTTAGTCAAGTGACATGCATGAGAAATTGTTTTGTGTGTTTGGCAGAACCAGAAGTCTGAGAATTATTCTCTGATGTTAGCTGGTAAAGGTCTCATGTCTCGAATGTGGATAGGAATCCACCTTGCATAATTTGTTCTGTCCAGTGCAAAGAACCAGGCCTCTGTTTCAACATAAAGACCCAAATCTTTAGTTCTTTGTGCAAGGACAAAATTCATCAAGTTTCATCAAGTCTCTCAAATTGAATAACAATCCCACTGGGCACAGATGCCAATTCAACGCCTAATACATGTTGGTTCAACGTAATTTCATTGAGATGACGTGGAAACAATGTTGATTCAACCAGTGTGTGCCCAGTGGAATGTTCCAGAACTGGAAGGTTGTCTGCTTTCCATGTATTAAAGAAGTGCATGTGGAGTCCAACATCCAATCATCTCTCAGGGGTTTTGACAATGAAAGCAAAGTCACTTGGTGATTGTGCATGGTTTTTGTAAAGTGTGCTGCCTTCAAGAATGAGTCTGTTGTCCCTGAAGTTGTCGCCCAAGTAATATCACCTTTCCAAAATCTGATTCACTGTTGGAGGCCATATTGGATTATCTTTTTTAAAAAAATGGGTTCCATCCCCCAATTTTTGGGCATCCCTTCTAATATCAATTCATACATCCAAAAGAGCATTCCTACCAAATTTGACACTTGTATCCGCTGCGCAACGGTTTCATATCAAAGTATAATTACATAAGTTGTAGTATAATGTAAAAGCCTATGTTAGAATGACCATCTCCAGTTTAAAGTCGTATTCAGAGTAAATTAAACATATTCTCAATAACTTAGCTACATAATGTAACTCCTAGGGTGTGTTGGCTATTTTTAAAAACTTGACAACATAGTGCTTTTAACCTTTTTTAAAGTCATTTGTTAAGGTGATTCATGTAGTAGTTCAACAAAATGTAAGTGGTTTACAGGTTGATTTCTGGCCATTTTTTTAAATGTCAAAGTTACTTATGAAACATAATGGCATATTGTTAAAAACTGGTCCAAATTTGGCACTTGTATTAACTGCATCAAGGTTTCATCACTTTTTGCAACCTGGTCTGATAGTCTAGACTTAACATACACTGAACAAAAATATAAGTGTTGGTCCAATGTTTCATGAGCTGAAATAAAAGATCCCAGAAATGTTCCATACTCACAAAAAGCTTATTTCTCTCATTTTGTGCACACATTTGTTTACATCCCTGTTATTGAGTATTTCTCCTTTGCCAAAATAATCCATCCACGTGACAGTTGTGGTATATCAAGAAGCTAATTAAACAGCATGATCATTACACAGTTGCACCTTGTGCTGGGAATAATAAAAGGCCACTCTAACATGTGTAGCTTTGTCACACAACACAATGCCTATGATAATTCACGGCCCCATTTCACAAGGATCTTTACACAATTCCTGGAAGCTAAAAATGTCCCAGCTCTTCCATGGCCTGCATACTCACCAGACATGTCATCCATTGAGCATGTTTGGGATACTCTGAATTGACTTCTACGACAGCGTGTTCCAGTTCCCGCCAATATCCCGTAACTTTGCACATCCATTGATGAGGAGTGGGACAACTATCCGCAGGCCACAATCAACAGCCTGATCAACTCTTTATGCGAAAGAGATGCAAATGGTGGTCACACCAGATATTGACTGGTTTTCTGATCTATGTTCCTAACTTTGCATATCTGTATTCCCGGTCATGTGAAATCCATAGATTAGGGCCTAATTTATTTATTTCAATTGGCTGATTTCCTTATATGAACTGTAACTCAGTAAAATCTTTCAAATGATTTCATGCTGCGCTTACATTTTTGTTCAGTGTAGTAAAAGTAAGTCCGGTACACTCATATTAGTATGATATGTTATGTATAACGCGAACGTCTAGCAATCCAAAGGATGCGTGTTTGAATCTTATTGCAGACAACTTTAGCATTTTAACTAATTAGCAACTTTTCATCTACTTACTACTTTTTAGCTTCTTTGCAACTACTTAGCATGTTAGCTAACCCTTCCCCTAACCCTAACCTTAACCCTTTAACCTAACTCCTGAACTTAAACCCTAACCCCTAGCCTAGCTAACGTTACCAAGCTAGCTAAGGTTAGCGTTAGCGTTAGCAACCTAGCTACCTAGCTAACGTTAGCCACAATAAATTAGAATAGTGTAACATATCATACATTTTTAAAATGTATAACATATCATACGGTTTACAAATTCGTTACATATTGAATGTTTTGCAAATTCGTAACATATCATACGAATTGTAATTTGTAACATATCACATGAAAAGGATGATGGACATCCTCAAATTAATACATACCATACGAAACATAACATATGATACTCAATGGAGTGTTTGTCGGATTTACGTACAGAATAATACGAAATGCTCTGAGACCAGGTTGATTTTTTAAACTCCCAGACTATATAAAATGTGGTGGTTGCGGCTCTGTTGAGATGGCTCAAACCTCATCTTAAAATAGGCCTGTAGCATATGATTAATTTCTGTAGAAAAATAATTAGCCTGGAAATAGGAAAGGTTGCCTAACAGTTTGTCTTGGGTCCACCCACTGTTATTCATTTACTTTCGAGGACAGTTTTCACTTTGATATCTAGGACTATTTAAACATGACAATGGGAAAAGTGACCACTTTGGGAACAGTTCACTTTACCTACAAAATGGGTAATTTATGTTATATTTTCATTTGTAGTCTAGGCTACTCTTGTAGTTTATTTTATAAGGAAATACCAACACAGAATTTATAGAAGATAGTGCTGAGTTCTAGTTCCACTTTTTAATTGAACTTTTGAATAAAAGTGGCTATCAATGCTGCCGATAATTAAGGTTATCGAATGAACAATTAATAGGCCTACATTTTCAAGGTTTTTTGTTGTTGTCTTTTTAAAGGGATAGGATACTTTTGCTCTTGTTTCAAAATAATTCATTGCGAAATTACATGGAAAACAACACATCCTTGAAGGCACTAGGTTACAATGCTACAGAAGCTGAATTATGTCATATAAAACATAGCATCCACAGTCTAGGTCATGGCCCTCCTACTGTGTTCCTGGAGAACTACCCTCCTGTAGGTTTTCACTCCAACCCCAGTTGTAACTACCCTGATTCAGCTTATCAACCAGCTAATTATTAGAATCATGTGTGCTAGATTAGGGTTGGATCAAAAACCTACAGGACAGTAGTACTCCAGGAACAGGGTTGGAGAGCCCTGGCATAGGCCCTCCGCTACAAAAGCTTCAATTCTTTCAATACATTCAAACGACTCATTAGATAAATGTATTGCACCTCTGTCAAAAACAGCATCAAGAGCTATCAGTGCTACAACAATAAACATTAAATATGACTTTTAAAGCATTAAATATTTATATAACAAATAATCATTAATAGTTTTGAGCAGGGGCGCAACTTTAGTTTTAGAAGTGTGGGGGGGGGGGGCATATTTTTTATATATATATTTTTAATCCAGTCGGATAAACACTCCAAACAGCCTACCCGACCGCTCGGAGGCGTCCGCATGGTCCTAAAGCACACTGTTGCCTTGTTTTGTATCACATTCCATTGATACAACTGGGGGGGGACAGTTGTATCAGTGAAAGTTGCGCACCTGTTTTTGAGCATAATAACAATTATATATTCATAATAATGATAAGACAATAGACATTGAAAGAACAAAGCAAAAAATAATTTAGAATACCACTTTGTGTGTGTGTGTATAAACTATGCATCTGTGTGTGCCTGGCTATCCGGCTGCCTGACTGCGCCTGTGCACGTGCGTGGGGTCTCAGCAGATCTTGAGCTTGTCCAGGTTGAGACTGATCTTCTCCATGTACCTCTGGCCCTCCACCAGGCTCTGATAGACCGTCTTCAGGGCCTCTCCGCCAGGCTTGACCAGGGCAGGGCAGCCCAGAGCCTGGGACAAGGAGTAAACCCACCCCCGCATGCTGGACAGGTCCTCATACACCTGACCGCACCTGCTGTCTTGCAGACTCTCCTCTAGGTCCCCCAGGTGGACCCAGATGGAGGCCAGGCCCTCAATGGGGGGGTCCATGGGGTTGAAATCCATCTCTGGGGGAACGTTGAACTGAGGGGAGAGTAGAGGGATGAGGATTTATTAAATATTATATATTTTAATGGACATTGGTTACATACTGGATTGTATTTCTTTCTAAGAAATCTTTAATTCTCTTAATCATTTTAATCAGTAGACTTTGCATGTTATTATCCTGAGTCAGTCAGTAAAAAAATACCCTCATGTTTTCTGAAATCCCATTCATGTTTGACTCATACATCAAATCACATTTTATTGGTCACATACACATATTTAGCAGATGTTATTGCAAGTGTTGCGAAATGCTAGTACACACACATGCGCCCACACATTCCTATTGCTATTAAGTGAAGGTCTGTAATGTACAGTGTACCCAACCATGTTTCTGAATTTATCCTACTCATGTCCATTGACCAAAGAATACTTTTACGGCGTATCGTGCATACAGAATAGCTGAGTAAGAGGTGGTACCTCGGTCAGATAAGTCTTTATGTGGACCACAGTGATCATGGCCAGCATCTTGATGTTGTTCCTCATCTGGACGACTCCGTTGAGGGGACGACCCCGTTGAGGGTGACACACAGACACAGACACAACCAGGGCCAGGCAGAGAAGGACCACAGAGACATGCATCTTGTTTTATCTGGAGAACAAAACAAATACCACGCTATTTAATATATAGTAATAAAATAAGATATGCCATTTAGAAGACGCTTTTTTCCAAATCGACTTAGTCATACAAGTTAAAGGTGTAATCTGCATTTGTGTACCCATTGAGGAATGTAACTTATAAATGCCTCATGAGCTTAGTTCAACTGTCATACCTCATCAGACCCCAAAATATAAGCTTGTTTTACTCCAATGTTTGTAAATAAAGTAAATGTAAACAAACACTATATAGCCTCAAAACATGGTTCAAACTATAATTTTTTATATCATAGATGGTCACTCCTTGCATCCATAGCCCTGTCTTTGAATTTGAGAGTGGTTCCATTTCTCCAGTCCCATCCCTCAGGTCTTTACCGAAACAGTTGCGAGGAGTATGCTTTGTTATTGTTTCCACTGTGGATTGCCCCTTTAAGATGATACTGTACAATACACTTGGTTGAATAAAAAAAGAATGAAAAGATCTTTCCCTCAATCTCAATACTAAATGCAAGTCAATTCACCACAACAAAGATGCTGCATACAAAATGTGGTTTAAAATGTTGAAATGATTACGTTTGATTTCAGACTCATTCTAACCACTGAGATGATCGCTGGTGCTTTGATAGTTCAACTTCTTTTTTTGCAAATGAATGCATGTAAATGAATGTGTTCAGATAAAAGTTGTCAATTTAAAGTGTCATTTAAAAAAATAGTTATCTTTTTTAAATCAAATTGTAAACAAAAGCGATCATTTGTAAAATCATGAAAAATGAAATTACTGAATATGTCTAAACTTGAATGCATGCATAATTAGTTTCTTCAAAAACGTAACTTTGAGCTGTCATGCCACTCAAATTGACATACTCATTTTCAGAATCTGATGTCCTCTCTCCTCATCCACACCTGTCCCTTAGAGCCCTATCCCGTCACCCCCAGTCAGTGCCGGAGTCAAGTCTTACCTGTTGGTTGTGAGGCTGTGGTGGGTGAGTGATAACCAGAAACATCCATGCCTCCATGCATGGTTCCCTGGCTTTATAGCTGCTGGAGCCCTGTCCGGTTGACTCACAGCCTGCGTGAATCATCATCACTGTGTCACCCCCAGGTCCTGGGCTGCACCTCTCCTCCTACCCCCCTAACCCCCACCTTTTTCCTCCACCCGGACCCAACCCATGGTCCCAGACACACCCAGCCCATCATGGTGCAGGTCAGGACATCCACCTACAAGTACTTATGCTCCCTGAAAAACCAACACACTGCATGGTGAAAGTGGAAGCTCATATCCAGACAGCCAGTTCATGTTTTTAAGTTGAGTTTTTTTTATACCTATAACAATGTCCCATTGTTTGTAAGGAATGAAAGAGACCATGGTGATGAAGTGATCAATAATAGATGCCAATTATCTAGTTATAGATTACATTACTAATCAAAATGTATTTTAAGAGATGATGACTCATACTTTTATGTGAAAATGCATTACAATGGTTTGAGTTTGATTGTATTTGATCGATTCCCATGATTCAAATGTCAATCAAATGCATTTATTGCCATATGAAATTGTATAATTTAGCAGTGAATGGAATTGAATTGTGGATTAAACTGTGGCACATGCGGCACAATTTAGAAGATAAAAAATTAAAGCGCACTATAGTCCCAAAGACTATAATCATCCGAAGGATGCATTTAACTTTACTGACTAGAGTGCACAAGTCACTGGTACCTCAATGCAGCACTGTTTCTTACAGCAATGTGCAAAGTGAACCACCAGAACTAGGAAATGTTAACCTTTCACCTTTCACATGGGCATCCTGGAAACCTGAAGCTCATTCTGCAATTCAATAACCAGGCAAATTATGAGAAACTGTAAGTTATCAAAACTAGTTACCACAGTATTACCTTGGCGTTGCCTCTTTATCATGTGCTGTAATGTAAAGTGCGACGAAAAAACGTTCTTGCATCTTTCTTTATTATTTATAACTAAGAAAGACTGAACCATTTAAAGCATGTGTCACACTCATTCCACAGAGGGCAGAGTGTCTGCGGGTTTTGGCTCCTCCCTTGTTCTTGATTGATTTATTAAGGTCACTGATTATTAAGGAACTCCCCTCACCTGGTTGTCTAGGTCTTAATTGAAAGGAAAAACCAGCAGACACTCGGCCCTCCATGGAATGAGTTTGACACCCCTGATTTAAAGAACTGTTAATTTGCTTCAAGGTGGAAAATCATTTCAGATCAAAGCTTCATGTGTTCATTAGTTAGTATCAGCTGTTGGTGCAGCTCTCTAGGCTGTGCTGTATTTCTTCATCTGTGTGTATACCTGTCAAAACACTGCAGCCCTCGGCCCATTAGAACATTACCTTTTGGTCTAATGGTTAAGTCATTGGTTTCTCTCATGGGAGACCGGGGTTCAGATCCCGGCTGTGACACGTACGGGTGTGTGTTTATGCATACCTGTACGTGCATACCTGGGTGCACTTACAGTGTGTGTGGGTTCATGCAAGTGTGTCTGTGTTTGCACGTGTCAATGCTTGGGTGTCTCTGTGCGTGCACATGTAAATGTCTTTGACTGTTTTTTGGTTTCTGTGTGCGTGTGTTTGTGTCCGTGTGTGTGTGTTTCAGTGACTGACTGATTGACGCAGCCTCTGGGTCTCTGCTGTAAAATACTGGAAATGACCCGTGTTGGATTCCACTGGCTCAGTACAACAGCATTCCATTACTGAGACTTGAGGTATTGTCTTTTTTTCCCTTCCAGACGTTCTCAACCCCATCGGCCAATGACAGCAGAGCACGACAGCACACGTCAATGGACCAGCCATACCGACGAGGGACCCTTTAAATGGCGTGCCAACCCGTTATTAAAACTTGCTTTTACTTGGATCTGGAACTTCCTGTGATGTCTAAAAGATGAGTCCAATGACAGCTCACCAGCAAACTGACCCAAAATCTGGATTAGTGAAAGTTTTGTCTGTTTAAACATTGTGTTTGTGTGTGTTGTGAGTGTTTATGGCTATTTGACGTGCTGGAGGCATTCTGGCTTGTTATTATTGTGGAGACCAGCAATCTTGAGTGTCTGTGCTGCAATGTCATGTTTTTATGCACAAGTCACACTCCACATGGGTCTCTGTGTCTTCTGCTGTCTGTTTCTCAGTTGAATTGAATTGGTTAGCTTGAAGCCACTGGTTTCCATTGATGTACTGTAGATTAGAAGAGGATTGTCCACAGCGGACAAAGAGGCTAAATGGTAGAGTTCCATGTCGTCTTCTTTGCTGCTTCACATCTCAGAAGATTGTTCATGTGGATGCTAAGCTCTTGTCTGCTTCTCGTATTAATCTGCGCAGCTGCACAAAGCGGACCTGGAATGCCACCGTTATCAAGGCTGACATGGGGTTAGACTAGGGAAGCCAGGTTTGTGGCAGTATGTTCTCAGAGAATCCTCATCAGGATAATACTTCCGGTGCTTGATGGCCCACTGGGCCAATGGACACTCTGTACCAAGTACTCTAAAGTTTCCTCTGCCTCCATATGCTCACAATGTGTCAAAGAGGAAACATATGCTCTGTCCCCACAACATCCAAGCTCTTTTTGACGGGGGGTGGGGACGGGGGGCGGTGTACAGGGGACGGGGGGCGCATCACTAATTGGTGCTGGGTTCTCAGTGAATAAGCAGCAGCATGTGAATTCCATTGCTTTAATTGATGGCAGCTGCCCTATAAAAACAATCTGTGTGTGTTTCGGGGAAGGGGGGAACTGGCTGAGTAATAGGCCAGTGTTGGAAGCCGGTTGGGTGTTACAGTAATCCACTGTTTGCAGACGCATTCACGCCACAGCGGGACCCAGTTATGTGTGAGAAATGGTTGATGCAGCAGATGTTACTGGGACATAATACATGTTGTCCAGTGGGAAGGCTGCACTGTGTTTGATTAAAGAAAGGGAAAGATGGGGGGATGAATGGAAGAAAGGACGGGAGAGGTAGGGTGGGATGGTGCAAGGATGGGAGAAAGGAGTTGGAGGGAAGAAGAGAGGGATGGATAAAGGAGTTGGAGGGAAGGAGAGAGGGAGGGAGGGATGGATAAAGGAGTTGGAGGGAAGGAGAGAGGGAGGGAGGGAGGGATGGATAAAGGAGTTGGAGGGAAGGAGAGAGGGATGGATAAAGGAGTTGGAGGGAAGGAGAGAGGGAGGGAGGGATGGATAAAGGAGTTGGAGGGAAGGAGATAGGGATGGATAAAGGAGTTGGAGGGAAGGAGAGAAGGATGGATAAAGGAGTTGGAGGGAAGGAGAGAGGGATGATAAAGGAGTTGGAGGGAAGGAGAGAGGGATGGATAAAGGAGTTGGAGGGAAGGAGAGAAGGATGGATAAAGGAGTTGGAGGGAAGAAGAGAGGGATGGATAAAGGAGGAGGGAAGGAGAGAGGGATGGATAAAGGAGTTGGAGGGAAGAAGAGAGGGATGGATAAAGGAGTTGGAGGGAAGGAGAGAGGGAGGGAGGGATGGATAAAGGAGTTGGAGGGAAGGAGAGAGGGAGGGAGGGAGGGATGGATAAAGGAGTTGGAGGGAAGGAGAGAGGGATGGATAAAGGAGTTGGAGGGAAGGAGAGAGGGAGGGAGGGATGGATAAAGGAGTTGGAGGGAAGGAGTGAGGGATGGATAAAGGAGTTGGAGGGAAGAAGAGAGGGATGGATAAAGGAGTTGGAGGGAAGGAGAGAGGGAGGGAGGGAGGGAGGGATGGATAAAGGAGTTGGAGGGAAGGAGAGAGGGAGGGAGGGAGGGATGGATAAAGGAGTAGGAGGGAAGGAGAGAGGGATGGATAAAGGAGTTGGAGTGAAGGAGAGAAGGATGGATAAAGGAGTTGGAGGGAAGAAGAGAGGGATGGATAAAGGAGTTGGAGAGAAGAAGAGAGGGATGGATAAAGGGAAAAAAAAGAGAAGATGGACGTGGAGTAAAATAGAAAGGGGTGGGGGTGGTGGTTGGAGAAAGGGGGGCTTTTTGTTCATTCACAAACTTGGCCTGATACTTGATGTTACATCATTTATGGTAATATGTGCTCAAGCCATTTCCAGTAAGGTCAAGCTGATATGGCATACCGTCCATTCAAAAGTTAAACCATTCTCCCTTTCCCCCTCTTTTTCCCCGCTTAACTGGACTTACATTGTGTGTGAAGAATCATTTTCCACGTGGGGAAGCTACACTACCGGTCAAATGTTTTAGAACACCTACTCATTCAAGGGTTTGTCTTAATTTTTTACTGTTTTCAATTAACAGGTGTGCCTTCTTAAAAGTTAATTTGTGGAATTTCTTTCCTTCTTAATGCGTTTGAGCCAATTAGTTGTGTTGTGACAAGGTGGGGGGGGGGGGGGGGGTATTTACCCTATTTGGTAAAATACCAAGTCCATATTATGTCAAGAACAGCTCAAATAAGCAAAGAGAAACGACGGTCCATCATTACTTTAAGACATGAAGGTCAGTCAATAAGGAACACTTCAAGAACTTTGAACGTTTCTTCAAGCGCAGTCCCAAAAACCATAAAGCGCTATGATGAAACTGGCTCTCATGAGGACCGCCACAGGAATGGAACACCCAGAGTTACCTCTGCTGCAGAGGATAAGTTCATTAGAGTTACCAGCCTCAGAAATTGCAGCCCAAATAAATGCTTCACAGAGTTTAGGTTACAGACACATCTCAACATCAACTGTTCAAAGGAGACTGTGTGAATCAGGCCTTCATGGTCGAATTGCTGCAAAGAAACCACTACTAAAGGACACCAATAATAAGAAGAGACTTGCTTGGGTCATGAAACATGAGCAATGGACATTAGACCGGTGGAAATCTGTCCTTTGGTCTGGAGTCCAAATGTGAGATTTTTGGTTCTAACCGCTGTGTCTTTGTGAGACGCAGTGTGGGTGAATGGATGATCTCTGCATGTATATTTCCCACTGTAAAGCATGGAGGAGGAGGTGTTATGGTGTGGGGGTGCTTTGCTGGTGACACTGTCTGTGATTTATTTAGAATTCAAGGCACACTTAACCAGCATGGCTACCATAGCATTCTGCAGCGATACGCCATCCCATCTGGTTTGGACATAGTGGGACTATCATTTGTTTTTCAACAGGACAATGACCCAACACACCTCCAAGCTGTGTAAGGGCTATTTTACCAAGAAGGAGAATGATGGAGTGCTGCATCAGATGACCTGGCCTCCACAATCCCCCGACCTCAACCAAATTGAGATGGTTTGGCATGAGTCGGACGGCAGAGTGAAGGAGCATATGTGGGAACTCCTTCAATGCTGTTGGAAAAGCATTCCAGGTGAAGCTGGTTGAGAGAATGCCAGGAGTGTGCAACGCTGTAATCAAGGCAAAGGGTGGCTATTTGAAAAATCTCAAATATACAATATATTTTGATTTGTTTAACACTTTTTTGGTTACTACATGATTCCATATGTGTTATTTCATAGTTTTGATGTCTTCACTATTATTCTACAATGTAGAAAATAGTAAAAATAAAGAAAAACCCTTGAATGTGTAGGTGTTCTAAAACTTTTGACCGGTAGTGTACATTCCTTCCCTCTGGGGTAGCTACATACCTTTACCCGTCTTTCCCTGTGAGGTAGCTACATAACTTCACCCCTCTTTCCTTGTGGGGTAGCTACATACATTCACCCCTCTTTCCCTGTGGGATAGCTACATACCTTCACCCCTCTTTCCCCACAAATAATTCACGTCTGTGCTTCTAAGAATCTGCACTCTAAGAACATAGCATAACATTCAGCATATCATTCACCACTTGTCATGTATCATATGAATGCACATATGCAATCCCCATATGTATCAAATGACCAGTAGCTTTTTTGATCGCATGGGTTACAGCACAGGAACAAATTTGTCACACCCTGGCTCTGGGACTCTATATGTTGAGCCAGGGTGTGTTCTTTCTGTTGTGTTTATTTCTATGTTGGCCAGAGTGACTCCCAATCAGAGGCAACGAGTGTCAGCTGTCGTTGGTTGTCTCTGATTGGGAGCCATATTTAAACTGTCTGTTTTCACTTTGTGTTTGTGGGTTCTTGTTCCGTGTTGGTCATTGTTACCGTGGACTTCACGAGTCGTTTCTTGTTTTGTTTATTGTTGTCTATTATCACTAAAGATAATAAAGTTAACCATGTTCGTTCATCACGCTGCGCCTTGGTCTATTCCCTACGACGATCGTGACAGAAGAACCCACCATATAAGGACCAAGCAGCGTGTCCAGGAGCAGGCAGACTGGACATGGGAGGAAGCGCCGGGAAAGGAGATGGAGAGGTTGGCGATGGCCCAGGTGGGCAAAGTATGGTCCTGGGAGGACATGCTCGGGGGAAAAGGACCATGGGCTAGGATTAAGGCCCTGGCGAGAGAGGAGCAGCGGCGTCAGCAGTGTCATCGTCGGACGGACGAGAGGCCACCCCAAAAATGTTTTAGGGGGGGCACACGGCATGGGCGGCTGGGCAGCAGGAGGCTGCCACAGGGCGATTTGGAGAGGAGGCCACCGGGTTAGGGGGGCCAGAAGGCAGGTTGGCGGAGCCTGGATGGAGAGCGGAACCAACTTCCCGTACTCAGGCATTGGAGCATGGGACGGGGCAGGTTCCGCGGTATGCGGAGCGGCGTACTGTGCCACGAGTGGTCCGGCATAGTCTTGTACGTCCTGTGCGAGCACCCCGCACGTGTCGTGCGAAGGGGGGTATGCAGCCAGGACGGAGTGTGCCGGCTCAACGCTCGTGGTCTCCAATGCCTCTCCGCGGTCCCGGATATCCTGCTCCAGTGTCACGTGCTGTTATGCCAGTACGGGTACACAGCCCTGTACGTCCTGTGCGGATGCCTCACACAGAGTGTGTGAGGGTAGGCATTCAGCCAGGACGGGTTGTGGCCGCTCTTCACTCCAGGTCTCCTATCCGTCTCCACAGCCCGGTTCGGCCTGTCCCTGCTCCACGCACCAAGCCTACGGTGTGCGTCGCCAGCCCGGTCCGGCCTGTCCCTGCTCCACGCACCAAGCCTACGGTGTGCGTCGCCAGCCCAGTCCGGCCTGTCCCTGCTCCTCGCACCAAGCCTACGGTGTGCGTCGCCAGCCCGGTCCGGCCTGTCCCTGCTCCACGCACCAAGCCTACGGTGTGCGTCGCCAGCCCGGTCCGGCCTGTCCCTACTCCACGCACCAAGCCAGGGGTGCGAGTCGTCAGCCCAGTCCGGCCTGTCCCTGCTCCACGCACCAAGCCTACGGTGTGCGTCGCCAGCCCGGTCCGGCCTGTCCCTACTCCACGCACCAAGCCAGGGGTGCGAGTCGTCAGCCCGGTCCGGCCTGTTCCTACTCCACGCACCAAGCCAGGGGTGCGTATCGTCAGCCCGGTCCGGCCCGTTCCGGCTCCACGCACCAAGCCAGGGGTGCGCGTTGCCAGCCCGGCCCGGTCTGTTCCTGCTACTCGCACTAAGCCAGGGGTGCGAGTCGTCAGCCTGGTAAGGCCCGTTCCTCCTCCACGCACCAAGCCAGGGGTGCGCGTCGTCAGCCTGGTAGGGCCCATTCCTCCTCCACGCGCCAAGCCAGGGGTGCGCGTCGTCAGTCCAGCACAACCCGTGCCTGGGTCACCGGTGCCTGGTAAGGTACCGGTCAACTGCTCCACTACGGAGCTGAAGCTAACCGCTCCTACTGCGTCCAGTTCCGCTCCAGCCAGCGGGGCCAGACTGGACCAGGGGCGCTATGGGGGGTTTATTGGAGGGTGGTGGGCAAGGCCGGAGCCAGAACCGCCGCCGAGGAGGCATGCCCACCCAGCCCTCCCCTGTTTTGTTCAAGTTGAGGCGCGGTCGCAGTCCGCGCCTTTAGGGGGGGGTACTGTCACAACCTGGCTCTGGGACTCTATATGTTGAGCCAGGGTGTGTTCTTTCTGTTGTGTTTATTTCTATGTTGGCCAGAGTGACTCCCAATCAGAGGCAACGAGTGTCAGCTGTCGTTGGTTGTCTCTGATTGGGAGCCATATTTAAACTGTCTGTTTTCACTTTGTGTTTGTGGGTTCTTGTTCCGTGTTGGTTCTTGTTTTGTTTATTGTTGTCTATTATCACTAAAGATAATAAAGTTAACCATGTACGTACATCACGCTTCGCCTTGGTCTATTCCCTACGACGATCGTGACAAAATTCCTGGTTTTAATTAGACCAAATGTGCATTAATTTGTGATGTTGTAGGGTTGGACTTGGGACACACATCGAGGCCTAATAAAATCCAGGCTTTCACATCCTTACTTTTAATTGATGGATTAAAATGTCATAAAGCTGTATAAAAATACTTCCAGCTGATTTAGGCTAGATGACTAAATAAGAAATGCCTAGTCTTGTTAATAATGAGGTGGTGGGTTAGCACGAGCACAAGAACTTGGCTTAACTCCAGACATTTAACAGGAATAGGCAGGCTAAAAGAAATAGGTCCAGGGAGAGCAATTTGAGTTTAATTTCAAATCAAATCAAATTGTATTTGTCACATGCTTCGTAGACAACAGGTGTAGACTAACAGTGAAATATTTATTTACAGGTCCTTTTCCAACAATGCAGAGTGAAAGACAAGATACAAAATATAATAAAAAATACAAGAGGCATAAATACACAGTAAATAACGGAAAAAAAAAAAGAGTAAAAATAGCTTGGCTATATACATGGAGTAGGAAATAACTTGGCTATATATAGGGAGTAGAAAATAACATGGCTATATACAGGGAGTAGAAAATAACATGGCTATATACAGGGAGTAGAAAATAACATGGCTATATATAGGGAGTAGAACATAACATGGCTATATATAAGGAGTAGGAAATAACATGGCTATATACAGGGAGTAGAAAATAACATGGCTATATATAGGGAGTAGAAAATAACATGGCTATATGTAGGGAGTAGAAAATAACTTGGCTATATATAGGGAGCAGGAAATAACATGGCTACATGTAGGGAGTAGAAAATAACATGGCTATATATATAGGGAGTAGAAAATAACATGGCTATATATAGGGAGTAGAAAATAACATGGCTATATACAGGGAGTAGAAAATAACTTGGCTATATATAGGGAGTAGAACATAACTTGGCTATATATAGGGAGTAGAAAATAACATGGCTATATACAGGGAGTAGAAAATAACTTGGCTATATACAGGGAGTAGAAAATAACTTGGCTATATACAGGGAGTAGAAAATAACATGGCTATATATAGGGAGTAGAAAATAACATGGCTATCTATAGGTAGTAGAAAATAACATGGCTATATACAGGGAGTAGAAAATAACATGGCTATATATTGGGAGTAGAAAACAACATGGCTATATGTAGGGAGTAGAAAATAACTTGGACATATGTAGGGAGTAGAAAATAACTTGGCTATATGTAAGGAGTAGGAAATAACATGGCTATATACAGGGAGTAGAAAATAACATGGCTATAGATAGGGAGTAGAAAATAACTTGCCTATATATAGGGAGTAGGAAATAACATGGCTATATATAGGGAGTAGAAAATAACTTGGCTATATATAGGGAGTAGAAAATAACATGGCTATATAAAGGGAGTAGAAAATAACATGGCTATATACAGGGAGTAGAAAATAACATGGCTATATATAAGGAGTAGGAAATAACATGGCTATATACATGGAGTAGAAAATAACATGGCTATATATAGGGAGCAAAAAATAACATGGCTATATATAAGGAGTAGGAAATAACATGGCTATATACAGGGAGTAGAAAATAACTTGGCTATATATAGAGAGTAGAAAATAACATGGCTATATATAGGGAGTAGAAAATAACATGGCTATATACAGGTAGTAGAGAATAACTTGGCTATATATAGGGAGTAGAAAATAACATGGCTATATATAGGGAGTAGAGAATAACTTGGCTATATACAGGGAGTAGAGAATAACTTGGCTATATATAGGGAGTAGAAAATAACATGGCTATATATAGGGAGTAGGAAATAACATGGCTATATGTAGGTAGTAGAAAATAACAAGGCTATATACAGGGAGTAGAAAATAACATGGCTATATACAGGGAGTAGAAATAACATGGCTATATACAGGGAGTAGAAAATAACATGGCTATATACAGGGAGTAGAAAATAACATGTATATACATAGGGAGTAGAAAATAATATGGCTAAATACAGGGAGTACCAGTACCGAGTCGATGTGCAGGGGTACGAGGTAATTGAGGTAGCTATGTACATATAGGTAGGGTTAAAGTGACTAGGCAACAAGATAGAAAGTAGACAGTAGCAGCAGCATATGTGATGAGTGTGAAAGTGTGCGTGTGGAGTCAGTATGCATGTGTGTGCATGTTATGTGTATGTCTGTGTGTGTGTGTGTTTGCATGTGTGTGTGTGTTTGTGGGTAGTGTCCAGTGTGTGTGTGTGTGTGTGTGTGTATAGAGTCAGTGTAAGAGTCAGTGCAAAAAGGATCAATGCAGGTAGTCCGGGTAGCCATTTGATGAGCTATTTAGCAGTCTTGTTTAGAAGTCTTATGGCTTTGGGGTAGAAGCTGTTCAGGGTTCTTTCAATTATTTTTGACAGTTATCTTTTGATAAATCAGTGTTTTATGGCAGTTCTTTTTCCATGTTATTCTCAGAGCGGATGATGAGTTTTTTGGTCCCATGGAACGAGGATTGGTGCGTCACTGGTAATCCCGCTACTAGTTAGGACATCTTGTCCACTGTTGGGGCGGGTTAGCATGAACATAACAACTCTATTTAATGTAGGGCCTAACTGCTAACATGAATACACATACTCTCATGGGGAGGTTAGAGATGAGTTTTAGTTTCCTTTAATTGTTTTTGACAAGGCATTTATAAACAGGTTTTCTCACCATTTATGAATTATTATTCCTACGTTTGTAAATGTTAGTAGGCTATATAGAGTTATTTCATTTTTTTTTACATGTTTTATTAATGATTGATAAGGTAATGTATAAGGTGTTTTGATATAGATCCTTATAAATCATTAACTACTAAGTTTTCTTTTGCAGTAGGCTACCTGATGTAAAGCGAGCACTATTTATACTTTATAAATACTGACCAGTGAATGACCATTTCTCCCAAAAAGCTGGACAGCTTTTATTCATTATCATACAACTGAGGATTGTTTTGTGCAGAGTCAGCGAAGGCACCCGCCTTCAATAAGGAACACTTCAAGAACTTTGAACGTTTCTTCAAGCACAGTCCCAAAAACCATAAAGCGCTATGATGAAACTGGCTCTCATGAGGACCGCCACAGGAATGGAACACCCAGAGTTACCTCTGCTGCAGAGGATAAGTTCATTAGAGTTACCAGCCTCAGAAATTGCAGCCCAAATAAATGCTTCACAGAGTTTAGGTTACAGACACATCTCAACATCAACTGTTCAAAGGAGACTGTGTGAATCAGGCCTTCATGGTCGAATTGCTGCAAAGAAACCACTACTAAAGGACACCAATAATAAGAAGAGACTTGCTTGGGTGATGAAACATGAGCAATGGACATTAGACCGGTGGAAATCTGTCCTTTGGTCTGGAGTCCAAATGTGAGATTTTTGGTTCCAACCGCCGTGTCTTTGTGAGACGCAGTGTGGGTGAATGGATGATCTCTGCATGTATATTTCCCACTGTAAAGCATGGAGGAGGAGGTGTTATGGTGTGGGGGTGCTTTGCTGGTGACACTGTCTGTGATTTATTTAGAATTCAAGGCACACTTAACCAGCATGGCTACCATAGCATTCTGCAGCGATACGCCATCCCATCTGGTTTGGACATAGTGGGACTATCATTTGTTTTTCAACAGGACAATGACCCAACACACCTCCAAGCTGTGTAAGGGCTATTTTACCAAGAAGGAGAATGATGGAGTGCTGCATCAGATGACCTGGCCTCCACAATCCCCCGACCTCAACCAAATTGAGATGGTTTGGGATGAGTCGGACGGCAGAGTGAAGGAGCATATGTGGGAACTCCTTCAATGCTGTTGGAAAAGCATTCCAGGTGAAGCTGGTTGAGAGAATGCCAGGAGTGTGCAACGCTGTAATCAAGGCAAAGGGTGGCTATTTGAAGAATCTCAAATATACAATATATTTTGATTTGTTTAACACTTTTTTGGTTACTACATGATTCCATATGTGTTATTTCATAGTTTTGATGTCTTCACTATTATTCTACAATGTAGAAAATAGTAAAAATAAAGAAAAACCCTTGAATGTGTAGGTGTTCTAAAACTTTTGACCGGTAGTGTACATTCCTTCCCTCTGGGGTAGCTACATACCTTTACCCGTCTTTCCCTGTGAGGTAGCTACATAACTTCACCCCTCTTTCCTTGTGGGGTAGCTACATACATTCACCCCTCTTTCCCTGTGGGATAGCTACATACCTTCACCCCTCTTTCCCCACAAATAATTCACGTCTGTACTTCTAAGAATCTGCACTCTAAGAACATAGCATAACATTCAGCATATCATTCACCACTTGTCATGTATCATATGAATGCACATATGCAATCCCCATATGTATCAAATGACCAGTAGCTTTTTTGATCGCATGGGTTACAGCACAGGAACAAATTCCTGGTTTTAATTAGACCAAATGTGCATTAATTTGTGATGTTGTAGGGTTGGACTTGGGACACACATCGAGGCCTAATAAAATCCAGGTTTTCACATCCCTACTTTTAATTGATGGATTAAAATGTCATAAAGCTGTATAAAAATACCTCCAGCTGATTTAGGCTAGATGACTAAATAAGAAATGCCTAGTCTTGTTAATAATGAGGTGGTGGGTTAGCACGAGCACAAGAACTTGGCTTAACTCCAGACATTTAACAGGAATAGGCAGGCTAAAAGAAATAGGTCCAGGGAGAGCAATTTGAGTTTAATTTCAAATCAAATCAAATTGTATTTGTCACATGCTTCGTAGACAACAGGTGTAGACTAACAGTGAAATATTTATTTACAGGTCCTTTTCCAACAATGCAGAGTGAAAGACAAGATACAAAATATAATAAAAAATACAAGAGGAATAAATACACAGTAAATAACGGAAAAAAATAAAGAGTAAAAATAGCTTGGCTATATACATGGAGTAGGAAATAACTTGGCTATATATAGGGAGTAGAAAATAACTTGCCTATATATAGGGAGTAGAAAATAACATGGCTATATATAGGGAGTAGAAAATAACATGGCTATATGTAGGGAATAGAAAATAACTTGGATATATGTAGGGAGTAGAAAATAACTTGGCTATATATAGGGAGTAGAAAATAACATGGCTATATACAGGGAGTAGAAAATAACATGGCTATGTATAGGGAGTAGAAAATAAATTGCCTATATATAGGGAGTAGAAAATAACATGGCTATATATAGGGAGTAGAAAATAACATGGCTATATACAGGGAGTAGAAAATAACTTGGCTATATATAGGGAGTAGAACATAACTTGGCTATATATAGGGAGCAGAAAATAACTTGGCTATATACAGGGAGTAGAAAATAACTTGGCTATATACAGGGAGTAGAAAATAACATGGCTATATATAGGGAGTAGAAAATAACATGGCTATCTATAGGTAGTAGAAAATAACATGGCTATATACAGGGAGTAGAAAATAACTTGGCTATATACAGGGAGTAGAAAATAACATGGCTATATGTAGGGAGTAGAAAATAACTTGGACATATGTAGGGAGTAGAAAATAACTTGGACATATGTAGGGAGTAGAAAATAACTTGGCTATATATAGGGAGTAGAAAATAACATTGCTATATATAGGGAGTAGAAAATAACTTGCCTATATATAAGGAGTAGGAAATAACATGGCTATATACAGGGAGTAGAAAATAACATGGCTATAGATAGGGAGTAGAAAATAACTTGCCTATATATAGGGAGTAGAAAATAACATGGCTATATATAGGGAGTAGAAAATAACATGGCTATATGTAGGGAGTAGAAAATAACTTGGATATATGTAGGGAGTAGAAAATAACTTGGCTATATATAGGGAGTAGAAAATAACTTGGCTATATATAGGGAGTAGGAAATAACATGGCTATATATAGGGAGTAGAAAATAACTTGGCTATATACAGGGAGTAGAAAATAACTTGGCTATATATAGGGAGTAGAAAATAACATGGCTATATAAAGGGAGTAGAAAATAACATGGCTATATACAGGGAGTAGACAATAACATGGCTATATATAAGGAGTAGGAAATAACATGGCTATATACAGGGAGTAGAAAATAACATGGCTATATATAGGGAGCAAAAAATAACATGGCTATATATAAGGAGTAGGAAATAACATGGCTATATACAGGGAGTACAAAATAACGTGGCTATATATAGAGAGTAGAAAATAACTTGGTTATATATAGGGAGTAGAAAATAACTTGGCTATATATAGGGAGTAGAAAATAACTTGGATATATGTAGGGAGTAGAAAATAACTTGGCTATATATAGGGAGTAGAAAATAACTTGGCTATGTACAGGGAGTAGGAAATAACATGGCTATATATAGGGAGTAGAAAATAACTTGGCTATATACAGGGAGTAGAAAATAACTTGGCTATATACAGGGAGTAGAAAATAACTTGGATATATATAGGGAGTAGTAAATAAGTTGGCTATATACAGGGAGTAGAAAATAACATGGCTATATATAGGGAGTAGAAAATAACTTGGCTATATACAGGGAGTAGAAAATAACATGTCTATATACATGGAGTAGGAAATAACATGGCTATACAGTGGGGAGAACAAGTATTTGATACACTGCCGATTTTGCAGGTTTTCCTACTTACAACGCATGTAGAGGTCTGTAATGTTTTATCATAGGTACACTTCAACTGTGAGAGACGGAATCTAAAACAAAAATCCAGAAAATCACATTGTATGATTTTTAAGTAATTAATTAATAAGTATTTGATCACCTACCAACCATTAAGAATTCCGGCTCTCACAGACATGTTCGTTTTTCTTTAAGAAGCCCTCCTGTTCTCCACTCATTACCTGTATTAACTGCACCAGTTTGAACTCGTTACCTGTATAAAAGACACCTGTCCACACACTCAATCAAACAGACGCCAACCTCTCCACAATGGCCAAGACCAGAGAGCTGTGTAAGGACATCAGGGATACAATTGTAGACCTGCACAAAGCTGGGATGGGCTACAGGACAATAGGCAAGCAGCTTGGTGAGAAGGCAACAACTGTTGCCGCAATTTTTAGAAAATGGAAGAAGTTCAAGATGACGGTCAATCACCCTCGGTCTGGGGCTCCATGCAAGATCTCACCTTGTGGGGCATCAATGATCATGAGGAAGGTGAGGGATCAGCCCAGAACTACACGGCAGGACCTGGTCAATGACCTGAAGAGAGCTGGGACCATAGTCTCAAAGAAAACCATTAGTAACACACTACGCCGTCATGGATTAAAATCCTGCAGCGCACGCAAGGTCTCCCTGAAGTTTGCCAATGACCATCTGGATGATCCAGAGGAGGAATGGGAGAAGGTCATGTGGTCTGATGAGACAAAAATAGAGCTTTTTGATCTAAACTCCACTCGCCGTGTTTGGAGGAAGAAGAAGGATGAGTACAACCCCAAGAATACCAACCCAACCGTGAAGCATGGAGGTGGAAACATCATTCTTTGGGGATGCTTTTCTGCAAAGGGGACAGGACGACTGCACCGTATTGAGGGGAGGATGGATGGGGCCATGTATCGTGAGATCTTGGCCAACAACCTCCTTCCCTCAGTAAGAGCATTGAAGATGGGTCGTGGCTGGGTCTTCCAGCATGACAACGACCCGAAACACACAGCCAGGGCAACTAAGGAGTGGCTCCGTAAGAAGCATCACAAGGTCCTGGAGTGGCCTAGCCAGTCTCCAGACCTGAACCCAATAGAACATCTTTGGAGGGAGCTGAAAGTCCGTATTGCCCAGAGACAGCCCCTAAACCTGAAGGATCTGGAGAAGGTCTGTATGGAGGAGTGGGCCAAAATCCCTGCTGCAGTGTGTGCAAACCTGGTCAAGACCTACAGGAAACGTATGATCTCTGTAATTGCAAACAAAGGTTCCTGTACCAAATATTAAGTTCTGCTTTTCTGATGTATCAAATACTTATGTCATGCAGTAAAATGAAAATTAATTACTTAAAAATCATACAATGTGATTTTCTGGATTTTTGTTTCAGATTCAGTCTCTCACAGTTGCACTGGCTATACACTGCAAAATCGGCAGTGTATCAAATACTTGTTATCCCCACTGTATGTAGGGAGTAGAAAATAACATGGCTATATATAGGGAGTAGAAAATAACATGGCTATATACAGGGAGTAGAGAATAACTTGGCTATATATAGTGAGTAGAAAATAACATGGCTATATACAGGGAGTAGGAAATAACATGGCTATATATAGGTAGTAGAAAATAACAAGGCTATATACAGGGAGTAGAAAATAACATGGCTATATACAGGGAGTAGAAATAACATGGCTATATACAGGGAGTAGAAAATAACATGGCTATATACAGGGAGTAGAAAATAACATGGCTATATATAGGGAGTAGAAAATAATATGGCTAAATACAGGGAGTACCAGTACCGAGTCGATTTGCAGGGGTACGAGGTAATTGAGGTAGCTATGTACATATAGGTAGGGTTAAAGTGACTAGGCAACAAGATAGAAAGTAGACAGTAGCAGCAGCATATGTGATGAGTGTGAAAGTGTGCGTGTGGAGTCAGTATGCATGTGTGTGCATGTTATGTGTATGTCTTTGTGTGTGTGTGTGTGTGTGTGTGTGTGTGTGTGTTTGTGGGTAGTGTCCAGTGCGTGTGTGTGTGTGTGTGTGTGTGTATAGAGTCAGTGTAAGAGTCAGTGCAAAAAGGATCAATGCAGGTAGTCCGAGTAGCCATTTGATGAGCTATTTAGCAGTCTTGTTTAGAAGTCTTATGGCTTTGGGGTAGAAGCTGTTCAGGGTTCTTTCAATTATTTTTGACAGTTATCTTTTGATAAATCAGTGTTTTATGGCAGTTCTTTTTCCATGTTATTCTCAGAGCGGATGATGAGTTTTTTGGTCCCATGGAACGAGGATTGGTGCGTCACTGGTAATCCCGCTACTAGTTAGGACATCTTGTCCACTGTTGGGGCGGGTTAGCATGAACATAACAACTCTATTTAATGTAGGGCCTAACTGCTAACATGAATACACATACTCTCATGGGGAGGTTAGAGATGAGTTTTAGTTTCCTTTAATTGTTTTTGACAAGGCATTTATAAACAGGTTTTCTCACCATTTATGAATTATTATTCCTACGTTTGTAAATGTTAGTAGGCTATATAGAGTTATTTCATTTTTTTTTACATGTTTTATTAATGATTGATAAGGTAATGTATAAGGTGTTTTGATATAGATCCTTATAAATCATTAACTACTAAGTTTTATTTTGCAGTAGGCTACCTGATGTAAAGCGAGCACTATTTATACTTTATAAATACTGACCAGTGAATGACCATTTCTCCCAAAAAGCTGGACAGCTTTTATTAATTATCATACAACTGAGGATTGTTTTGTGCAGAGTCAGCAAAGGCACCCGCCTTCTCTTGCAACATGACTTGGCCATTCGCTATTGTAGCATCAATCTCCATCTGGAAATGATTGAAACTGCAAAAACGGGGGGGTGGGGGGGGGGGGGGGGGGGGGGGGGGGGTGGCGGAAGGCAGTAGATTTCCACCTAAAGCACGAGGGACAACAACAACTAGCTCATTTCCATCAATGTTTGCACAATTTGGCTGTTTTAAATCTAAACCTGCTTGAAATGGGTGGCAGTGCACCAGTGGCGTACCCCCCCCCCCCCCCCCCCCACAAGGTCTGAGTGGGACCCCCCAAAAGGTCAGATTTATTTTCTCTCCAGGAAAAAAGATAACTTCATAAAATTCTACACATATTGCCATGGGGGAAAGAGAAAAATCTGCAGTTTTATAGCTAATCTCATGCTGTTCTACACATTTGCCATGAGGCTGAGAGAATGTAACATTTTTAAAAGTACAGACCTCCAGGTTTTTTTTGGGGTCAATGCATCTAATGTCTTTCAGAAAGGGCACTGATGGCCAAATTCAATGGCGCCTAACTGGACAGAATTGATGTGGTTCATGCTCTCTCTCTCCTTTCAATGGGCACAACTTCTCCTCGGGACTGGGAGGACATCATTTTGTAAGTGTGACCAGATGGATCTGATCTGATGCTTTCTGGAATCTGGTGAAGCTTTTTGAATGTTCGCATCCAATTGCTTCCGATTGGATTTAGAACAACTCCTTGATTTTGGTTTCTATGTATACTCCAGTGATTGTTGTGCTGCTGCTGGCCCAATTCTGCAGAGAGGTGCAGTTCTGCAAATGACCTCTGGGAGGCTCTAGTCACCCACAGTTGGAATGTGAGAAAGGAAGACATGGAGGATCATCTATGAATACAAAATGTAGGGGCTGCATCTCAATAGTCTTAAATGGCTTCCTCTCCTCGTCAACTCTCTTTCATTTGCACTGATCTGAAAACAAAGGCTAGCATTCAACACTACCACTCTTCCACATCAGTGCAGATGACAAAAAGGAGACAAGGAGACACCTCCTGAATTGATTCTATCGAAATTGAAGTGAAATGGAATTGACCCCCAACTCTGCTACCCAGGCACATGCATATCTATGTATAGCCTGCACCAGTTTGTAAATATGATGTTGCCAGAGCTTCATTGCATTTATGCAATGAAGTCTGACTTCTCTCCAGCTGGTTCGCTTACATGTACCAAGTCATGTGATGCTTTTATTTGCCAACCTCTCTGCTCTTCCCTGATTTATGAACAGGTTGTCTTAATCTACATGTTTTTAATGTGTTGTGAATAGGAAGAGGATGTATCAGCAGCTGTACAGTAAAGATAACAACAATATCGAGGAAGATCTACAGTAGTACTGTAATCTAAAAATGCAGTGCTTACAGATCATTCTATGGTGGAAAAATACAGGTTTAGCTACATCAGATTTCCATATGCCTCTACTGTTGGCAAGAAGTTTTATGTAGTCAATGGAAGTACATAGACATATCCTTCAAACAAATACACAGTCGTTGCTGGCAACCATTTTACATTTCGGAAGACATCCAACAGTCCCAACAGACAATATTCATTTCTTAAACATTTTTATTGAGTCTCTACTTCAATACAACACTGAGCCACAGATATACAACATTTGTCGCTGGATCCATCCTAGCATAGGATACCTGTTTACATCAAATGGTTCAGCTCAATATTCACGTTGACTTACCAACTTTATAAGATCCCTTACAACATGGACGGTGGACGACGAGGGCAAAAGTGCATCCGCCACCCGGCGTCCCCGCTTGATGACATGGAGAAGGCGCTGCTCCATTTCCCAGGGCTACAGTGTGACACATAAATGGTGGGCGGGGTTGGGGCGTCCCTAATTCACAGGGACTCTTCCGGCCCCCATATGAAGGTCAGAGATGCGTTAGCTCAATTAAAGGATGCAGCAGAACTCTCTGAAAAACACATTCAGGACATTAGACTTGTAGTACGGTTAGTTTTGCTCAGCCACAGGGCAAGACGAGTGGAGTTGTCTGGGATTTGATGGGCTGTGCTATGAAAATCAACTGGACTGTGTTCATTCTGATACACTGACTCCAGAAAGACGTAATGTAATGCTTGCTGAATGGGCATTTGTAGGGAGATTCGCGCTGGAATTCAATCAAATAGCTTCCTGGAAAAAATCATCACTTCACTATTAAACACAATAAATTATTTGATTATTTTGACCATTTGGGAGGGGGTGGGGGGGTGGGGGTGAAATGAAATAGAGCATATTTTCATTTGAATGAAAAATCGACTAGATTTAATACACCTTTACTGTTCCTGAAAATACGTGATATGGCAGCACAGGGGCCATGTCCTACTTTCCGCAGAGCAGGTTTGATTGAATCTGTTCCTTGATCCAAATAAACACATTCCCTACTATCATGAATGAAGATCAAGTGAAGCTTACATCTACAGTAGGAATCAAAGGCGTCAACTTTCTCAGCTTTCTTGCTTTCTCATCAGCCAAAACAACAACAATTATTGTCTGACATCCAACTACATTTTACATTTACATTTTAGTCATTTTGTGACCGTCCGCCAGCTTTAATGGAATGATAGAAAGACTGATAGAGATCGACAGAGACACACACACACACACACACACACACACACACACACACACACACACACACATACGTCACTCACACACCCCAGGCACACACAGTTAGAGCGAGTTAAGCAGCACTCAGCTGGCTGTCCCAGTGAGTGCACAGGAGGCATGAGGCAAGGAAAGCTGCAGGCATGGACGTACAAGAACCAGATTGTGTATGCCCATGGATTTGGAAGAATACTAAGCTTGTGTAACCCTCAGACGGCACACATTCTATTCCAGATATTCCTTTTTTTAATCATCCGATGTGTGTATGTATTGATATGTAGGCTAGGTGTGATGTTTTAAATGTATACATTTCAGTCCTTGACTAATAATGTTCTGTACTATGTATTGTGTCATGTTTCATGTGGACCCCAGGAAGAGTAGCTGATGCTTTTGCAGTGGCTAATGGGGATCCTAATAAATACCAAATACCAAATGTACTGTAGATTTGAAAGGAACTCATAGGTATAGCGTATAAGCCAGAGGAGGCTGGTGGGAGGAGCTATAGGAGGATGGGCTCATTGTAATGGCTGGAATGCAATCAATGGAACGGAGTCAAACACGTTAAACATATGGAAACCACATGTTTGACTCTGTTCGATTTATTCCATTGCAGCCATTACAATGAGCCCGTCCTCCTATAGCTCCTCCCACCAGCCTCCACTGGTATAAGCATGATAACATTGCCCTTGCCGTCTGGTTGGCTAGGTGGAATCTTCGCCATCATGTCCAATCCTTTCAGATCTATTTAGGTGTGAAGGCGGTAGGGGGGTAGGGGTTGATTTGGAATTGCACAAAAGATTACACCTGCTTGCTTCACATCCCTACTCTGAGTTTACACTTTGCTGTAATGGATACGTTCAGCCTCAAAGCCTTTGATTGGAGAACATCCCTGTCATTCAATTACAACAGCCAATTAATGGTGTCGACCATGTTACCACACACCCATACACATTACACGTGCCTGGTTTAGAGGTCTACTTACAGAGTGGACAAAACATTAAGAACTCCTTTCTAATATTGAGTTGAACAGCCTCAATTCATATGGGCATGGACTTTACAAGGTGTTGAAAGCGTTCCACAGGGATGCTGGCCAATGTTGACTCCAATACTTCCCATAGTTGTCAAGTTGGCTGGATGTCTTTTGGGTGTTGGACCATTCTTGATACACACGGGAAACTGTTGAGCGTGAAAAACCCAGCAGCATCGCAGTTCTTGACACAAACCGGTGCGCCTGGCACCTACTACCATACCCCGTTCAAAGGCACTTAAATATTTTGCCTTTCTCATTCATCATCTGAATGGTACACATACACAATCAATGTCTCACTTGTCTCAAGGCTTAAAATTCCTTCTTCAACCTGTCTTCTCCCCTTCATCTACACTGATTGAAGTGGATTTAACAAGTGAAATCAATAAGGGATCATAGCTTTCACCTGGATTCACCTGGTCAGTCTGTCATGGAAAGAGCAGGTGTTCCTAATGTTTTGTCCACTCAGTGTATAGCTGTGTATATTGTTTTTGTGTGTATTTAATGTAATGTGTCCATCATGTTTGCTACGTGTTGCAAAATGAATTGCCCCACGGGGATAAAAAAGACTCTGCTCTACAATGCTCCACATTCAAACCTCTCTGTGAGCAATGTAATAAATAAGATATTCACTTAATGACTTCCTTTAAGAGCAGGAAGTAAAGAGGTATCACATTACTTACTGTCCAATCAGGCTGCGAGGAGAGTAGGGCCGGAATTCAATCACTGCTGATATGGATTGCGGTCCAGGTCGTCTTTATTGCAGCTGGGCTTCACATACAATAAGATTTCTATATCAAAGTAACATATTTCTTGAGATATTAAACACTTCTCTGGGTGTTATCTGTTAATCAGCGCAACTGCAGTAAAGATGGACTTGAACTCAACCTCTGCAATACGATTACTCTCTGGTTGTTTATGCTGTATTGGAGTTGTAAACTGTGTTACAGCTGATACTAGCCTGTGTACCAGTCTGTGTGTGCCATCATAACACTCCTTTCACTCCTTGGGAGAATCTCAATTGCATTCTCCTTGCGTCCTCTCTCCTCGCCTCCTTTTCAAAACCTATTGGAGGAGAAGTTCAGAGGGGAGGGACCTCTGGCTTTCTCATCCAATAGGTTTTGAGAAGGAGGAGAGGAGAGAGGACGCGAGGAGTATGCAATTGAGATTCTCCCCTTGTCATGCCAAACAAGGAGTTGACATGACAGCACAAACAGATGTGGGATCAGACTGATACACCTCCCAAGCTGCTTCCTATCATCTTCCTTTACACTCAGTTTTTATTCAATTTTGACACAATACCACACCCGTCAGTTAGATATGTATTATTAAACGTTAACACAATACCACACCAGTCAGTTAGATATGTATTATTAAACGTTGACACAATACCACACCCGTCAGTTAGATATGTATTATTAAACGTTGACACAATACCACACCCGTCAGTTAGATATGTATTATTAAACGTTGACACAATACCACACCCGTCAGTTAGATATGTATTATTAAATGTTGACACAATACCACACCCGTCCGTTAGATATGTATTATTAAACGTTGACACAATACCACACCCGTCCGTTAGATATGTATTATTAAACGTTAACACAATACCACACCCGTCAGTTAGATATGTATTATTAAACGTTGACACAATACCACACCCGTCAGTTAGATATGTATTATTAAACGTAAACACAATACCACACCCGTCAGTTAGATATGTATTATTAAACGTTGACACAATACCACACCTGTCAGTTAGATATGTATTATTAAACGTAAACACAATACCACACCCGTCAGTTAGATATGTATTATTAAACGTTGACACAATACCACACCCGTCAGTTAGATATGTATTATTAAACGTTGACACAATACCACACCCGTCAGTTAGATATGTATTATTAAACGTTGAAACAATACCACACCCGTCAGTTAGAGATGTATTATTAAACGTAAACACAATACCACACTCGTCAGTTAGATATGTATTATTAAACGTTGACACAATACCACACCCGTCAGTTAGATATGTATTATTAAACGTTGACACAATACCACACCCGTCCATTAGATATGTATTATTAAATGTTGACAAAATACCACACCCGTCAGTTAGATATGTATTATTAACCGTTGACACAATACCACACCTGTCAGTTAGATATGTATTATTAAACGTTAACACAATACCACACACGTCAGTTAGATATGTATTATTAAACGTTAACACAATACCACACCCGTCAGTTAGATATGTATTATTAAACGTTAACACAATACCACACCCGTCAGTTAGATATGTATTATTAAACATTAACACAATACCACACCCGTCCGTTAGATATGTATTATTAAACGTTGACACAATACCACACCCGTCCATTAGATATGTATTATTAAATGTTGACAAAATACCACACCCGTCAGTTAGATATGTATTATTAACCGTTGACACAATACCACACCTGTCAGTTAGATATGTATTATTAAACGTTAACACAATACCACACACGTCAGTTAGATATGTATTATTAAACGTTAACACAATACCACACCCGTCAGTTAGATATGTATTATTAAACGTTAACACAATACCACACACGTCAGTTAGATATGTATTATTAAACGTTAACACAATACCACACCCGTCAGTTAGATATGTATTATTAAACGTTAACACAATACCACACCCGTCAGTTAGATATGTATTATTAAACATTAACACAATACCACACCCGTCCGTTAGATATGTATTATTAAACGTTGACACAATACCACACCCGTCAGTTAGATATGTATTATTAAACGTTGACACAATACCACACCCGTCAGTTAGATATGTATTATTAAACGTTGACACAATACCACACCCGTCAGTTAGATATGTATTATTAAACGTTAACACAATACCACACCCGACCATTAGATATGTATTATTAAACGTTGACACAATACCACACCCGTCAGTTAGATATGTATTATTAAATGTTGACACAATACCACACCCGTCCATTAGATATGTATTATTAAACGTTGACACAATACCACACCCGTTCATTAGATATGTATTATTAAACGTTGACATAACGTTATCCTCAACTACAGTAGATGGCGATATGGATTGTTTACTTTTTTAAGCGTTATGAGTGACGACTGATTTCTACATGTATTTGCTCACCAATCAGGGGACAAGAGGAAGTGACTCACTGTCCAATGATGGGGCGGGTAGTAGTATCCTGATGAGATGCGGGGGTCCTCTGCAGATACTTTTTGGGGTAAGGGCTTCCTGGCTACTGCCTTATGAACAGCAAGCCCAGACCGCAAAAAGACCCGCAAAGGACAAAACGCATAGACCACACAGCCACTGTTCACTGATCTCAGGCCTGTCCCTACCTGTAAGCAGAAATGAGAAACAGAAGAAACATGATCCAGGGCGACTTTTTAGACAACCAAATAAAGTAATGCAAATCTGGTAATATTCCACACCCCAAAATACCGCAATCATCTGGCTCTAATCTGAGGCAGGTCATGTTAAAGTTGACTTTTTGAGATAAACACTGGTGGGCTGCACAACCATTGGTTGATGACAAATCGGTTTTCAGGTGTTCCTTTTTAGCTGTCAGTTTAATTTGTAATTAGAATTAGGAAATGTTTCTGTATGGTTCTAAATTGGTTGTTAATGTTTAACAGTATTCCTACTTCCTTAATCAAACATGACCTGGAGGTTTTCTAAACACATCAAAGGAATATGTTCTCATTAGGTTATATTTCAACATTAAAGGGATTGTTGCCCTGGCCACCTAGAAATGTTGCAATAATGTCTTTCCTGCATTTCCCCCTGAAAGAAACCTCACAAAACACATAAGAAAATGGGAGAAATTGAAATACATTTTGGGGGCTATATAACTGTTTGATATAATGTCATCTCTGCCAATGATGTGATTGACCCCTTGCAATCTCAGTGTGCCTGTGTGTGTGTAAATGTGTGGCGTGCGGGTGTGTGTGTGTGTTTGTTCACCCCAAAGGCATGACCCATTTCTCCCTCTAAATGTATTTCTACAGCTACACTGTATTGTGCCACAATAATGTGTTAGGCCTACTGGTCATTACTAAACAAGCAGGAGAACCAGGAATCTGCCTCACAGCAGTCCATACAGACACATCTCTGCACTTGGTTTATCTAGAAATTGTAACAAAAGTGTTTTCTCAGAGTATTTCAGATTATGTCCATGTGGCTAGGATCCGTCTAGTCTACACTGTGTCAAAAGACGACTCTTTCCTCTTTGCTCAACAACAAAAATATGTATTTGATGATCAGGCATTGAAATGTAGATATCATTAGATTAAATCATTAAATTCATATGCAATAAATGAATTTATCAAGACGTTTTCAAAGGCGGGCCTCAAAGTTGTTTCAGGGACGCATATTAGGGCACATCTGGAGAATGTGTCCTTCCGTGTGTGTGACGTCAAGCCAAAGGCAGTCTGGGACCGCCAGTGGGCCATCTGTAGACCTAGGCATCTGCCACGCTTACCTCACCACGTGCGTCATATGTGGAAAAAGTGTCACATCCCTACCGCTCCGCTTCTAAATATGTCCTGGTTGCGTCCCATTTTACTACGTTCCACTGACTTTTTATCTTGTGCCACGGGTGAAGGGCAATGTTTAATTGATATTCGAGTTAAATAAACGACATTTTATATCTCTAAACAATCCCTTTACTTAATTATATGATAGGGGCTTCATGACGTTATACCCAAGCTCTCCTAATCAGTTCCACAAGCCCCCGAAGTAACTTAGGTCATTGTACTTGTGTTTAAATAATGTATTTTGCTGTTGAACGAAGAGCACATATTAATGCTTATTAGCCTACTAAGGAGAACACTGTCCATGGTGCTGAAACGCAATGGCCTTGGCTCCGAGGCGCTGCCGGCGCTGTCCATGGTGTTGAAACAGTCCAGCCTTACACCCGCCGCGGTGAACGCCCTCGCCCTGCTGAAGCCCAGTTTGTGAATGAGGAGAAACATGGAGTGCAACAATAATAATAACAACAACAATAATAATAATACTTTAACAATAATAGGCCCCTAATAATTTATGTATTATTTATTTTATATCAAAAATATAAAATAAAATAATGTATGCATTCACTAACTGCAAGTCGCTCTGGATAAGAGCGTCTGCTAAATGACTAAAATATAAATGTAAATGTGAGTTGGCTTTAGTGCAATCAACAAGTGTGTGTGTGTGTGTGTGTGTGTGTGTGTGTGTGTGTGTTATATTAACGTTGTATAAATGACAATGGAATCTGTAGAGGTATAAATCGTGTATTATAGGCTATAGGCTATAACACTTGTTGCTTACGTATGTGTGCTCCTCGGATCGGTAATGCTATATGATTGGGTTTAGGTAAGAGTATGTATACTGGTGTGTGTGTGTGTGTGTGTGTGTGTGTGTGTTTGTGTGTGTGTGTGTAGAGAGAGAGAGAGAGAGAGAGAGAGAGAGAGAGAGAGAGAGAGAGAGAGAGAGAGAGAGCTGGTGTTTGAGCCCAGATAGAACAGTCTAATCTTCTCTACTCCATGCGCACGACTGCCCCCCCCCCCCCCCCCCCCCACCCCCCCACCCCAGCCGTAAAAGTATATCTCAGCACCACATACCAGACACTCAATTAAAACAGATGAACAGGATTTACATAGTCAAGAATAGTTTAATAGTTCAGTAATAGACAAAAAACGATATAAAATGGGAATACTAGCGATTATTGATCGTTTTTTTGTATAGCCTATGTGACGAGAATGGACATTTACATTTGCAAGATAATGATTGATCTACAAAAGGATGAACACAACCATAGGTTTTGTTATTCAAATCAATATTATGCTGAAAAGAAAGTTGTCATTGAGGGTTTGCAAATGCATCGAAATCTAGACGTAGCATGTCCTGGCGTCATAACCACTTATGCACGTTTATAAGCGGTGGTCACTTCAACTCAAATTAAGAGGAGTTTGAAATCGGATATTTTAATTTTACCTTTATATGTTCAGTTCATTATCGCGTGAGAAGCTAAAACAATCCAATCACGCTTCACCATCAAACTCGAAAAAAATATATATCTTAATGGTTCTATACAACAAAAACAGAACCGCACGACACGAAACGCACATTTCTATTTCTGAATGCACTAATCGGTGAAAAAATGAAATAGGCTCACCCAATAGCCACTGATCCGAAGTGTGCATCATTTTCTCAGCTCTCTCCTCCTTTTTTTGCATAATCCCCGGGAATTTGGACGAACACATCCCAGTGACATGCAATATTTAGCTTTTCTTAAGACGTCGGTCGTTGACACTCTCCCGATTCACTCTATTGTTTATATTTCTATGCATTTTCAACTAATCCATTTGGTCCTTTCCGCGTTTCTGGAAAATACTGCAAAATCTAATGGAAGCACTCAATTCCTCCAGTCTACTGGTGACCTGCATTGACGTCATTGCGTCATTAGGTTTCCCCTGGAAACACAGGAGATCCAAAAATAGTAACACATTAATTCAACTCGGGCTGGGGTTGGCGCGAGCGACTATTTGTATCAATCCATTATCTTCAGTTATTTCCCCTCCTCTCTCTCCTTTTCATATAATGTTAGCCTCCGAAGGACTCGTTACTCACGACTTGCCACACTATTTTAAGACTAGTAGACCTACTATGTTATAGGCGAGAGAGAGACAGAGAGAGACAGAGATAGAGACAGAGAGAGACAGAGACAGAGACAGAGAGAGAGGGTGTGTTTCTTAGTTTTATTTGATCCCTTCCTGCAATATAAAAAATGTTCTAAGAGGAGAAACAGCGCCACGGGGATAAAAATAGAAAGTGCCGAGCAGTCATCTGTCAGCCACAGGAGCTCGTGCTATTGGGGTAGTGCACACCGCTGCGTGAGCATCCAATCCCTTACGGGAATTTGGTTGCAGTAATATGGTCGCAATATTGGCACCGGTTTGAGCACCATGTCTGGTGAACACCTAACTGGGCAAAATGTGAAGTGGAAGAGTGCATTCAAAATAAAACTATGGGGATGTCCAAGATCTCAACACCTACATAGTCAAACCACCAAACAAGTCCCCTAGAAATAGGCATGGCTCATCTGTCAATGTTTCCTCAAGTTCAAGTTTAGTATCCCCTGGCTTAAAAAACCGCTGCACTACTTCTACTCCACCGACTCAAGCACTCGTTCATTCATTCATCCTCCATTCATCAATCTATTCATTCATCCACTCTTTTAATCCATTCACACATCCAGCCACCCATCCAGCCGTGACGCACAGCCTCCCTAATAGCAAGCTATCTGCGGTATCTTTAGACTCCTGGGCAGCATATGAACCAACCAGTCCGCTCTGATGTGGCGAGATATCAGATGGCATGCGCCCAATGCACTCTGGACCATGCATCCCCGGCGCTCTCACTCACTCTGCCTGGTGACTCCAAAAGCAGGCGCTCACTCGCATAAGCGGCATTGGATCTCTAATAGCCTCGCAACCTGGTCTCAGAGCATTTCGTATTATTCTGTACTTAAATCCGAGACAATACATTTGGTATGATATGTTATGTTTCGTATCGTATCTATTAATTTGTGGATGTCCATCACCCATTTTGTATTATATGTTCCAAATTATAATTGGTATTATATGTTACGAATTTGTAAAAAAGTATTATATGTTCCGAATTTGCAAAAAAGTATTATATATTACGAATTTGCAAAAGGTACAATATGTTACGAATTCTCAAAACCTATGAAATGTTACGAATTCTAGCTAGGTGGCTAACATTAGGGTTAGGCTAGGCTAGGGGTTAGGGTTAGGGGTTAGATTTAAGGTTAGGGTTAAGTTTAGGAGTTAGGTAAAAGGGTTAAGGTAAGGGTTAGGGTTAGGGGAAGGATTATCTAAAAGGGTTAAGGTTAGGGTTAGTGGAAGGGTTAGCTAACGTACCAAGTAGTTGCAAAGTATCTAAAAAGTAGTAAGTGAAAAGTAGCTAAAATGCTAAAGTTACCTGTGATGAGATTCAAATTCACAACCTTTGGGTTCTTAAACGTTTGTGTTATACACCCACCCACCCCCGACCAGCTTAAGTAACCATCTGTCTTATGTAACCATACCAAACATAACATGTTATACTAAATGTGGTGTTTTGGATTTTACGTACAGAATGATACGAAATGCTCTGAGACTAGGCTGAGACCACAATATGCGCACCCCATCCCGCACTATATATTAATTACACAAAAAGGATGTAATAGTGGAATAGTATAATTAAAATATACTCTTGATTTCTATTTGACTACTATAGCCTATATACTAAATGCTTTATGTTCAAACAGGGTAAGTGTTTGGAGTGGGCGCAAATGGGCATAATACATTTCCATCGCGCCAGATGCAGGTTATGATTTACGAATGGGCAGAGTCAGCGGTGCACATGCGCGGGGTCTGAGTTCACAGATACTGCAGCCGATTAAAAAAAGAGAGGAGACATTCGATAGACACAGGGATGGAACGGGGCAGAAGAGCATCGAGAGTTAGAGCCAGACAGACAAACAGGCAGACAGACAGAGATACAGACAGACAGACAGACAGACAGACAGACAGACAGACAGACAGACAGACAGACAGACAGACAGACATTAAGGCAGGGTTTGACCCCATAAGTAAGATCGAATCCAAAACTAAAATGCAACATCTGAACAGATAACCCCAAATGAAAAATGTTAAATGCAAAGTTGATCTAATAGACTTTATTTCACGTTTTATTTGACTTGTGAAGTAAAACTAAAGGCAACGTTCCATCCCCGGACTGACATTATATTATATTCTAGTCTATTGTAGTGTAGTTTAGTCCATTCTGTTCTAGTCTAGTCTTATGAGTGATTATTTTATATTCTAGTCTATGAAATGCCCACTCACTGTTTACTGCTCCTGGTAATTGATCATTAACTAGCTACCATGATATAATACAAATGTTTCAAGCATCATGGTCTTAGTC